>NC_089795.1:22802767-22840267 GCF_040412425.1 Macrobrachium rosenbergii
AAGAAACTGGAATGTAATTCCTAACACAACATCTGAGAAGTTATCTGAGCAGGCTGCATACCTTGCATACCCTCGCATACCTTCGAGTTTCAGCCAGCTTCCCGACCTACCGCTAATCTAGGCGATAGTATAATTTGAATTTGTTTCTTCTTCTTCACTCCGGATACAAAAACAGTTCGAAAAAATAACATCTAAGGGAACTATTTGATAATAAATTTCGTACCAGCATAGCTTTTGTTTCCTCAAGCTAAAGATTTACCAAATATTTCATTTGAACCATGAGCGAAGTCAAACCATATTGGTATATTTCAATACTAAGCTGCTAATTAAATCAAATTAAATATGGACACTGAATTTCAGTAACGTCATTAGATATCTAGAATAAGCGATGAAGTGTAGAATGAATGAATATATGGAATGGAAAAGAGAGAGAGAGAGAGAGAGAGAGAGAGAGAGAGAGAGAGAGAGAGAGAGAGAGAGAGAGAGAGAGAGAGAAAACAAATCAATTTCTCGCTTTATGTACTGTTTCGAAAAGCTTTCTTCTAGCTGAAATTTATTGATATGTGTTAATGCATTGGAGTAAGCATCATTCCTCAGAAAACTCATCGTATTCCGTGAATCAAAAGGTCTTCATTTTGCAGTCTAAATCTGTCAACAGTGTGAAGGATATTAAATGTAAGATCCCGGCTGAAATACTGGTATAGTATTATTTAATGAGAAAATATCTGATAACACAGCTCTTTGATCTAAACGTTGGAGTTAGTGAAATAAATGATGCCAGCAGGCTTTCTAATGAGAAGTACCACGTAATGAGAGTGTAAAGACATAGTTGATAAACTCCATCTTTGTAATCTACAGTCATTTGTTATTCCGACATGGAGACTTGAAAGAAATACACGTTATGAGGAACCTTCCATTTCCTTAGGTGAAATGAGATACTTTCAATTTACGCGGAACCAGTTGATAAAGCATGAGACCAGAATCTAGATTATTATATCTATTTTGCATGCTGAAATATGAAATTTGCTTAAAGTATCGCAATTACGACCATACATTATAAATGTATCAGGTTAATCATCAAAATAACTAGCTCCAGTAATAATTATGGTAGTGATAAAGCTCAGATTAGTATTCCCGCTAGTGGTATTAGTAAAGGGTTGTAGTACGTTTGAAGTCATTCCAAAGCACGTTTTCTTCTTACATTAATTATGATTATAGTTTTATTTGTTGTAACTTTCAATGCATTTCTTGTCTCCATCAAACATGACATATATTCCATTGAAATATCGTTACTATGGTATGTTTCACCAATAACGTATGTGTGGTACAGTTTAAGTAGATGAATAAGAACAGAGAATGAGAATAAAAGGGAGTAAAAATTAATGGCAGGAATCCACTGGGAACTAATATTTTTTATGAAGCAATTAATTAAAAAAAAAAAAAAAAAGAGTTGGTCGGAAATATCCGCCAAAGAAAAACGAATAACTTTTTGCAAAGCAGATTCTACTAGAATATTTTCCATATTTTGAAAGATGCAAAAACAAACAAACAAAACAATTAAAGCATGAAAAGTTTTCTGACTGCCAACATGTGTGCTCTCATAACCATTTCATTTCACGGGTACCTGGGCCTTTTGATGTGCTTGCACTTAATAACATCTAGAAAGGCACTGCTGCGCCAGATGAAAAACGGGAATGGAAAACAGATCCCGGAAAACAGTTTGGAAATTTTTATATGAACAAAGTCAGGAGGATATGGCTTTTTTTGCTCGAGACTCGAGTTAAAATCCGCTTCAACTATGCATACGAGTATGCGGCCTTGCGCATGAACACAGCACTTACACACACAAATACACGCACAAAAGCCTCACACACACACATACATCCACACACCTAAACACACACTCCACTATATATATATATATATGTATATATATATATATATATATATATATATATATATATATATATATATATATATATATATATATATATATGACTATTTACTACATCACCGTGATTCATATACAATCAGAGAGCTACAAACGTCCTTTAATATACAATCTGGCTCACCTGGAAATAATATATTTTCATTCATATGTTACCGAAGGGAATTTTTTAGTTGATAATAAGTCCACTGTCCCGTGGGGTCGAACCAGCGACGGACGAGGACTCAGGGACTACAGGGACGCACTAACTCCATTCGGCCACAAGAGAGGTTATATGAATATCGCCTCCCATCAACTCACCCGTCGAACTCAGGTGTTTTGCATTTGGAGACGATATCCACCACCTCTGCCATGTTGACCGTGTAGTGCGTTTGTCGCACGTAGCTATAGTATGACTATTTATCACATCACCGTGATTCATATACAATCAGAGAGCCTCACTTATTAAAATGTAGAGGAAGATTTTGTTTCAAGGTAGAGTGGTTGAGTTCCTCGTTTCTTTAGGCATTCCTTAATGTCTATCTCTAACAGTCTGTGTGCAAATGTCAGGGTCCATTACATTTTCTCTGTAAAGAATGGTGAGTAGTATGAATCCTTCTTCACTGACGGTTGAATAAGTCACCTAAGTCACAGACAGCCGTTTCCTAATTGGGAGCAGAGAGTGGCCCTATCTAGTTTTAGTGGAATTTGCATACTCTCTGCCAGTAGTGGGATACAACAGACACAAATGCAGATGCGACTGATATTGAAACAGAGCAGCTCATTGGAAAAATAAAAGATTAAAATTATACAGAATGATTACGTATTGCTGGGATGGGAGGGGTGACGTATGATTTTGGCATGAGTGATGATAGTCATTTTGAGATGATTATATTGTGCAAGTCACGACTTATGAAACGAATCGTAGTTTTAGGCAATGCTGCTGTGAGAGCTGCAGGTTTGGTTCAAGTAACATAGAAACATTATTTCAAGGTTTATAGTCGACAGATTTATTTATTAACACTCCAGAGCTCCAAGTCTTATGCCTCTTGATCAATACCTGGCTATGTATAGATTTTGCACATTACGGACAATAATATGATGGACCCGCATTCCAGAGACAGAATGGTTTAGTGGATATTTTCATTCATTTTAAACGCTTGTTATCGATGAAGTAATGGTTTCAATCAATGTAATTAATTTTTAAACAACACATTAGATCTAAGAGGCACATTTTTATTACAAAAGTATATGCTGTCTGCGACTGGAAGACCGGCTGTATCATGGGTGTTTTCCTTTAATCTGTGGACTGATAAAGATGTTCCTACGAGTGGTCCTTAAGTCGCCAGGGAGCTGTCGTGAAACCGTTATTTGTCCTTCTCCAGGTGACGGTCATATCCTATATAAAGTTAAAGTTGTTGGTCTCAGTCCTCCCACAGCCGGGGGGACGTCAGCCGGGTACCCCCAACCCCCCACCATGTCGTCACTCATGGCAATAACCATCCAGTAGACAGTCTCACTATCCGTTCCTTGTATTTCAAAGCCAGATTGAAGAAAGGAGACACCAGACTTACCAGTGGAAGACAACAGAAATCTATTTGCTTTGTTGACAACAATAAACACATACCGGCCAGTTAGCCCCACAATTAAACATGAGGATCGTAGATAAGCCAGGGAGTGCGTAAGGGAACAATGAAACTGTACAAAAGACTATTGCTTCACCTGATTGACATTTCCAACCCAAATGCTTGAAATGTCATTCGAATAAAACAGCGAGCGTTATGTTTTCGCGGCGACTTCTCTCTGTGAATCTACAAACATCCTGCTGAACGAGTATGCAGCAAACAGTGTACTAGTAAATGTACAAGTAATTTATGTGAGTGCTGTCAATACAGTGCCACTTGAGTAAAATTGTTAGTTCATATTTTTGCCAGTTATTACTTTACAGCTTACTCTTAAAAGCTTTCAGCTATAGACACTGATAACCATGCCATCAGAGCTTCTTATTGCCTGTCAGTATGTACTCCACTAATGTTCGAAAAACATTACTTTTCATTTGCAACAATATTGTCTATATTATTGTCGTTCACTTTTAGGTATTCCGTTCTTCATACTTGAATGTTTAACGTTTTCTTCTATGCCATCGGGTCTTTAAATTGTACTATTATTTTACTTACAATATGAGTTATCTACATTTATTTGAGATTAAATATAGTTATATCTTTATTTACGCTTACTCTTTTATTTTTTCATCGTGTATTCAACGAAAAAAATTATCCATCTGGCCCTTTGGTGTCTTATTCCTACGACCGTTTATGTACGAGTATTTACTTGTCATCATCTTTTTAACTTTTTCGCTTAAATAAATATTTATTGTTTTATCAGTTTCCATGAATTCTACTTATCCTCGTATCTCACCGTCACTTTGAAATTAGAGTTCCATCTTCATGGAATATTAGATGAATATAACTTCTCCTCTTATCCTTCAGATAGCTCAAATTCCAGAATCATTCATCCAGAGAGAGAGAGAGAGAGAGAGAGAGAGAGAGAGAGAGAGAGAGAGAGAGAGAGAGAGAGAGGTTCTCAAGAGGCTGATGGTGGCTTCCGGTAGATATGAAATTACTACGAATTTTCCTGGTAGTCATTTCACGCAGTTTTTTTTTTTTTTACACCTCTATTAGGAAAAAGGTTAAGTGACAAATGACTTTATTATTGAAAAAAAAAAATGCGCCCATGACTTTCTTGGTATATGGCATAAGCTGCATACATTAAGGGATATATTTAAAAGGAAACCTTATTTTCATTTTTTATCACAAAGAAGTTAGAGTTCACTGGAAATGCAACAGGAAGTGATGTTGACTCCCACTCTTTATTATTTCCTCTAACCTCTCATGTTCCTGTTCCCTAAGGCTCTTGTACAACAGAAGAGGACGTTTCTCTCTCTCTCTCTCTCTCTCTCTCTCTCTCTCTCTCTTTTTTTCTTTGACTCTCACTTTTTTATTTTTCTATTTCCCAATCTCTCACGCTCCTGTTTCCTAAGGCTCTTGTACAACAGAAGAGGACCTCTCTCTCTCTCTCAATTTTTCTTTTTTATGTGAGGCAGTAAAACACTGTTTGCCAAACCCGTCGTTCCCTACATAAAGTTTCAGCTCGCCTTATGGAACGGCAAAGGCTCCCATTTGCTCTAAATACAAAAGGTAGCATCTCTCCCACATTGCCTTCCATATACTGCAATAAATGCATATAATAGTAACGTGATTTATACGAATTTTAATAAAACGTCGTAATATCTGTTTTGTCAAAAGATATCTTTTGCAATCCCGATAGCAACCGTTAAATGCAAAAGAGAATTGGGCAAAGTTATAAAACCCATGCTGGAAGCTACTAAGCTAATGGCTTTTATATGTATTGCTCTTTTAGATTTTATGGTCCGATTCCAGTCTCCATTACCCAAATTACTTTCCTCTATTTGTTGTCCACTACTTGCAAGAAATTAATATTTCTGTAGTACTTAGTGCAGAGTTCTACATAAATTTAGATATTCATGCTTCATCTATATATCTATCTATACATTGTGTCTATGTGTGTGTCTGATTCAGTATACAAAGTTATTTATATCCTGTATTAAGGGTTACATTTCATAGCCTACTGTAGGTGTTGATATCTAAAGGAGAGTTGACAACATACCATAGTGACTGGACTATATTTATCACAGGTGAGAATAACATGGACATAGCCAGCATGGACTGTGAATTTTAGTTTTAATTCAATAAATTTATCATAATAATAATAATAATAATAATAATAATAATAATAATAATATATATATATATATATATATATATATATATATATACATATATATATATATATAGAATATACTAGTAATTTTTATATTTTTTAATTTCTCGAATTCTTCTTACTTTTTGGTTACACTTGTCACTACAAGGCCTCAGATCGAAATGGAATAATATGAAGAAATTCTGACGTCTCAAGCAGAATTCGAACCCGCATCCGAAAAAAACAGAGCGAGGTCATGTTACCCACCTGACCACGTCGACGTCATATTATCTTTTTATACTGGCAGAGACAAGCCTATCCGAAGAATATGAAAATTACGAGAAATTAAGAGGGTACTGTGTATGTTATATTTATATATATATATATATATATATATATATATATATATATATATATATATATATATATATATATATATATATATATATATATATGAAATGAACACATGAGAATGTGTTTCATAGAATAAATATGTTCCACATCAGGGACTAAACCCCCATCTTTCAAGTGAGAGCTCAGGCATTGTGTGGAGGAATTGTTAACGACCAGGACTCTCACTTGAAAGACCGGCGTTCGGTCCTGATGAGTGAGAAATTTAATATTTATATATATATATATATATATATATATATATATATATATATATATATATATATATATATATATATATATATGTGTGTGTGTGTGTGTGTGTGTGTGTGTGTGAATGCAATATTTTAGAAGAAGAAGAAATACAATATTTATGACTAACAATAAAATAAAATTACGTGCAACCTGCATTCAGTGCTCTGATTTTCCTAGAACATTATTGCTTTCAGTTATATAAATGCTTTTCATTATGATTCTATCGTCGGAATTTTTGTTTATTAAGTTTCCTTCATAAGTGCGACCTTATATTTTTCA
This sequence comes from Macrobrachium rosenbergii, assembly GCF_040412425.1. Classification (NCBI taxonomy): domain Eukaryota; kingdom Metazoa; phylum Arthropoda; class Malacostraca; order Decapoda; family Palaemonidae; genus Macrobrachium; species Macrobrachium rosenbergii. The sequence continues at coordinate 22,809,399 of NC_089795.1, forward strand.
CCAAGTACAGTATTAAATAAAGATGAGGGAAATTTGTACAGCTAATAGTCTAGTTAATGTCCGTTAAAAAGCTTATCATATAACCATCAATTTTTTCATTATTAGTTCAATAAAAAGATTAACATCCAGGAATAAATTACTGAGTATTATATTCGAAAATATTTTTACAGATTTTACACTCAAAAGACGGATAAGAGAAAACACTAGAAAGTCTTAAAAAACAGGCAGCCAAGATTACGAACCGAAACTCACTTTCAAACTATTTTTGTTTTATATTAACAATATTCCTTAAAATAAACACATCCCTTGTTTATTTCACATTCTTATACCAACAACTCTCTTCCCGCTGTCTACAAACATAAACTTTTATTCTATTTTCCTCTAATAAACAAAATTTTTCAGTACCCGAGTTGTGTGGTATCTGGAGAATTATTTGCTGAACAAGAGGATTGCTTACATTTCTGTTTGTTCTGACATTATATCCAGTATTGTTTGCTCATATTGTATTCCTCAAACTCGGAAAAGGGAATATGAAGGCTCATGTTACGTAATATCTATTTTTCTCAAATATTTGACCTTTCAGAGCACATGCGCATGTTTTGATTTGTATGAAGCCTATGTTATTATTGTATTAATGTATAACTAAAGTACTGTATAAAAAGTTATAACGTAAGTATAATTTCTTCATAAATATGGAGGATAAAATACAGTCGTGAACTGATACCTAATATTATGCAATTATGAATAAACTGGTATGTATGTACGTATGTATATTTATGCGATTATACAATTTTCATATAGCAATTCATAGAGCTGAAACGGCAAGGATGAAACCATCCATTTTGCCTTTCTGTCTGTCATATTTTTTATTCTTCTCCATGTTTAACGGGTGCTAATGAACAGCAGAGACAAGAGACAAATTATTGCACCGTGAGAGAAGGATGAGCGAGGGACAGCGTCTCAGTACTTACTAATTTATTGTCATATTGTTTTTTATTAAGTTGGCTTTATGCCAGCACGAGCTCTTGCTCATAGAGCAGCCCGTAAGTCATTTAGAATGAGTAGGTGAAAATGTATAGGACATGAACGTAATTACTCTGACTCTGTGTGTTTCATGACATTGGATGTTTGGCAGGGGAGACATTCTTGTGCCCATTTCTTAATGTCCGACTTCATGGCCCAATAGATGTATCATTTTGACAAGATACAGACGATGGCACAGCCGGACGGTTGTGACAGGTTATGGGTGAGATTGAAATCCTTCCTTCTTAAGGCCAAGGGCAAGTAGGGGCGAGGGCTTCTGGTACTCGTTTTACAGGCAATGGTCGTCTCTCTGTCGTCTATGTTGAAATCTTTCCACGTGAGGGCGGGATTTTCCCACCGAAGTCACTGAAGGTCCACATCATGCTTTTGGGCTGCTGCAATTTTGGGATATGATATCCTGATCTGGATGGTGCTGATGGTACTTCTGTGACATTGTTGGAAGAGCCATTCAGGAACCTGATGGTGCCGGAGAACTCAGATATCGCAGACAGGTGATGGTGCTGCCGCGCCAACCAACAGTCTCTGTTTTTAGTGAAGGCATGGCTCAAGGGTTGATGATTTGTCTGTACCACGAACTGCTGTCCCTCGAGCATGTGTCATAAGTGGCAAATAGCGTGGTGGACTGCCAACAACTCTCTGTTGAAAGAGGAGTATTTTTGTTCTGCTGGAGATAGCTTTTTGCTAAAGAATGCCACTGGCCGACGATCCTCATCTGTGTCCTGCTCGAGTACTGATCCCATCGTTGTGTTACTTGCATCAGTTGTTAGGGTTAGGGACATGCAGGATAGAGGAAATATTAGTGTTGCCACAGAACTAAGTGCTTTTTTGACTAATTGGAAAGCTGTTCCTTGTTTGTCATACCAACATAAAGATTTTGATTTTCCTTTTAAGCATTCATATAAAGGGAACATTATTTCTGCTAGGTTGGGTATGAATTGGTGGTAATAGTTGATCATGCCAGCAAACTCTTGGATTGCTTGGATGGCTTTTTGTCTCAGGATATCGGTGATAGCTTGGACCTTTATCGAGAGGGGCTTGACTCCTTCAGGGCTGATTTGACGGCCAAGAAATTCTATTGTATTTTTTGCCTATTCACATTTACTGTATCTTCCTGCACTACCAGTCCATTTTCTTTAAGTTTCTCCAGAACTTGTCTTATGTCTTTTATATGTTGTTTATAGTTGGGATTGAATATCAGGATATCATCAACATAAACAAAGCAGCAGGGCAATTCTCCTAGTATATCATCCATGAGGTGTTGGAAAGTTGCACAAGCATTTCGAAGGCTGAAACAGCTGTAGTTAAAGGCGTATGTCCTGAAGGGGGTTATACTAGCTGTTTTTTCTATGTCGTCTTTTGCTACTGGGACTTGGTAGTACCCCTTTAGTAGCCAAATTTTTGTGAATACTTTGGCGCCTTCTAGCTGGCTTGCTATGTCGGCGATGTTAGGTATGGGGAATCTGTCTGGTACTGTTTTGATGTTGAGTTGTTGGTAGTCATCGCAGAGCTGCCATGTATCATCTGCTTTAGGTACCATGTGGAGTGGGATGCCCACCGGCTGGAGGCCTTCTGGAAGATTCCTGCCTGTTCCATGTCCTGGAAAACTTGTTTGGCATAAGCTAGTTTGTCTGGGGCCAAACATCTGAAGCATGCATGGATGTGGTGCTAGATGTGGTGCTTTGCAGGGCTTGTTAGGTTGTGCTGAAGGACATCTTTAAATACTTTTGGATATTCCTGAGGGAGGCGACAGATCTCTGGTCCTGCTGTGGGGTTTGCTTTTGCTTTTGGAGAGATTGGTGCTATAGGGCCATCTCTCTGGATTAGCTGCTGTCTGGCTACACCTACTTGTATGTTGTGGGCTTTCAGAAAATCTGCTCCTAGTAGTGGGATTGTGACATCTGCTGTGATGAACGGCCAACTGTATGGCTTGCTGTTGAATAATAATTTTATGGTTCTTTTTCCATACATTTTAAGTGGGGCACTGCTGGCAGTAAACACCTGTAGAGCGCTGTGAGTGGGGTTGAGGTGTTCATGCGGGCTGGCTGGCACAATGATTTACATGCTTCCATGTCGATGAGGAACTGTGTGCTAGAGACGTCATTTATGACATAAAAACATGTGGAGTGTTTTTGCTTGTACCTGGAAAAAAGACAGTGAAAGGTAGACTCGGTCCCTCTTATGAAGCAACCTGTCTGCCTGTTGCTGACGATTAGTATTTTGGGCCACTGCTGCGGCCCTCTTGCATGTATTTTTATAGCATGCAGCCACTCTCGCATTTTTTGGCCTCACTCCTGAATCTCCAGTGGAAGAAACATAGGACCTTTGGACGCTCTTCTTTTTTGGTGCTATGCTTGTATCTGTTCTTCTCCGTCTATTGTTCTTAGGGAATTGTCGAGGGGCATGGTGGATGCGCTTTGTGGCAGCTTCATCAGGAGGACCTCTCTCATTAGGTCTAGCATTGTTTCTCGTCTATTGTCTGTGGTGGAGAACGTTATTAGATGTCATAGTTGCTTGTAGATGTGTGATGGCTGTTGGTCCCCTATCGCTGATCCCACATTTGTTTAGGAATTTCCTAGCTCTGAGGGCAGGGGGCAAGATGAAAGATGGCCCCAGTTGTGCTTTCAACGCCTCATACGTGATGGGGGTCTGTTGTTCTTCTAGCCATTCTGCAAGCTGTTCAACGATGTTATCCAGCAGGAGCCCGAGGATGGTGTTGGCTTTATGTGATGATGCCACGATCCTCTTGGATCTGAAGATGGTCTCCACTCTAAAAACCAGGTCCCTGGGTTGTGTGTCGTGAATGGAGGCAGGTGGGTGGATGCTGCAGTGGCATTGCTGCTGGTTGGGCTGGTGTTTTCGGTCATTTTCGTGGGTCACCAGTGTAAGAGCGGGATGAGTAAGGGGCAGCATCTCTGTACTTCATAACTTATTGTCACAAATTTACAACTAGATGTGGGTTTCCGCAAGCAGAAAAGTAGCATCTTACATCAGGGCAAGAAGGGGATAACTTATGGTCAGATGTGTTTTCTCACACCAGGAAAACAGTTAAATATTCTACATACAAAATAAGGTGAATCCTCCATTACATTTGATTCCAAAGCTAGAAACATTTTACATTTATAAATGTCCTGGTTTTCAAGTGACATGCCGAAAGTTCCTGCAAATACATAAAAATCACCATTTCAGCAATCCATCTGAGATTTGAGCTTTCTGGTGAGAAAGTGCTGGTCTGCGGTAGGTGACTGGTTATTTGGACTGCAGATGCCTGGATAGCCCCAGCAGGGTCCTTACAGCACTATCCTACAATGTTTATAAACCATACATACAAGAGTATCGTCAACGTCCAAGCTCTCCTCTCCACCCACGTAAGACCTAGGGGAGAAAGGCAAATGGATGTTGCTGATTCGACTAGCAGAAGTAAAGTGGTATGGGACTAGAGGTTGTGTGCTAGTGAAAATCTATCATAAGCTGAACAGGTCTTGAATTAGGGACCTCTCAGTGTACATTCACCATTAATAGCACGGAGACACCACTGGTTTTTGAAAACTGCGTCAGTCTGATGAGAATGTTGCTTTTACCATTTTCTATACTATGCTGTATTTCGGGTAACAGATGTGATTTTCTATGAGAAGGAACAAGGTTAGACATACTGTCGATGTCGAGAGATACATTTTTAGTTTCCCTTTACAATCTGACTTCCTTTGTATAACATGTGATAACATAATTCTTCAATCACCCGTTGCTCTATTTTTGTTCCACTTCTTATGTTAGAAGTCATTTTATAGCTATGCCATAGTGAGTGCAATTTATTTTGTGTTATTTGTATGTATATATATATATATATATATATATATATATATATATATATATATATATATATATATATATATATATGTGTGTGTGTGTGTGTGTGTGTGTGTGTGTGTATATGAGATTATATACATATATCGAGATTATATAACGGACTATATTCAGTATATATATATATATATATATATATATATATATATATATATATATATATATATATATATATATATATATATAAAACTGAGATTATGTAATGGGTCATACTCACAAGCTGGCTTTTGTGTTAAAAATAAAAAATCAGAAGAAGGTCAGCTGTCTGGCCGAGAGAAGGGAAATTGCCTAGTATATTATCAGTCTGGGTAGGGAGAGTCGACGGCAATCCTTGGAGGCGAGAAGAATTCAATGTTGGAAACAAGTTCCAGTATCTTTTGGACATGCTGAAGTGATTTCTTGCGCCTTTTATCTAATTCCTTTTTGTTCCTAAAAAAATTCTCACTTTTTGGGGAATGATCTCTCTATGGTAACCTTGTATATATGTCTGTCTGTTTATTCGGTACATTTATTTCATGTAAAAATGTCACCTAACTGTTCCCTTATTAACCAATGGCTAGAATATTTTCCCGTTTCGAAACTTAGATGTTTAAGGTAGAACTCAGTTCATTTAAACGCTATGAGCTGCTTCATTTGCATGGTACTACATATATATAAATATGAATATTTGAATACTTCACGTTATTCGTAAATACCCCACAAATAACTAGTTAAAACCGAAATTAAACGATCCTGGAATTCTAGCCTATTAGAGCTTAGATAAGTTTTTTGGAATTGATAATATTATCTGATGTGTGATATTAAACAGATCATATATCAATATTATAGATCATAACCCACGGAGTTAAAAAAATTATTTTTTTCTTGCTTGAAGATAAAACTAAATGACAGCGATAAAATCGGTCCATATATATCAAGATTCCTTTAGATAGGGCTAAAAAAGTGTGTACCGGCTAGCAGGAGAGAAAGATCTGTACTCTTTTAAGATGTCCTTTCATTATTAGTATAATCGCATACAACCATTTAGAGGATAAATACCAATTATGATAAAACTCCACTAAGACTGGACGAGAAGCCTCTGAAAATTGCCAGCCTTGTCACACGCTTGGAAGCTTGAAAATCAAATTTGCATGCAAACCAGCTTCTTCTACAACGACTCAAACGTCGTTATATATCAGTGATGAAGACTAGTACAGACATAATGGACTGGACTCTAAACGCTGTAGAGAAAACTTATTGTCATTATAAATCTTTACTCAAGAATACCACATGGAAACAAATACTCGTACTTAAAATTTTTTACATCTTCTTGATAAAATATTTGTCTTTAAATAAATAAAGCTTTTGGCCTTGTGCAGTAAAGTTGAAATACTTGCCGGGCAAGTTATTATGTAGAGAAGAGGGTGAGGAGAGGAAGACATGAATGCATAAAAATTAATGTATATTATTACTTTACTATATGCACAAGAATGATTGTAGAAGGCGCACTCGGGCCTTATGTAGTTTACTTCGAAACCTTTGTTGGTGAACTGTCAAAGATTCTTATTTAATTATGTAAATTACATTGGGAATTTAAGTCCTTACACAGGTAACTATGTCACATACGACGATCTGTAACTCAGGAAAATTCATGCTGTAACTTGACACGAATATTGGTACTTGCTATGCTGAAATTTGCAGCGTATTATTGCATTGCACGCTCACAAACATCAAAATAATTTAAAACAGGTGACTAGAACACCTTCTTGATCGGTGAAGGATTTAGGACGAGCTCAGCAAGTACCCCTAAACCAGTTACAAAAGATGACCAATAACGAACTGTTAATTTAAGCGTCTTCTTCGAAGGATTACCAGTACCTTCCTACTGAGCATCAAGTGACCAAAGACACACTGCATTATTTACGAACGAACAGGAACGAATGAAGTTATAATAAGGGAATAAGGAAATCATAAAAGAGAGAATGAAAAGAGATAGGAGAATGTGGGAAATATGAATAATTCCTCTTACCATTCAATAATTGCAATCGGTTTAAATGTGCTTCATATAAATAGATAGCGATATTCAGAGAATATCTTTGGGAGGATCAATTCCGTTTGAAAATCTGATTATACAGTATTTCAGTAAATATGTAATGAAATGGAATGCTGAGGAAATTTCTCTAGAAGTGTGCTTTATCTTTCCCATAGCAATTTAAGACTTTTTCAGTCATCATTTACCGGAATATTTCTTTAGATAGTCCTTACTCCCTTCCCAAATTCCAGGGGGAAAATACACTTAGAATGCTTCAGTTGCCACTTTTGAGAAGCAACATTCTAGAGTCAAGATAACTTTTATGCCAAACTTATTGGGTATCTTCATTATCGTGTTCAAGGATCAAGAATTAAACTCAGGTAATATCATGTTGGATCTTTCAGAAAAGATTTTCAGCGTTATCATCTTTAGTCTGAATATCATGAAGTCTGAATATTATTGCTAGAATGAAGGGATAAGTCATCAGAATGGTTTCCAGCACTGCAAGACAGTGCATCGGTACTGCCAAAAAGACGACTAGAATCGTCAGCAACTGGATCAAATGTCGAGAAAACAAAAGCATTAAAGGAATAAATAATATAGAAAACACTAAAAATAAACATCAGAATGCAGCCTATTTAAATAACCAATATCAAAAACAAATGACCGTCTACGGTGTCGGAAAATCGGCGTGAAAAAGATTTAACAATTACCAGCGAATACGCTTCTCTCTGCTTTTCTAAGCTGTGCGAATGAATAGACCTTGCACTGTTATCCACACGAGACCTAGGCTGAAATGTTGAGGATTTTGACAAATGGTTGTACCTTCTCAACCGAGAACCCGTAAGCCTTTCTTATCCGTAGATGGCACTTACTAGACAGTGAGCTCTTCACGGCCACAAGTGAGTAGAATTATTCCTACCTGGTAATCTTCAAGAGCCGTCTCCTTTAACTTGATGCCATAGTTACCTTGGACAGCCGATGAAGATGAGTAAGTGAGGCTAAGTTATAATGATGTTTACAATATAAATTTGTAACAAAAATTAGTCACGTATCTCATCATTGATTGGTTGTGTGTGGATAATAATCGTTTCTATACTTTTCCATTATTTAGCATTCATAAGAAATTTCATTAAATGTATACGAACACATACCACAGTGAATTCAGTTTATCAAAGTTGATGAAATAATGTGTGACCAATGTTTCCGAAGTCATGATTGATTTGCCTATAGTGTTATTAAACATTTATCGGTAATTTCTGTCAACAAAGTTAAAGTTCGTAGATAACATCAGGAAGAGGAATTATGCTGAAAAGTAAGGTATATTTAAAAAAATATACATCACGTTAGATTTTAATGGCAATTGTAATTTAGTGATAACAAAAAAAAAAGGTTATAATAATTAGGGCAAGAAAGGAAAAAGTGTTTGGTCAACAACAATAAAAAATTATTTTGCTCAATAGCCTTTAACAGTTTAGTAATGAACTTTTGTCAAGTCCTCATTATGGACAGTAATGGATCATCTGGAGCGGAAGATTAGCAGAAGAGTCTTGGCGAAGAACCTTTAAAGAGATCACTCAAGTAGAGAGGCGTCCATGCTGAATAACGTCTCCGAATCTCTATTTTTATTTTGCTATTTCTGTAAATTCCACTTTGTCTATACAGATTTTGTCATTCGTCATTTTTAACGCACTTTCTCGTTTTTTCCCCGTTAGAAGTTCTTTCAAAAACGTTCTATACAACATCCATCCTGCAGTTTCTGGATTTTCCTCTCCTCCCTCCCAAGACTCGAATTTTACAATTTTTACCAACATCTGGATTTTGCACTAATTTCAACCTATAAGTCATCCAGTCTTTTCACATGACCAAACCTTCTCCAACATCCTGATGCTTCCTTACACTTGCGCGAACCTTCATATGCCTGTCGCCAAATCTTTTTTACTTCTTCTTTTAACGTGCAATTATTCCCATTTTTGATCTTAATGATGCCACAAATACTTTTGGGGTAACCTGTGGATCGGCCGTCTTGCCTGAACTATTATTTTCCATACTCAGGAACAGTAACCCTTCCTTTTCATTCGAAAGCAAAGTAATCACTTTTCACTTATAACATATATAGTAAAAGTAACATAATGAATATAATAGCATTAGGCTGGAAAATGAATTTTAAAAATTTCTTTCCTTTCACAATGTTCATTAATTTAAATTAAAAATTTCGGTGTTATAGTTTTGATATATATAATGACCAGTATAATACTAATCCTGTCTTACTTCCGTTGGTCTTTCAGATAGTTCACAACTTTAACTCATAATTAAGATACCAAAATGCACTTCAGTATCGTCAATACAAAAGTTATCACTACCTAAACCACGCATATAATTAAATGTGAGTCGGATAATTTTTCCAGCAAGTATATGTTAATAAAAATATTGCTAATAAAAAAACTAAAATGAAGAAACTGAGACATTATGGAAATGCCATGTTTGGTAAAAAAAATAATAAAACTAATGGGAAACATGCCAGCGATAACAGTAAATAACCGTTTAAGTCATGGAAACAAATTACACATTATGGTAATGGAATATGAAATGTGAATGTACAAGCAGAGGCCATAAAAAAGTCCAATAGGCCATTAGGAATGATATGTAGGGTAAGTGTAGAAGACAACAATGCTCTTACGACCTTCTCCTCCTCCTACCAAGCAGGGGCTGGGCATGCGCAGGCTTTGACGGTAACTCGATTGGGTCCAAGGATATATACAATTGTATGATATGTATGAAAATACTGCGATCGTTGTTAAAGATATTAGCTTATGAATTCCTTAGAAAAATGGTATTTTCTTGTTTATATAAAAATATTTATCTTGTTTATTTTAAATATCTTAGTCGTAATTTCAAGGTTGGGGCTTTGAGAACCTTGAGTTTTCATATCGGGTCACTATAATGTTTTACAACCAGCAAAAGTGAATTTACCCATGTTCTCGGGGGACTTAAATTTTATATGCCTCTGTTCTATGTCTGAATGATTTAACTTCAAATCATACCAGTTTAGATACTGACAGAAAACCAGAAAACATAAGTAAAGTATTGCAATGAAATCTCTGTTCATGAAAATGAGATGCGTAATTCTTAATCATCTTTAGTCTTATGCGACTTAATTATTTTTCTTACTCATTTACACAGATACGAATCTTGTTCTCTTTCTCACGTGCCTTAAAAACACTGGTTAACAGCTCAGTCACACGCTACCGTACTACAGTGTCTCATTCTGCAATCTCTTTAACTCCATATTTTTGTCATACTTAATATTTTTACTTGTTCTTTTGACATCCTTTAGCATTCATTGACCTACACACTTCATTTGCACTACTGCAGCATACAGCTCTTCCTAACTTTTATCTTCCACAGTAAACAAATTCTAGGGGTGGAATCACTTCAGGCAAAATCGCTTATTGCATCTTTCATTCTTTAGCCCATTTGTTCCTTAAATGTTCTGTCAACATTTACATCCCTGCAGTACTTAATTGTCCTGTTTTCCCTAGGTGCTTTTTTGACTACACTCTCCGGCATGTGTAATGGTATGGGATTTTCTCTCCTGTTATACAAACTTATATTAATTCCAACACTTAGCATTTTATTCCCTATTCCTGCCATCCGCTTTACATATGACCCAATAATAGAATTTTACGAACTTCTTACATATTCCTGGAACACAAGATTTTAATCCCAGCCAACACTTTGTCTTATACCCTCTTTCCATTTTAATCTTATCAAAATCAGTAGTCTATCTTAACTCTCGCTTCTACCAAACAGTGATTGTCATATACCTCTATTGTAACATTACCTTCTATTGTAACATTATATCCACCAGTTCCATCCTTCCACCATCACTTTACTTGCATAACCTAGTAAACTCATTTCCCCAACACTTTTTTCTACATAAGTATAGTTGTGAACATTCTTCTTGAGAACGAAGTAATTCTAATAAACACTTCCGCCAGTCACCATTTTCCCATACCCTTGAAGCACTATACCTATCAGCAAATCAGCGACACTTTCTCTGTCCCCTCCTTGGAATCTAAATCCAACACAACCACCGTTTATATTATTAAACTCAGTCAAAAGTTTTCTCTTTTGCTGTCACTTTTCCATTAACGATTCTTGAAAAATCGCTACTACAACTTCTTCCACCACACTCAGTCTTAACCATACAATTCTCGATACTTAGACAGAAGAGAAAAAGCAGTGTGTGCTGGAATGGAAAACACAGGGAGTGAGTGTGCATGGGGTAGCAAAAATAGAGTAAGGGGAAGCAAGTTCAATGTTAGTGAGACTCAGGGGATGGGTGGAAGAGAGCAAGCATTGCACCCTTCCACCCATCCCCTGAGTCTCACTAACATTGAATCCCAACCCCCACCCCAGCTCTATTTTCAGCTACCTCATGTATAATCATTCTCGTTTTCTATTCCAGGAATAGAGTTCTTTTTCTTTTGCCTAAGGAAGCTAGCAATCACTGAAGAAAAAGATAATGAATTTCTTCATATTGTACAACATCCATGTAGACTGGAAATCCTCAAATCAAGTATTTTATTACTGATCTGTTTTTCATTATGTTGTACCAATATGTAGTATGGAGCAGAAATCTCTTGCCCTGGTGATCTGGGGGCTTTCCCAAAACGCAGATAGGCGATGATGTTATTATTAACTTTTTCCAGTAGCCGGAATACGAAATTCCGGCGGCTTTTATGTTGAACCTTTATATCTCCATTACGTACCCAAGCAACGACTATTATAAGATACTGAAGAACAAAAAATAGCCTCTCAGTTGATGTATTTAAATTACAAAAGACGAACATATCTACAGAGGACGAGTTTAGGACATAAATTTACTGGGTGAGATTCAACAGGGCTGGTAAAAAAAAAAAAAGGATGAAATACACTCCATTTAAACCGTAAAAAAAAACCGTAGAACAAATGCGAAAAAATTACCATAGATTTTATCATAATTTTAATCATAAACAACCACAAGGAAATTTACCAAATCCGAAATAAATAATAAATATACACAACTCAGTACTAGCGATCCAATTACCATGAGTTGATTAGCTAATGAACCAGCGTTAAAAGCCCGGCTGTGAGATACATTTATTCGTTAATTGCATCGTTACAAAGGGCTAATGGGTTCATAGGAGCCATCTAATCAATGCTTCCAATTCACTCTTCGAAACAATTAGAAAGCAATGTTCATGTTGCAGAGCTGATTATTGCTTAATCCTCAGTTAAGCCTCCAAAATTTAAAATATTATTTATTGCATTTAAAATTTATTTGTTTGAGATATTTTATTTCTTTTCATACTAATAGATAAATAATGTAACCAAATAAAAATTAAGCAATAATAATATTTTTTCATATATTTATGTCAAGGGTGTAATGAGGAGGATTATTTAAACAAGTGACCATTGGTGTTGAAAAGGAATAATGACCGTTTAATGATCTCTTCCAATACATTATATTTACTCATTACTACAATCTCGAAATTCCAACATATTCCTAATATTCATGTAATGACAACACCACCACCACGACCACCAACAACAACAACAACAACAATAATAATAATAATAATAATAATAATAATAATAATAATAATAATAATAATAATAATAAATAATAATAATAATAGTAAAACTTGACCTTAGCTTGTTTTTCTGAAAAAGAACAGGAAAATGTTAACTAGGAAGTGTAAAGGAAAACAAACTTAGATCTAAGATGTTCGATTCCAAATGGACCCCTGACCACATAATAGCACCACCTGCTGCCCCACTTTTACGCCACTGGGCAACTATAAAGTTTAACGTTTAATGATAGAAAAAAAAGTAATGTTGCTGCCTAGAAATTGATAAGATGATGCTGTCTCCCAAATAGATATAGAAGAAGAAAACTTTCCTGAAGGTAATAATAAACGTTAGGGGAGAGAGAGAGAGAGAGAGAGAGAGAGAGAGAGAGAGAGAGAGAGAGAGAGAGAGAGAGAGAGAGAGAGTTTTGCAACTGCGCTCGCAGCTTCAAGACCTTGAGGATAAAGGCTAGAATACCTTTTTTCTCTAATGGAAGCATTTCTATTACTTTGATAATTACCAAGTTTTGGGGGGCATGGTATTAATTCGTCTTTTCCAAGAACCACTTGAATAACCGAAATAAATAATCTATTATAGTACCCATGAATATCACATTTCTCTATATCAATTAAGCTATCAATTTGTGAGGGAAATGTTTTTCATTAATTATCGAATCCATGATGACCCATTAAAATAATATTCAGCTCGCAGAGCATATCAGCGGTATAAATGATTAAGGAATGATCATTTTAATGCTCGCTGTGATATGCCTTTTATCCTCTACGGATCTTACATAAACAAATAAAGCAGTAATTCACAATTCAGTTAATGATAAATCCGATATGCATCAATGATGCTTCGCTCTACTGTAGCGTTGTGAGAAAATCAGTACTGGATTCAGATGGAAAAGCATAATTATATTCCTGCATTTCAATTGCAATTTAAAGCAGACTCTGTGAAAAGGGTTGGTAAAGTGAATTTTATGATAAATAGTTTACTAGATATCTTAATATTCTGGCGTCATTGAGTTTATAAAGACCAATCGGGATGGAAACGAGCAAGGGGAGAAGAAATATATACACACACAGCTATACGAACATACAAACACATGTGGTATTTATATTAAATATTAAAAACATCTGCAGTAATACCAGCTGGTCTGTGTATCATATAAGTACTTTATAGCTCTCCTGCGATGCCAAAACGAGTCAAGAACTGCGGTAACTTCAGACCAATTCTATTTTCTATCTTCCCTGCGCTCTCCAAAGTTGTAGAAAACCTTATTTTTAAGCCATTTTATAATTATGAGGAATCCAAAGCAATATTAACTGAAGTAGAGCGGATAACAAGATAATTGTGCACTTGGTGATACAAGTTATGAAATTTGGAACACATATTGATAGTAGGTCACTTTTCTTCACGAAAAAAATGTTAGCTACTTGAAAATCAAAAATGGGTGGCCATTTTTCAAGATGGCCACATTTTAGCAGTCGATATTAGTAAAATTCCTACATTCGGTATTTTTTGTTACTTGAGTTGTTGTTTTAATTTAAATGTATAGAATGAATTCGTGAGTATTATATAATAGTATAAAGTGCATTATAAACTATTTTATTGCTATATATTCCATAAATATGTATGATGAATGATACAGTACACTAAAAGATACGTACAAATAACTGAAAATATTATTCACTAATTAGTTTTCTGTTTATTTAGCTATGTGTACACTAATTTTATGTATACCTTTATGTGATATTACAACAAATTTGCAAATACAACAGTAATATATATTATATATATTTGTCCATTTACATGCATATATAATTATACTTATATATATATATATATATATATATATATATATATATATATATATATATATATATATATATATATTGTATATATATATATATATATATATATATATATATATATATATACATACACACAATTCTAGTTCTGGCAAAGGAACATGTACAGAGTATGCAGTAGAGCTCCATATATATTTGTCCATTTACATGCATATATAATTATACTTATATATACACACAATTCTAGTCCTTGGTAGAACATGCACAGAGAGTAAGTACAGCTCACTCCGGTGTGGTAACATTTGCATCTAACATGACAGTCACCCTGCAACCACATTTCTTGTCAGTTCTGACAACTTTAGCAATTGGTGGAAGTGTTGTCCATGTTTTCATTCTTCACCCCTTTGTCCAGCACCACATAGCTGGATCTCTAGCATCAGTCTGATTTAAACCAAACCAATGCCTGATTCCATAATGTATCCTGCTTGGAAAGCTGCACCTCTTGCATGTCCAAGCAAAGCAGACTGACTTGGGAGGAATTGAATCATATGCTCAGCTTCTTTGCAAACAAGTCTAACCTGGCATCAGTGACACTAGCATGAACTGATCCATCGTACATGACAACAACATACCTTTCTAAGACCTTCAGATCATTAGCATCAACTTCCTGTGGACAGTCACTGAATTTCTGAAGACTGAGAAATACCACGGCAAACATGTTTGCCATGTTGACTTTTTTAGCTTTTCCATGAAAAGCTGATACAAACATTACATCCCAGTAAATGCATGAAAATGGAAGCCTCTTCAGCTTTGTCTTTACCAATAAAATTTACAATGTCATGAACTGGGATGTATCAGGAAAATGTTTTCCATGTCCATAAGCTACAAGTGCAGTGAGATTTGATAGAATAGATATTGCTATAATCAGTACATCAGTCTCTGTAGCTCTGATTATGACAGTTCTGTTTCTGGCAAACAGCATTCTTAGCATGGAGAAAGATCCATGTATCTGCTTCCTTGACTGCAAGGAGTTATGTTGACTAATGATCGCATCACCTCGTTGCACAAAGCTTCTGTTTCTTTGTCACAGTTACTGTGCTGGCTATCAGAAGTAGCTCTACAAAAGTGGATAGTGTTAACATGTAACCTGGTCAGCCCATCATGCAGCGAAACAGAGGTGTCCCAAATTTTACATTAGCATCACATCCTCATGCCACTGCTTTATGAACAAGGCATTCAGTTGCTGCAAAAAACATGTGATGGGCAAAATAATTGATATTGTTGCTTTCCTGGAATCCAGACAAACTCCAGTTATAGCAGCTGCTCACATCCACTTTTGTAAGAGCTACTTGATAGCCAGCTGTATTCTTGCTGCAGATATCTGTTGATGGAGGCCAGGTCACGTAGGGACATGTTGGGTGCTGCTGGTGGAAGTGGCTTTCTGGATATAAAAGCTGGTTTACATTAATGTACGACTCAAAGATGAGGAATTTTTTTGCTTTAGTTTCACTCTGTTGTAGGCTCTGTAGTTCTCCTGGAGTTTCTGAGGTAGAGTACTGAAAAACAGATATACTGGTGCCATGGAAAGAAGAAGTGGCTGTAGTTGCTGTTAAGTTATGGAGCAATATTGGTCTATAGCAGAAGTGTAAATAACCCTTCCACAATATTGGTGGACACACAACCCCATCTCTACATATTGGTTTACTACTGCATCTCCAAGTCATGATGAGATTTCTAAAACTCCGGTCATATACTATTTTCATGTAGTATATCAATTAGTTGTCTCTTTCAGTTTTTGCAAACAGTTTCACAAAGCTACATACAATGGAAATGGAGTTTCACGATTTTGAGTGTCTATGTTTTTGCTTCTGTCATCTATCCTAGTATAACAATTATACTGAAAACAGTTGTGCAATTGCAAAATCTGATCTCAGTACTTGCTGCTGGAAGTTGGGACCTAATACCAGCACCATGTTCCACCATAGACACAACCGAAGAAGACTGGAGGAAACAGACCCTCAATATGTTCAGCACTAAATTCATTTTCAAATTTGATCTGTGGTCAATCATCTCTTTCCTGATAATTTTGGCTGCTTTAGCAAGGCTAATGGCATCACTATAACACATGCATCAGACAGAGCTGAACTCTGCATCTTTCTTAAAGGCAATAAGCACATCTCTCCCTTAATGATGAGCTTCCAAATTGGTATGTGGAGTGAGAAGTTGATCTTGAATCTAGTTGAATGTGCACTTGGTGAAACAGTTCCTCAGCTGTACGTTTCCCAGCTTGTAAATGGAGTGTAAGCTCAGTAAGTTTAAACACAACAGATCTGTTCGCATTCATTGCTTGTTCTGTAATATAGGTAACCAGTTCAGAAAAAGCAGTTGGATAGGCATGTTTTTGTTTCTACTCTCAATAGTAGCCTCATATTTTAGCATTTATATAAGCTCTTTCTCATTGTACAATGTTACAAGGCATAGTGGGTGATACTTTAGTTCTGTGCTACAACATCAGGCTACCAAGGGTTGCCAGCAGCTTGCCATCACCAAGTGTCATTGCACACTCTTTTAATCTATTATTAAGTTCTCCTGTCATTGCTTTCCTAAACTCCTCGGTTCCCAATTCTTTACTACACAAAAAACATACAAGATCATTTGTTTTTTGTTTAGTCCTTTTCACCTTACTTTGCACTTCCTCATTACTTGTGTCTGTGCTTGATTTCCGTTTTTGAGCCCTTTTGAGCTTTGTGTTATTAAACATCAGTCTGCATGTTTGGTGATACACTGCTTTGTTTTTCCTCAGAGTTTCTTCAATCCCATCGCCATCATTAAGTCTAGCTGGATTCAGAGGAATGGGAAGTTCATTTATGGCATGAAAAAGAGGAACATTTTCGGCAATATTGCAGTAACCATCATGTTCTGTTTTATAACTTGGAGGCGACTTCAATTCATCTTTTTTATCCTGTTGACAGAGACAGCATTTGTTCCAATCAGTTTGTTGGTTTGGATTTGTTGCAGAAGGAGATGGGCAATCTTGTTCTGATTCAGCCATCATATCTGCAATTAAAAAGACAAATCCGGTCCAAATCTAGTCATTTAATCATATAAAAAACTCTACAAATAAAGATACATCAAAATTTGCAATAACGTCTAAAAAAAATTGGGTAAATAGTGGATTTTTTGTGTTTCACATGTGAAAAACGGCGGCCATCTTGAAAAATGGTGGCCATCTTGGATTTTTGAGTGGCTAACGATATTTTCATACTGTGGTGGGTATTGAGCTTATTTGTGCCAAGTTTCATGCTTGTATCATCAAATGCATGATTCCATGCAAATATCACAGTTAGCCGCCCTACTAATATCAATACGCATATTAAGCAGTTAGGTACCTGCGATGCTCTTGTAGGCTTGACTTGCCATTTGCAAGAGAACCTTGATAAGAGTTTTGAGCGCAGAGTAATTCAAAAAGATGTGAGTGCTGCTTTCGATTAAGTAAACCACAAGGCATTTATTTATAAAATTCAGAATCTTAGGATTTAGTATTATTTCAGGATTTCCTTACAGGCAGGCAAAAGCGAACTCTTGATGGGAGCTTTATCAAAAAGACCTATTGTGTTTGGGGTTCACAGGGTGGTGTTCTTGGTTCGCTTTTATTTTTGGTGTATACAAGTGATATGGTTGTTGGCCTGGAAAACAAGATTGTTCAGTATACCGATAATGCAACACCTTTGGGTGTAGTAAAGTCTCCATTTTTGGGAAATGAAGCTGCCCTCAGTCTCAATCGGGACATGAACCGGATCAGTGAATGGTGTAGTCGGTGGGGTATGAGGCTGAACTCCAGTAAAACGAAAACACTCCTGATTACACATCTCGTACAGATTTTCCACCACAACCTCCCCTTCAGCAGATGGGACTCTGCTGAATGAGTTTGAAGATTTAATTATTCTAGGTGTAAAATCTGACTCACATTTTACTTTTGAGAAACATCTAATAAAAGTTTCAGTAAATGTGGCAAAAAGTTGAGTATTATTCGTAAGACCTTATACATCTAAAAAAGTTATAAATTCAATGAAACTTGTTTTAGGTCATTTGTCCTTCCTTTAATAGAATACTGTTCTCCGGCGTGGATGTCTGCTTTTGCTGAGATTTATCTCTTAGACAGAGTGGTTCGTGGTGGTATGTTTCTGTTTCCGAATATTAGCAGTTATGACTTGTATTTTGACAGAGATATTTCACATTCACAATTGACTCCTGATCTCCTTTCCTGCCGAGACCAACCAGAATTGCTGAACAGCAGCAACAATATGTAGTAAATGTGCCTTGCTGTCGAACTCCTCAGTTCCAGAGGTACTTTATTCCTTACTCCGTTGGACTGTGGAACAGCATCCTTGAGGATGTCGTGCAACTGGAACATCAGAAGTTCAAGCGAATATTCAGTGCATTCCTACCCTAATACAATTCTTCTTGTATTTAATAATTTATCTACATTTTTATTTATTTATCAGCTAATTTGTTTCTTTTTTATTTTGCTAATAACTGATCTCCTCTATCTGTATTTTCCATTACCTTCTGTTGCTTCTTTCGAATGAACATAATATTCTGTGGAAGCTTGAATTTTAAGTTAATGACCCCTTTAGGCTTGTTCCATATGAATAGGGTTCATAGTGTCCATACGTGTGCATACACACACACATACACATACACACGCACACACACACATATATATATATATATATATATATATATATATATATATATGTGTGTGTGTGTGTGTGTGTGTGTGTTTGCACATTGTATGAACACACACACACACACACACATATATATATATATATATATATATATATATATATATATATATATATATATATATGTGTGTGTGTGTGTGTGTGTGTGTGTGTGTGTGTGTTGACACGTATGAACACTATATATATATATATATATATATATATATATATATATATATATATATATATATATATATATATATATATATATATATTACTAATTAATAACATTCTGGAATTTAGAGATCTTGGATCAATATCTAAAAAAAAAACAAGAGGAGAAATTCTAACTTCATTTTACTGAAGTCCGTTACATTGCAACAATTACCTTTATTTTTCCCGCTTATTCAGGAGATCTATGGAGCTCAGTCCCCCGTT
The DNA here is from genome assembly GCF_040412425.1 of Macrobrachium rosenbergii. Lineage (NCBI taxonomy): Eukaryota > Metazoa > Arthropoda > Malacostraca > Decapoda > Palaemonidae > Macrobrachium > Macrobrachium rosenbergii. Next base: position 22,828,910 of record NC_089795.1, read on the forward strand.
TAACTTATCCAGGTTGTTTCAGCCTCCCTGGCTCTGGTCACTCCTGATTTATACCTCATTTCTCCTCTGCTTCCCACGTTTCCTAGATTTTGTCTCTGTTCTTTCCATTTTTTTTCACATTTTTATTTTTTCGGGTGTAAGTCTGGGAGGTAGGAAGGATGTATTTATTCGCTCTAAAATTTCACTTCCCTCTCGTATTTCACTTAATTACTTATTTTGGCACATCTGCAAAAATCAAGACAATCATATTGTGTCCCCTTGTATTTATTTATTTATTTTGTTGGTAGTTTTCATTTCAACTGAATACTGGTGATGTGTTTGAAACAGCCGACATGCACAAAGGGAGATAAAGAATAATAAAATAATATCTAAGCAACTGATACAGAAGACACTTCCCGGAATCCTATATGGAATATTTTCACGTAGGTAAATACAAAATGAAAACGATTTAGTCTACTGCAGTGCCTCTGCAGCACGCATATTCACACAAACACACACATGCGCGAAGAATAAGGCAAAGAGGCCTGGAGGCGTCTGTAAAGAACTTCATTAGCTTCATCGTCTAAGCCTTAATGTAGAGATTAGGACGCGATCTAATTTCAGTGTTCCGTTAAGTCTTTTACATGGAAGACGCGTTCATGAGAGCATTGTGAGGCAATTATGTCCGAAAACATTTTACTGATTAGTTAAATTATATAACATTATTCTAGTCTGGGAAGATCAAAAGATCAGATGCTGCTTCTTTTTTTTACGTTTCCGCTATAACTAATATATATATATATATATATATATATATATATATATATATATATATATATATATATATATATATATATATATATATATAAATATATATATATATATATATATATATATATATATATATATATATATATATATATATATATATATATATATATATATATATATATATATATATATATATTTATATAGCGAGGAAAAATCCGCCGAAGTTTCTTCGGCGCAATCGAGTTTTCTGTATAGCATGTAATGCTGTATGGGACTCTCAGCAGCGGCAATAAAACTTAAAACGACGGCCCGGTGGTGGCCTGTGTTGTTGGCACATATAGCGGTGCCAAACGCATGACCATGGCTAACTTTAACCTTAAATAAAATAAAAATTACTGAGGTAGACGGCTGCAATTTGGTATGGTTGATGACTGGAGGGTGGATGATCAACATACCAATTTGCAGCCCTCTAGCCTCAGTAGTTTTCAAGATTTGAGGGCGGACAGAAAAAAGTGCGGACGGACAGACAAATAGCCAACTCAATAGTTTTATTTTACAGAAAACTAAAAAAAAGGAAGGGAACAATAAAACTAAAAAGGTTTCAAAGATGAAAGAAAACTGTTCTTCTCTTAACAACATTCTTGAGGATATACCGTCAATGCAACTCACGCGGTGCACTGTAGGCATTACTTAGGATTCTTTGCAGTGTCTCTTCGGCCCCTAGCTGCAACTCATTTCGTTCCTTCTACTGTACCTCGGTTCATATTCTCTTTCTTCCATCTTATCTTTTACCCTCTCCTAATTATTGCTTCATTGTGCAACTTGGTGTTCCTCCTGTTACACCTTTAAACCATTTTACCCTCTATTCCCTTTTCATCGCTGAATGACCTCACAGGTCCCAGGTGTTTGGCTTTTGGCCTAGATTTCATATTCCATTCCAGTCCACTGGCCATCTCTCTTGGGATATGGGGTTCCAGTGCGCGCTAAAAGAATTAGCTAAAATATTACAGAAATCTTTGTGACCTCCCATACTGTAACGGAGTTACTGACCATCTCTGTGCATCTGTTTGTTTGTTTATGTCTCGTTAGTTTAGAACACTGATATAATAAAGGAGCACGGAATTATCATAAACGAAATTATCAGTATGCTTGTTTGAACCGAAATAACAAATAAACTAACTAAAGGAAAGAAAAAATCAGTGATTATTCAATGAATACCGTCCGAGTAAAAAAGATCTTACTAAAAGATTTAAAATTGTCAGACATTATATGTGTGTGTGTTTGTGTGTGTGCAAACATCACAGTTCTCCATAACGCCAGCAGTGCACCTCATGCAGTGTACTGTAGGCATTACTAAAGGTTCTTTGCAGCGTCCCTTCGGCCCATAGCTGCAACCTTTTTCATTCCCTTTATTCCCTTTACCGTACCTCCATTCATATTATCTTTCTTCCATCTCGCTACCCATCCTCTCTTACCAATATTTCATAGTGCGACTGCAAGGTTTTCCTCCTGTTACACCTTTCAGACCTACCTGCTCTCAATTTCCTTTCCAGCGCTGAATAACCTCATAGGTCCCAGTGCTTGGCCTTTGGGTTAAACTGTAAATCAATTCCTTTTATTAGTTGTTAAGGAATTGTATGTTAAAGTTCCAGAACTTTTTTACTCTGCAATATTATTTCAAATTTGAAGATAAGAAATCCCCGTAGCGCTTATTTTTCCCCCATGCCATATACATGAATTTTGTCTGAAAAGAAATTTCTATTAAACGCCAGCTTGCAGGAGTTTCTACAAAGGACACTAGCAATCTCAGCCTTCTTAATGTATGCGTCTGAAATAAAGATTGCCTGAATAACATTCCTGTTTCCTATTTTTGGTTTCTCCGACTTCCTATCCAATTATTCGCTGCATATAAATGAGAGAGAGAGAGAGAGAGAGAGAGAGAGAGAGAGAGAGAGAGAGAGAGAGAGAGAGAGAGAAGATTAAGTAATTTTCCTTTCCCTGGCTTTGATATGATAACTTCGTCTAGGAATAAGTGTCGTGCAAATATAACTACCCTAAATCAATTTCCTTCAGCCTTGACCAGTGATTGTTGAATATCATACATAGCAACTAGAGTCGGTATGATGCTAGCCTAAAGCGCACTTTACTGGGATTCCGGAGATTCTTATAAGAAGTAAAATTCAGTCTAAGACGAAATAATAAAAGCATTACTGAAGGAATATCAGAGATATAAAATATTGTTCATTCGAATGTTAGAAGATCGTTGTTTTACTGCGAGAAGTCTCCTGCTGGTTACTATTGATCTCTCGGTTTGTAAGCAAGTTGTTTCACCAATGCATAAAATAATTTTGAATATCTGAATGAGTAAGATGCCTCGATCATTTAACAATAAAGTTCTTTGTGTATTTCTGTTTAAATAAAATCTTTAAAAGCTGAATCATATCACTAAAAATATAGTTGGAGTATGAATTGACAACCCATATTTTGCTTTATTCACTTTAAAACTACCTTGAAGATCTTGTTAACATATAGAAAATTAGTTTTCTCTCTTTTATTCATCATTGTTGCGGGAGAAGATTCACTTACAAAATGTTTGCAGGTTTAATTAAAAATACTGCTGAAATTTTCGAAACAAATACTTCTTAGCCATATCCATGAAATCGTTTGTTGTATCATCCCTAGCAAGGAAATGATATTATAACATAAATGTAATAGAAAACCTAGAAATTTGAGCACTAAAACCAATGTTTATTCAAAACAAAAACAAATCAGATTTTAAATCCCCTCAGTTCCTATCTTCCAAAATAGCAATCCAATATTTGATCTCTCTCTCTCTCTCTCTCTCTCTCTCTCTCTCTCTCTCTCTCTCTCTCTCTGTGTGTGTGTGTGTGTGTGTGTGTGTGTGTGGGTGTGGGTGTGGGTGTATATCTGTCTCTCTCTCACTAACGCTGTATAAGAAATACGTAATCTAGATCAATTCTCCGCAATCCGCCCCACCACCAAATATTTGCAAATCCTCTTCCGACGCCTCTTCTTGATCTGTCGGATTTTCCGCTGATCTGAATAAGAGTCGTTTTATACGTTGTGTCAGCAAATACTTTTAAAATAGACACGATCGAAATGAAGAGAGGACAAGATATCTATTGCTTGTTCCCCCCCCCCCTGCTTGTGAAGGATTTTACCAGTAGGAATTTCTTCTGCTGGGTTCTACTGCTTGAAATTTTGCCAGTAGGAATTCCTTCTGTTGGGTTCTACTACTTGAAATTTTACCTGTAGCAATTAATTTTGCTGGGTTCTGCTATTTAAAACTTAACCAGCAGGAATTCCTTTTGCTGGGTTCTACTGCTTGAAATTTTACCAGTAGGAATTCCTTTTGCTGGGTTATACTATCTGAAATTTTACCAGTAGGAATTCCTTCTGCTGGGTTCTACTACTTGAAATTTTACCAGTAGGAATTCCTTCTGCTGGGTTCTACTGCTTGAAATGTTACTAGTAGAGATTCCTTTTGTTGGGTTCTTCTACTTGAAATTTTACTAGTAGGGAGTCCTTTTGCTGGGCTCTGCTACTTGAATTTTTACCTGTAGGAATTCCTTTTGCTGGGTTCTTCTACTTGAAAAGGCCAGCCCTGTGAGAGCTGATAGTCAGCTCAGTGGTCTGGTTAAACTATTTTGATAATAATAATACTACTTGAAATAAGGGCAATGCTCTTCGTACCTATTTTTCTTTACTTTTTATTACCTTATGTTTTCATCGGGAACCTTCCTCACTACAGAAACTATATATTTGTCTTATGGCATAAAGCAGAAAATATTAACTGATAAGTTAATAAATATGTCATAAATATTTCAGTTATTTTTCACTGGATAATAAATCTGACTTTACAGTGGTTTTATTGAGCACATTACCTTCAAAACTTTTAGAGAATGGTCATTTAAAAAAATTTAAATTTAATAAGAGCTTTTTTAAAAAAAAATCCCGTTGAATGCGTTCAGTGTGATTCTAGAAACTCCTGACTAGGTACTGATAATGGTAAATTTAAAAAGAAACTATTGTTATATGAAATAAAAGCCATAAAATAAGTCTATTCGACCTCGAAGAATTAAAAATCTCCTCGATATGCTTTCAAAGTTTCCATGAAATTCAATATTAACTTTATAGGGCATTCCGTGATTTAATAAATAAAACTGATGTTCAGAGCGTTTATTATTATTATTATTTATGGTGAAATGCTTTTACTAGAAGGTTTGATATATTCAAAATAAATTCGTATTAACTTTGTAAAAAGATTTACCTGTGGAAAAAAATTCACACAGTGACTAAATTATATTTATAACATTCCCTTATTTAAATTACCTTTTCCTAATTCCTTGTTCGTTTTAACAGTACAGAGTTGTAGTCTAAAATGTTATATAAAAATTTTCCTTTGCCCTTTGAAAAGGCTGAAGTTATTATGGAGGTTACGTTCCTCTTCTCTATCTGTTTATCTATGTTGTTAAGAGATACTCTTCTTACCAAGTGTATCGAATTTTAGTCTTCATATATTTATGCATATATATATATATATATATATATATATATATATATATATATATATATATATGTATATATATAAATAAATAAATTGATTAGATATATATATATATATATATATATATATATATATATATATATATATATAATATATATATATATATATATATATATATATATATATATATATATATATATATATATATATATATATATATATATATATATATATATATATATATATATATATATATATATATATATATATACAGGGATTCAATTTATGCACTGAAGTCACGAGCATCTACTGTGATTTTTAAATATATATATATATATATATATATATATATATATATATATATATATATATATATATATATATATCTAGGAGTGTTTCAAATTTCACAAACCCCCTCTACAGCATAAACTAAAATTGATATGGTCAAAAACAAAAGTATTTAATATTTTGTGTGGCCTCCATCTGCCTGTACCACAGCCTGCATTCTTGAGAGGTATGATTTCAGCTAATCACAAAAAAGCTGAGACTCAAACTCCATTTCCCTGAGCACTTCGGTCACCTCTCTTCGCAAATCGTTGAGGCTTGGTATACCATCAAAGTTCACTGTGCGCGCTTCAACACGATCCTTTAAGATACTGCCAATGTTTTCACACACATTAAGGTCAGGGGAGCTACCTGGATTTTCACTTGACGAGAAGAAATTGATACCACTGTTTCAAAGCAGCTCCTGTGTCTGAAGAGCCTTGAAACATGGTGCCTTATCATGCAAAAATGTTATCTTCAACAGATAACACATTTTCGGGATCTTTGAGGAAAGGAAATACTCCACCAGTAAGCACAGTTTCTCTGAAGTATCTGCATTTCCATGACTGTCCTTTTTCTTTGATGATCCACATTAACTGTTTGGCTGTGAAACAGAGAAAAATTCCCAAACATTCAGGAAATTTCACAACTTGGCGATAGCACACGTCATCGCTGATATCATCCAACTTTAGAGCCCAAATGATGTCATTTTTATGATTTGGCTTCCTGACTGTGTAAATGAAGAATTCATCTGATGTGGCAATATAGAGAAAGTCAGCTTCATCCCAATCTTTAAGAAATGAACTACAAAACCATGCACGGTCTTCTTTCTGTTGCAGAGTGATGTTGGGCTTGCTAATAACATGAAATGGCATGATACCAGATTTTTTCAACTCATGATATACAGCATTATAACTTCTCTTCTTTCCCCTTTTTGTTTCTAGTTCAAGTGCCAATTTACGTAAAGACTTTCATGGTCTACCCATTGCCTCAGTTATGATGTCTTTTGACTCCTGAGACAGGACTTCAGGCCTTCCAAGATTCTCACTCTTTTTGCGATGACAGTCACATGGATTTTTATTCCAGTTTCATTTAACAAAGGATTCATCTCTTTTAATGTATTTAGCTATCCAGGAACGTGAAATGAAGGATGCACCAGCATCCCTGGCCTCTCTGAAGGTTATAGCCCGGATTCGGTCAATCCATCTGATTTCCTCCGAGTCATTAGCCATGGCTGTATCTAACTCTGTCACTCAGTCTGAAAATACAAGAAATGTAAAATGAAAAATAGCTTAATAGAAACTTAAAACAATGTACTTGGAGATAGGCTATAGCAAAAAAACTTCATAACTTTCCATTTGTTCTGTGGAGCCCCACCTCTAATTTCAAAACACCCTATATATATATATATATATATATATATATATATATATATATATATATATATATATATATATATATATATATATATATGTATGTATATATATATGTGTATATATATACATATACATATATATATATATATATACACATACATATATACATACACACACACACACACACACATATATATATATATATATATATATATATATATATATATATATATATATATATATATATGCATATATATATATATATATATATATACATATATATATATATATATATATATATATATATATATATATATATATATATATATATATGTATGTATATGATGTGTGCCACGTAAACGAATGAGACTTTTTACACCAAAGAAATAACAAATATTAACCTACAAATATCACACCGGAGCGAACGCAGAGTGAGGGATCAGGGCTACGAGTAGAAATTCCGTGTCCTGAAAAGACGAATAAAATGTACCACAAGTGGACACTAATCAGATTATTTACTGTTTTTAACATATTTTAATTCCTTCAACTAATGGCAACCTCAGTTCTGTGAAATAGTTCCATAAACCAAATGATAGTTAGATGGAGCTTATTTGAAGTATACCTCACACATTACAGATCTGAAGAACGTCTGATAGAGCGGAAGCTTTGAAATGTACCAATCATTTTCAGAAATATTTAATTATAAAGCCTATTCAATTTATGTGAAGTTGTCCTCCGCATAGTGACTGCAAAATAGAAGAGCACTATGACGTATATTCGTGTATTAATATCAAAAGGTATTTATTTTAGATTTTGATTAACAGTACTGTTTGAAATAACATTAATTCTATTTATGTGCTACGCAGCGAAATATCTCAGCCCCTTTATATGCAACACGAACGGATCACAAGTATTGATCATCGATGGGAAAGTTCTCCTGTGATAATCGGGCGCCGCGCAAAATGTCATTCAACTTATAAACGCATTCATTTTCCTTTTGATTATATTAATTTACTGTCAGATTAGTTCTAACTAATCACTGAACTTATACAAGCCAGCAGCGGTTATTCAGTTCAGAAGATTTGTTCTCAAAAAAAAAAAAAAAATAAATAAATAACATATGTCACATATTGGGTCCACAGTGAAATCAGCAGAAAAGCGACTAAAAGTGAAATAAATAAAATATGCATTTGAGACGCGGTAATAGAAACGATAGGAGCGATAACTGATTTGACATTCGGCACTTATCAAAGGGGGAATGGTTCGAGAAAGGTACCTTACTTTGGATGGCCTACGTATAATGAAACTATTTCTTTCCCTTTTAGTTTCTCAGCTTTTTATGTCTTGTAATGTTACTTATTGCATTCTTCTTCTTCTTCTTCTTCTTTTTTTTACGTGCTTTTTTCCCATTTGTATGGGGTAAACACAATGCCTTCTTTCAGAAGGACTTTGATTTGGCTTTGGGGTAGACTTTGTAGCCTCGATCGGCTGCCCTGCCTGTCATCGCTTGGACCCCGGTAGCGTATGTACATGTATTGTACCGCTCACCAGCGCCCTTTCTCCCAGCAGCGAGGAGATGTTGCGCGGTTAGGTCGACAGTCGAGACGTGTGAGGTGTCAGTTACGTTTTTAGATGTTGGAGTGGCTTTGTTTGTGTGTGTATTAGTCTGTAACACCCCTTTGCATTTAAGCAAACCTATCCGTTGATTGCATACATAATCCTGGGGTGTCTACACAGATAGCAAAGTGTCCGCCTCTCTAACCGGTCGGCTGCGGATTTGAACCCGTGCCACAGACCTCTAAGAAGTCCGAGGCTGCTGCTCTAACCGACTTGGCCATCGAGGCTCTAATGTTACTTATTGCATAATATGGAGAAAAGAAAACGTAAATATATGCTACACTTTTTGATGACTGCAATGACAGGCGTCTTTGTCGAGTTATTTGTATAAAAAAAAAAAAATTCACAGTACACCGCATTGTACTTGAGGTACTGTATGAAGTTGTATAATTTTAATGAAAACATCTTTCTCTCTCTCTCTCTCTCTCTCTCTCTCTCTCTCTCTCTCTCTCTCTCTCTCTCTCTCTCTCTCTCGCTAGCCCAGCTACTAAATAGTTGAAAGGAATGGCGGGGTAGGTTACAAACGATCTTTACTTATTAGACACATTATTACTGCAAACAAACTAATCAAAGTAAAAAATATAGGAAAAACATAAAGTGTTAGCGATAATGAAATTTGTTATTAATTCTTTGTTGAATACTATTTGAAATATGGGATTCCTTGTTCGTATGGTAGAGCTCATTACTCTCGTCTTCCATGTACTTTACGTAAAATACAAAATAGAATGAAAAGTATGCAGAAATGGAATAAGATAAATGAAAATAATGAAAAGATCAGGGGAAACGTGGCATTTATAAGAAAAAACAATGAAAATATGTGCCCAAGTTTCTTCGGCGCAATCGAATTTTCTGTACAGCGTATAATGTTGTATGCAACTCTCAGCCACGGCCCATGAAAGTCTCAGCCACGACCCATGAAACTTTCAGCCACGGCCCTGTGGTGGCATGTGTTGTTGGCACCTATAGCGGTGCCAGATGCATGATCATGACTAACTTTAACCTTATGTAAAATAAAAATTAACGAGGCTAGAGGGCTGCTATTTGACATGTTTGATGATTGGAGGGTGGATGATCCACATGCCAATTTGCAGCCCTCTAGCCTCAGTAGTTTGTAAGATCTGAGGGCGGACAGAAAAAGTGCGGACGGACAGGCAAATAGCCTGTACGGAGCACAACTAGGTGCAACACTCTTTCCTTAAAGAATAGTATTACATACACCCGGTTTTTAAATTTTTTTTTTTTTTAACTTAGAATTTTAGGTTATTTACATATTTTCAGAGTAGAATTGACACTGGGCACTTATCACAGAAAGTTTTCTGTGTAAAGTATTGTTCTTTAAAAGATAGAGAGAAAGCGAGAAAAAAAAATAGATAACAAATACAAAACCAATAAGTATATTTTTCAGTGACACAGATATACAGCAGGATGCCAGATGGGAAGAAATGGAAAAACATCGACATTTTAATGGTCACAAGTGTCACATTGATACATGGCTGTCATTTCAAACAGAAACCCATTCCAGTATTTTTTTTTTCGCTGGGGAAGTATTTGTTTCTTATTTCCCTTTCCTCGGTGGTCGCATATATCACGCTATTTTCAGAGGAAAATTGACAAATGAGTAACATAAATATGTGGAGAAAAAAAATCTTCACCAATAATTTAATAATAGTTTCGCAAGAAAGATTTTGATAATCTTCATAGATTTGATCTCTCTGGCTTTATCTTTTAGGATCTTGCATAAAAGCTCCTTTGAAATGACAGTTAAAAATTTGCTTATTTATGTCACACTCTGAAGAGGTTTGGAAAGTAGTTACAAATCATTTTCTACTGTGAAAGGCTTTCCTTCTTTCTTCGCTCCTAGTTGTGTGATTCTAAGGTCATTCCGAACCTTTGAGCAACGTCAGAGAGAGAGAGAGAGAGAGAGAGAGAGAGAAGAGTCTAATTTAAATTGAAAGATTTGTCTAAAAGACAAAATTAATCAAGAAATTCAATTAGTACATAACCGAAGACGCTCGTATTTCGTAGGACGATTCACACTACAAAAAATTTAGGAACAGGTAAACAGCGTGGTCTAAAACACTTCTATAGTATTATAGTCCTGTATCCCTATTACACTAAATATGCTCCTATTACACTAAATATACTCTTCTTGGTGGAGAAATGAAAGAGGCGTCATTCAAATGAGCTTCAAACGATATGGTCTGGACCGCAGCTTCATCAAGAAGGTTGCTAGCTACTTACGCTATGAGCAACACTTCGAAAATATAATGCATTACAATAAAGGCCCTCATTATTAAGAAAAATTTATCACGTGTAATGAATTACCCATCACAACTTAACGACAGCTTTTTAACTACATATGTGGCATGATAACTGAATTAGTATTTTCAACAGAATAGACGATCGTAATTAAAGTATTTTTTTTATTCCATTACTTTTCTTAAACCATAATTTCGTATGCAAAAAAAAAATATATATATATATATATATATATATATATATATATATATATATATATATATATATATATATATATATATATTTAACCATTTGTTATTTTGAATTCATTCCGTTGTTTTCAGCTTTATCTCCTTGCTTTAAACGTAAAATTTTAATATTAGCTCAAGAATCATCAATCATCAAAATCATTTTGCCATATCAACGAGTTTAGTGATGGATTAAACTACATGTCTAATACCTTGGCATAATTTATGAAGATACGCCTTTAGCAACCTTTATTGCACCACAGTTATGAGTTTCCGC
>NC_089795.1:22845267-22880267 GCF_040412425.1 Macrobrachium rosenbergii
ACCCTCCAATCATCAAACATACCATTTTGCAGCCCTCTAACCTCAGTAGTTTTTATTTTATTAATGTTAAAGTTAGCCATGATCGTGGGTTTGGCACCGCTATAGGTGCCAACAACACAGTCCACCACCAGGTCGTGGGTGAAAGTTTCGTGCCCCGCGGCTGAGAGTTTCATTGGCCGTGGCTGAGAGTTTCATACAGAATTATACGCTGTACAGAAAACTGGATTCCATAGTTTCTGTGACCTCAATTTATCTCTTCTTAAACATTCATTTCTGTGTTCTTACCTTTATTTCATTTTCTGCTAAAGCAAATGAAAAAAGAATTCTCCTTCACAAGTTGGATAATTTGTGAGATTATAATCATCAGTGGCTTTATGTGTGAACATTTCGAGTTGTTTAGTATTACTGAACCTATGACGATTCTTCCATTATGCTTGAGAATAGTACTCTCTCTCTCTCTCTCTCTCTCTCTCTCTCTCTCTCTCTCTCTCTCTCTCTCTTTGTCTCACGCTGTTAATCAGCTCAGTGGTCTGGTAAAACTAAGATATACTTTATATATATATATATATATATATATATATATATATATATATATATATATATATATATATACACATACATATACACACGTAATACACACACACACACACACATATATATATATATATATATATATATATATATATATATATATATATATATATATATATATATATATATATATATATATATATCTATATATATATATATATATATATATATATATATATATATATATATATATATATATATATATATATATATATATGTGTGTGTGTGTGTGTGTGTGTGTGTGTGTGTGTGTGTGTGACAAGAGGATGGTCGCTTTTTATTATTATACATTTTAAAATTCTTAAATATAATCATCATATCAGAACCTATTCTCAAAAATACAAGTACAAGAGAGAGAGAGAGAGAGAGAGAGAGAGAGAGAGAGAGAGAGAGAGAGAGAGAGAGAGCCTTATCGTGCCTTTTCATAGAATCTATAGCGTGACGTGTCATGTATATGAGCTTGCACAAGAAGCGTTCTTGACGCACGCATTCACAATCAAACACACGCTATTGCATTTTCCTGATGGCTGATTTTGATTTAAAATACCAGTATGATTACCATAACAATTTCCAGAATTTCATGAGTAGGATACGATCTTTTTTATTACTTTTTATCTAACGAAGAGTCCAACTGCGCGACGCAAGTTATTTAAATAAAATACATTCAGAATTATCATGCATATACCCTTATAGGATATGTTTTTTCTTTTTTCTTATTTTCTTGCACACTTATTCCACGAAGAGCTCATCAGCCTGACACGTGTATAGAGATGGAACGGCGAGTTTTTTATTATAATTATTAGCACCATTATCATTATTATTGTTATCATTATTGTCTTCTTTTTTAGTTATTGAACACAAGTTTCTCACTTAGGTTCCATAAGCATATAGTAAATTAGCTGCAGAGAGAGAGAGAGAGAGAGAGAGAGAGAGAGAGAGAGAGAGAGAGAGAGAGAGAGAGAGAAAAATATCGGTTCTTATCTATGCGGTTTGAGGCTTTAACATACCATTTCTTTAAGTAATGATTAAATAAAAATATGTAATACAATTCAAAACCCTCTTTATCCGTCACTGCATAACGGGACGAAAGTAATACGAGTGCAAGGCGCATAAATCTTGTTCACCATGTTACGAATTGCGTCTTCGTCCCGGACTTGTTTACTATACCCGGACAACACTTGCCTGACGTGTCGCAGCAATTTCAGCATGGGAGGGTGGCATGTCGCCGCCATTACCGGGTCGCTACATGTATTCCACATAGACGTCTGCGAAGGGAGTGCCGCCAGTTCCGAATGAATTTGTTTTTTATTTTTTTCGAGATGTCTCATCTAACTTAGACTAACTGAATCGTGATTAGATTAGACCTTCCGCTAAGTAAGTTATGGGTCCACTTACCATCTATGAGTTTGGGCGCATTCCTGCTCGATTGTAATCAACTTTCATCTGATTTAATTGTGGGTCCACTATCTGTATATCGAACTACACCATTCTCTCAACGTATTATGAATACGTGTTTTTTATGCGATCCAATCACTATTATTTTACGTAATATAGGATAAAACAGCATGAAGTGAAAAAGCAATGTTTTAAAAATGCCAAAATCAGTAATCACTCGTCTTAGGAGCAAATATCTCACCCTATATTGTTCAAGTATACTTAGCCTATCATATCAAAGCCAAATTCTGGTATGCATGTATTATACGTACGTATATCAGAGAGTTAATATATATATGTATATATACATTCAGCCATCATGTAACTTCTTCTTATATCATCCAGTCTTTTTTTTTTATGTTTCAGATCAGTACCTTTGTAATGTCTGTCTTCTTTCGTATGTCTATTGATTATGTTTTCTATATTTAATTTCAACGAAATTTCACTCACTATTCCCTTTTTGTTAAGAAATGAAGACGAAATCCAAATACTGGTAAAACTGAATTCCCTTGCCTTTCGTAAAGGGGGAGAGAGAGAGAGAGAGAGAGAGAGAGAGAGAGAGAGAGAGAGAGAGAGAGAGAGAGAGAGAGACCTGGTATGATACGAGCGTAATCGAGCAAATAAAGTTGAGCCTCATATTCACAAACATTTCTGTTTAATTTTTATTATCTTTATTTATATTTGAGTCATGTAAATATTCTAGACATCTGTTCATCTGTACGTGCCGCTGAAAATACTTAAACGAAATGCACATTAAAGGATATAAATGAAAAGAAATTATAAGTGTAGAGGGAAAATCATATTTACTGAAACACAAACAGCGATGATAACTGTGTAAATCAGATCACTCTCAATGGCTAGGTATATCGACAACTTTTTTTTTTTTAAACGATAAAAGTAACTGTCATTTGTTGTCTAATTTTTTTTTTTATTGAACAACTAACGTTAAGCTATCGAATAATTTTATGCAATACATACAAGCAATATGGTTATTAAAGCCTTTATTATGATAATATTAAATGATACATTATGCCACACTAGTAATACTGAATACATATTTTACTTGTTCTATACGGAACATGTGCAGTGAATTGACATACCCGAACTATGGAAATACTAACTCGCCAGGGCGCTTGTAGTATGATCTGTTGTAGGATGTCGGCTATCTCTCATTCTTCATTCGTAAGTACCCATTTCCTAACATTCCAATACGACGGAATAATTTTTTTTCTACTTTCAAAATCATCCGATGTAAACTTGTCTGCAACTTTTCCGTTTTAACCGCGGGCTTATTCAGAAAGAATTATTTTTTCCGGGGACTGCTAGTTGTAAAGACTATTTTTCGCTAAATCGTTCGACATCAAAGAGATCCACATTGTTTTTCACTATATGAAAGAGAGAGAGGGAGAGAGAGATTCCCAGTCTTTTCTGACCAAAATACGACAACAACTGGTTGTCCCAACCCATCAAAAGAAGCATATCTCATCACAGAACCCAACTGGTCTTCGGGTTTCTCTTCGGGCTCAATAAAAGCGAAGGATTTATGGATGTAAATCATCGTTTCTCACGTGGAATGGCGCCTAGTTACAGCCCGAAAGATTACAAGCCCCAAATTGCTTTTGGTGACTGTTGAGATATATTCTCCATGTCCAGGTTCTGGCGGTCAGAATATTAGTACTTTTCTTTTACTGAAACACACACACACATACACACACACATACACACATACATACACACACACACACACACACGTCTTTCTATCTATCTGGATTCAACTGAGTTTACTTATGGGAAGAATTAAAGGAGCATCAACTGAGTTTTGCATCATGTAAATCAATAATAAAAATCTCTCACTCTTCATAGCAACTCCATGACATCTACACACCCATTCTCATCAGATAATTTGATTTTTCCATTCATTATATCAACGATAACAAACGTCCAATAGCTTTGAGTTCACAGCCATAATCATCCTTTCCTTACCTAACATTCACATCCAACTTTTATTTTGTACTCATGCTCTCCGAATTTGTTTATTGTCAACATTTCAGTGTTTCTGAATCTTTACAGTCCGTTAGTCCGAAGGACCGGTAGTCCGAAGGCCCGATAGTCCGAAGTGATAGTTTTGGTAGGGTGTTTAAGTTACAATTTTGCCGTATTAGCTATGGAGGGGTGGGGGCTGATTACAGTCCGTCGGACTCGGCCTTCTGACCTGAAAATACATCAGCCATTTCATACTCTATTCAGAACACCCTTTCTGATCTAAAAAAAAAACCACACACTTGCATCCGCTGTCTGTTCCTTGTCTCTTCTCCATACTCCCTCCACCGAGATTCATAGGCCAGAGATTCTTATTCTAGTGGTCCTCACTCTATATATCCCAACACAAGCTTCATTTTGCCCATAGAAATTAACCGCTCGTAACCATATACCCTCTAACCCTCACATCTTACCAGTTTAAAAATATGTCATTAATTTCCTTTAATATATTTATGCTGCATACTTCTCACTCACTAACTCTTGAACTTCTCATGTGAATCTTTAACAATAGATAAATGTCCATTCAAACCTTTGGGAGGATATAATTTAATTACCAAGATATATATATATATATATATATATATATATATATATATTATATATATATCACCAAAGGTGAAAATATACTATATGTAGGTCCTGATATATTATATAGCCACATTTATAACGACTGATACATAGCGGTAGAATTCATAATATAAATACTATAGAGACATTAAGGATAAACATATGCAACCGTTAGAGACTACGAATCAACACCTGACAGGTGTAAAGGAAGCAGCCATTACAAAATCGAGTGCTAGTGGTAGAAACTCATAAATAAATACTATAGACAATACCGAAAACATACAGGCCATTAGAGACTACAATTTATCACCTGACAGGTGTCAAAGACTCCTGAGTGTTAGTGACCCCGATTATGTTTACAAATACGATAACCCTTTTCCATACATATCTAATGCCTGCCTTAAAATTTAAAGATTTTACAAATTACTTTTGAAATTAAATTATCAAGTTTATACATGACTTGACTGATAGTCATATTGTGGTCATAACTTTCTTTTATAAAGCTGGAAATAAATGATATTCCTTTCCAGTGCATTATTAGAATGTGCTCTCCTATTTCCCCTTCCTAGTTGACTGTTCTCACAGATATGAACTAAAATTCCAAAGTTGATCTGTGTATAGCTAACAAGTTTAACCAATTTAAATGTCACAAGACCTACATGGAATCTTATATACACACCCTTTAGCATTGTTGCCCTTACTCTAAATATCCCAACACAAGCTTCGGTTTATCCATAGAAACTTAATGCTCGTAACTGTATACCCACCACCACTCTCATCATACCAATATAAAAATGTCACAACTTTCTCTAGATTCAAGTATGCTGCAACTTCTCATTTCTTTAATTCCTGAACATCTCATGCAAATCGTTAATGATAGGCACATGGTCATTCATCTTTTTGTAGGATATAATATAATTACCTGGATAAATCTTTAAATAAACTATTATTAGAACAATAAAACACGACGAGAGAGAGGCTTAGAATAATTCTTCTTTCATTTTATTTACACTTCATACATCTTCCATTTGTTTCAGATTAAACTTTTTCCCCAACAGGGATCCCGTGCCAGTTACTCCATGGGAAGCAGCAGCACCAGGTATTTTTTGCTGTTGTTTTGATTAATCTTTAATTTCTGGAATCATTTATTTCCCAACATCGCGTTAGGGTGTAATTACGAAACATTCTAATATATATATATATATATATATATATATATATATATATGTGTATATATATGTGTGTGTGTGTGTGTGTACGTGTGTGTGTGTATATATGTAAACATTTATGTATATATTATATATATGTATATATATATATATATATATATATATATATATATATATATATACATACTCATATCAGTATCCTAAAACTAATTCTACATCCTACCTAATTCTCCTTCCATCGTGCTTATGCTTCAGCTTCCAATGCGAAAAGAATTCCCTAAAAATTCCTAAGAATTCCAAACCTGTAAAAAAAAAAATTGTTGCTCACAGATGCCAATGATGATGATTTCGATTATGTTTTTACTACTCTCAACTGGAAAATGTAGAAGCCCAAGTCTAGGAAATAATTGTGACGATGTGAAGTGGCGGAATTGGTCTCTTCAACCCAATACCCATCCACAACTTTATTCACTCTCTTTGGTAGCCCACCTCTGTGTGTGTCCTCTTTGCATTCAACACTTTCACCGAACGCCAAAAGGCATCATTGTAATTTGCAATGCAAATATCTCTGGTTCTTGGTTCTCTAACAAGCTCTTGGTCCGATCGAGGTATGAGTTCTTGTCGCATACAAAGGAGTATATATATGGAGGGAATGGAGTTTGTGGGAATATTAAAACTTGGATAGATTTTCATATAGTTCTCTTTAGTGAATTTCGTTGTGGTATATATATATATATATATATATATATATATATATATATATATATATATATATATATATATATATATATTTTTATATTTATTTTTTTTTTTTTTCGATATATATATCGATATTTATATCTTTATAATATGTACGGGCCTAGTATATATATATTTGCCTTTCATATATAAAGACCTGCCTATATCTTTTTTGGGTCAGAAATTTATTTCTGTACGGCCAGTGGGCAGCGTGGCTGAAAGTGTTGTCGATCCTGATGTGAGTATAAATTCTATTTATTCCACACGTGGTTGGGTGTTATTTTATATATATATATATATATATATATATATATATATATATATATATATATAAGTATATATATATATATATATATATATATATATATATATAATATAGATAAATATATATTATATATACATATATATATATATATATATATATATATATATATATATATATATATGTATATATATATATATATATATATATATATATATATATATATATATATATATATATATATATATATATATATATATATAACATTGCCTTTTTTCTTTACATGTAATTGGAGGTGGGAGGAGAACCAAAGAAAAGACAATAATACGAACGCTGCCACGTTCAATTATTGGATCTATGGTAAATGTCCCGTGCAGACAACTTATGGTTATTAGCCGCTTTACACACTTACGTAATAAGCTTATCTGTAACCCTCAGACTCCTCAGTAACCGATGCACTATTCATCTCTTTCTTGCACGTGTTCTCTCACTTCTTCTGACACTATTTTCCACTGTTAAATTTCACATTAAAGAATCGTATAAATGATTATGTCTATCTTGCCCAATAATTCCACTGTCCTAAAATCATTGTAATCGTCACTACAAACATTCTTCGTTCTTTTCTTTTTTGTATGTCTTCCTTATCCCTCTGACATTCCACATATATCAGCTTATTCATGCAAACAATAGTCCTTTATCTTACAAAAATTGCACCTAAAATATCATTTTTTTTATTGCATTAAACTTCTCACTTCTTCATCCCTCTCACTCATTGTTCCTATTCCCTCTTTCTATCCTCATAAATCCACTCTTCATACGTTCCCTCAAATTCAGCGTTTTCTCATCCTAAGTTTTTTTTTTTATCAGTTTTCTCCTTATATGATCTCTCCACTTCCTTCTTATCAACACTTCCTCTCAAACTTAAACTTATTTTTATCTTAAAATTTAGTTCAACCAATTGATAATTTGATATACCAATGGCCATTGCTCTTCTCACCATTATTTCCTTCTTTTCCTTCAATTTGTTCTATACTAATAGATCATCTGGCATTTTTTTTCTTTCCTAGGTATGATTATAAATATTTTTCTTGGACGATAATATATTGTAAAGTTTCAGTCTTCCTTTCCTTTTCACTAGCAAGCAAGGACTTTCACATACGCTCACACTAGCATCTCTCTGTCTGTCACCTAACTTTGATTTTAAACTACTAGGCACAACCAAATTGCAAGCTTTCCAAGCTCAACACGTTCACATTCAGACTCTTCCCCAGGCAATCCTTTAATTTTCCTCTCCAGTTCTGGCCCATAAACTCTCGCACACTATCATGACTTTTTTCTTATTGCACACATAATGATGCCTTTCACTCGTCCACAGAGGCTCCTTGTTGCTGTGACTGCCAACCGTTCTTGGTTCTATAACTTCCAAATACCCAAGACACAGTCATTCATTCTCCTAACCATTTCTGCATACACTTCTTCACTAAATGCCCAAAGATCTAACTTTCATCTTTTCAGAAAACACGACATCATATATGTTACTTTTTGCACCACACCCATGCATATTCCAAATTCAACAGACAGATTATTGTCTCTTTTCTAAATTTTTGGCAACAACAAACATCAGGTGTCGCAAATAACACGCGCCTGCCAATTTGGTAACATTCACACCATGATGAATAGAGAGTCTGCTATTTTTCCCTCAGTCGCAAAGAGTGAAGACTTAACTTTAATTGGTTTTACATGAGGACTTTCATCTGCCATTTAAGGGTCATCTCATTCCCAGAGTTGTCACCCTTTTATAAAAAGGCTCATCAGCCCGGGGCACTTTTTATCAATACCACAAATTATGGGCACTTCCTAGGCAGCAATGAACAGGATGAACCACTTACTACTGATATAGCAGACGTATGTGGTTGCCGTTTCTCTTTAGAGAAATCAGTTTACCATAAAGAGACCTTTCCCCTCAAGGAGTTCGCACTCCTACAGTAGTCTAGACCTTCTGTACTTGGGGACGGAACAGAAGAATCCCAAGCTACTGACGCTCCCTAAGGCAGCAGGGAAAGCTTACTACCAAATCTGTGGCAGTTAAATTTAAGTTTGGAGAAAATTCAACCATAATTAATTTAGCTAGCCCCCACCAGTTGTAATTAGATTCTGAAAACATAAACTCTGGGAAAAATTCAGTCGGTAACCGTGCAGACTTTTATGTGACTGGTCAAGAAAGCGAAGGAGAAAGAAGGTTTGGAACCGAGTGAACAATTTTGAAGTTTGGGTGACACGAATAACTATAAAGCTCTTCGTCTGACTACAGTCACATCCACTTAAACTTTCCTACTTAGCCCCCAGCTGTGGTCTCTCCGAGCACCATTTCACCATTTTATTTCGGTGGTTGTGCTGTATATATAATTTCGTCTCTCCATTTCTGTTTGCAAATTATCTTCCATTCCTTCTCCGTTTCTGGCTAATTTTGCACATCTAAATTCACTGCAGTTAAATGAAAGGGCGCTTATTTTTACACTGAGGGACTTACATGATTATGTAGCAGTAATAAAGCCAAGACAGGCAGAAAGACAGACACACAGAAAGCTAATGTTCCCATTTTTCATCTTATTGTAATTATGATTCCTTTTTTTTCCAACAAATGGTATTCTTTCTCATCTTTGAAAACTTATTTCGTTTTCTCCTAAGTATACCAGACATGTTATTCAATCAATAATTACAGTAACTCGCACGGCAAAAGCTACCGCCAGCAATAGAAACAAGTAAAAATGCTCAGCAGTTTCTTCAGCGCAATCAAGTTTTCTGTACAGCGTATAATGGTGCATGAAACTCTCAGCCACGGTCCATGAAACTCTCAGCCACGCCCATGAAACTTTCAGCTGTGGCCTGTGTTGTTGGCACCTATAGCGGTGCTGGACGCACGATTATGTTTAACTTTCACCTTAAATAAAATAAAAACTACTGAGGGTAGAGGGTTGCAATTTGATATGTTTGATGATTGGAGGGTGGATGACGACCAACGTACCAATTTGCAGCCCTCTGGCCTCAGAAGTTTTCAAGATCAAAAGTGCGGACGGACAGACAAAGCCATCTCTACAGTTTTCTTTTACGGAAAACTAAAGATCCATACTATTTCAGGTATTTAATGAGAAATATATATATATATATATATATATATATATATATATATATATATATATATATATATATATATATATATATATATGTATGTATGTATTTACTGTATATACATACATACGTACATACTGTATATACATACGTACATACATATACACACACGTCATTTTTTCACTCCCCCGGTCGTCTAGTGTTCTCTCCTAACAACAGGTATTTTGGAAAACCTTCCGCATATTCATTAACTGCATATCCTCATTTCCGCTACACTGAAGAATTAATGAGTCGTGCATGCACAACGAAGCTAAAATTCGTTGACGTTATTTGAGCGACACGAAATGAAAGAATTGCCTCATATGCCCGCTTGGGAATAAGAAACCATATTGTAAAGCGAGAGAAATTGGGTTAAAAGGTAACTCAGTTTGGTTCATTTGGATACATTGAAAAAGAGGCTTCAAAGGAAACCATTTTTGATCTAAAATTTTTAAGATTGCCTCTTTCCGTGTTTGCATCTCCGCTGGCCCGCTTGCATATGACAGACTCTATGATCTTGTAATTCAGTTACGAACTTTATTAAACCCTTGACTTTCAATTTTACCGTCAACCCCGCGTGACTGATTAAGGATACTGCATTCAATCAAAGACCGGACATTCATGTCACTTCGCAAAAGTGTGTTACCTGCATCACAATGAAGTCAGTGCAATGGCGTCAGTGAGCGCAACGGCGAGGATAATGAAAGAATCTAATTTAGGTATCATTTTAATGAGCAGAATCTTGGTGGGATAAAAATCGTAACTGGGAGGCGATGTAGATGGATAATTTTACCAGATGTGAAATTACGGGCTGCTCTAGGAGCAAGAGCCCGTGCTGGCACAAGGCCAGCTAAATCTGAAACAATAACAGATGTGATTTTCCAGAGAAGACAAACAGGAAAGTAATGTAAAAGCAGGTTGTTCTAGTTGTCATACACCACATAGATGACTAAAGAGAACCTTACCGAAAGAGAACTTTACGGAAGAGAAATTTAACTATAGCGAAATGGAAAATGGATATAGGCAAATATGTGAAAATAGCATAATTTGATGAAAGTGTTGAAGTATATCAGTCTATTTCTTTATTTATTTTTATGAGAGAGAGAGAGAGAGAGAGAGAGAGAGAGAGAGAGAGAGAGAGAGAGAGAGAGAGAGAGAGAGAGAGAGAGAGAATAACTGTATGCCTTCTTTTAATTATATTCAGTAACATAAACACATGAACAGGCAGTTATACTCTAATATATATATATATATATATATATATATATATATATATATATATATATATATATATATATATATATATATAGGTACATTAATATAGACATAGATAGTTAGAAAGATAGATAAAGAGAGAGAGAGAGAGAGAGAGAGAGAGAGAGAGAGAGAGAGAGAGCCAGAAAGACAGACAAACAGGTAGGCGCAAAGTCGCCCTGTGGGTTATTTACAGTAATAGAAATGCACAAACAAACAGCCATGCTCTGCAGAGAGAGAGAGAGAGAGAGAGAGAGAGAGAGAGAGAGAGAGAGAGAGAGAGAGAGAGAGAGCAGGCGCAAGGTGGTCCTATGAGTTATTTACAGTAACAGAAATGCACAAACAAACAGCCATTCTCCGCAGAGAGAGAGAGAGAGAGAGAGAGAGAGAGAGAGAGAGAGAGAGAGAGAGAGAGAGACCGCGTAAGCGCAGGCTCGTCCTGTGAGTTGCCTTTAATAATAGCCTCTACATTCGCAAACAAATAGCCATACTTTGCAGAGAGAGAGAGAGAGAGAGAGAGAGAGAGAGAGAGAGAGAGAGAGAGAGCCAGACAAACAGACAGGCGAATAGGCGCAAAGTCGTCCTGTGGGTTATTTACAGAATAAAATGCACAAACAAACAGCCATGCTCTGCAGAGAGAGAGAGAGAGAGAGAGAGAGAGAGAGAGAGAGAGAGAGAGAGAGAGAGAGAGAGAGAGAGAGAGAACAGGCGCAAGGTGGTCCTGTGAGTTATTTACAGTAACAGAAATGCAATGAACAAACAGCTATTCCCAGCAGGGAGAGAGAGAGAGAGTGAGAGAGAGAGAGAGAGAGAGAGAGAGAACAATAAAGGAAGTTATCTCTGAATTTAAGAACAAAACCTGAATTCGACATATCTATATACACCAGGCATAGGATCCAGTTCTGGACAGTAGACGCACATTTCATATATATAATTCCTCCGGAAATGAGTAATTTCCATGGTATAGTGAATTTGATATTAAGGGGTTAAATATTTGCGAGTATACAGAGTCAGGCGGGCTAAATTACTTCCTTTTGTTTTTTCAAGAATCCCAAGCCTCCACTTCCGTTTTTATCGTATTTTTTTGAGTGATTTCAAGTTTGCGCGAGACATATATCTGCTTTTCAATTTCTCGACTTAATTATTTTCTCAGGCAATGCTCACTTCTTCGGGGAAAAGTCCTTTTCTCTTCAGAATTCTTCTATGCCTTAAATTATTCTCTGAATCGCAGATGAGATCTGGTCTTTTCCTTAGGTAATTTTTCGTTCTTTTGTTAATGGAATATCGACATTTTTCCTCTTCGTCTTGATATTTGTTATTAAAAGGGACTGCAGAAATTGCGAAAATCTTAATTGTTCTTTAATCTCAAGTGAACATTTTTTTCTCTTTTTGACAAGAATGTTTCTTTAAGAAAAAAAAAAACAGTATTTTACGTAAAACGCGAAGAATATTTCTTTAATCCACGTCAAAAATTTTCTTTCGAGTTTTCAAAGCAAATCTCCAAACGAAAACTTCGTCAAGAGCGAGAAAATGCTATTATTCCTTTGCTTTTTTTTTTTGGAGGGGGGCGCGCTTTTAGACGCTTTACTATAGTTTATGGATACATAACTGAACTTGAAACTGAAGTGTATCATTTAAAGTCCTCCGTATTTCCAGTTAGAATTCAGCGTTAAATTTCTTCTCTTGACTTGTTAATTGCCTGGTTCTAGAATCTCTTTGGTTCCTAGATAATGTGTTTCTTCTTTTCAACACAAAATATTCGCAGTTATATTGAGTGTTATTTATATTTGATAGTCACCAGAATTATAATATTATAAGATAACTTTATTCGTATTTTTATTTTAATGCCTGTTGCGTTTACCATAACATCTGCATATCGTATAATGCATATCTACTTTGACTGCATTATATCAGATTCACACAGAAGCCAGCGCACGTTGCTGATAACTTTTTTCTAGGACAGCCTTTGTCATTCAACATATTTGTATGTGTGGGTATGTGTAAATCAGCACATCCTGTAACCACATATCAAAATAGCAATGTTTCTAAAGCTTTGGAAAAGATATCTCCTTGTATTCAAATAGAAGAGACAGAAAGTAGGAAGTAGTTATTAGGTTATTATAAGAGAGAGAGAGAGAGAGAGAGAGAGAGAGAGAGAGAGAGAGAGAGAGAGAGAGAGAGAGAGAGAGAGAGAAGTATTATGCGTGTTGGACACACGACTATGCATTACTGTTTTGAAAAGGAAATTACTTCAGTCAACACAATACTTCCCACGTAGTAAACGGTCTTACCACCACTATTACAACTGACAATAATTGAGACTACTGCTAGTTCTACCACTGCTATTACTTATATTACTTGTTACACTCGAAGGGTAAATTAGTTTTCGTGGGTTAAATAAAAAAAATAATTGCAATTCCAAGATAATGGTGAGGTCTGAATGTAAGGGGTACTCGTAACAACCAAGTCATTGTTAAAGAGAAAAATATAAATGTGCAATGCGCAACATTGACAGAAGTTAAGATGTCGTTTCTTTAGAAAATTGGTAAAATATAATTGAGGGGAAGGAATAATTGCTCTTGCAATGACGTTAAAAGCTTATAGTAAGAGCCTACCTTTAAAAAAAATAAGATATATGTATGTATGCATATATAGTAGAACTTCAGTGACTGTTTAAAACAATATAATTAATTCTCTCACTTATTTTTTAACCTGTATTATCATTCTACACATTGATTAGAAACCTAGTGAATATATTGTATTTCAACGCTAACAATATCGGTATTGAACTTTGATTACTACCTGATTTTGCGAAAGAAGCTGCTCTGTTAGCAATTCCTTTTATTACATAACAGGTCTGAAAGAGAGATTAGATAAATGGACTTGGGTGAAGTCCACAGGACCTCATTTAAAAGTAATTACTTTTTCTGGTTTCTAGATTTGTCTCTAAATTTTTCTTCGTTCCGAATAACTTATCATGAGGTGAGGAGACGACAAATATTTATCCTGTATGTATCATTTGTCACGCGGTTTATGCAGTTACCTACAAAGAAATTGGTAAAGCAAACTATTTAAGATTAGAATGCTCTTTGGTTTTCTATTGAGTAAAGATCTCAACAGCCTTGCAGTGAAGGCGTTCAATAATAGCATTTCTTATAAATATGACAGTGACAAAAGAAGGTCGAAAAACATCCAGTTTCTCGGAATAGGTTTCCTCGGATGAGATCCTGGCATCCATAGTCCGATCAACGACCTTAGCTCGGAGAAACCGGAACCGATTGCAAAAGTTGCAACGCCTTGGCGGAAAAAGGTAGCGACGGTCTCAACTTATTCTATAGACAAGCAAGAAATTCAAGTCGAATTCTCTGACTCCTATATTTGCATAAGGTTCTGGAGTAAGAAAGGAGAACTGCCACTTTGGTAAAATGAAATGAAGACTGCTAAGCAACTGCAAAAATCAGTAATATTGAGTAGATCTGATTTCAAGCAAATATTTTCTAATCATCAAACAGATACTGCAGGGGATAAAGTAAAGCTACGGAAAAGCTCCCAAAATGTGTTAGGCAATTCATAAAGGTTACTGGGAAGCAGAAGTTTTTCACAGAAGATATTTTCAAGGATAATTAGTGGATTAAACAAAAGGTTACTCTGAAGCAGAACTTTAGGAGATATTTTCAAAGAAAATAACCAAGAAATTCAAGAAAGAAATGGCAAACATCAAATACAAACATACGATAGTTATTTTAAATGATAACATTGATAGTAGATATCAGCGATGGTTTTATTAAAGAGAAATTTCTAAATTGGTGAATTTTGAAAATCCTGAACTATGATGCAGGCTTTGGCATAAGGGAAGTTTCTTTTCAGGAAGCTAACGCATCGTGTCTTAACAAAAAAAAAAAAAAATAAAAAAAAAATAATAATAATAATAATAATAAATAGTCATTTCCGTACAAAAGCATGATGAAAGTCCAGAGGAAAAACTGAACGCAAAAATTTAGCAGAGCGATTTTCCAAACACATCTATAAGCTATTCACATATTAAAGACTGCAGATCGTATTAGATTGAAAAAGCTAACGGTGTTAACGAAAAAGGTTACTTCGGTATTGAAGTTGATAATTTAGCTTTGAAAGCACTATTTATCTTCGTTTCGTGTCTCTCACAGTTTTGTGTTCTTTTATTTCTTCGTTTATCAGTCATCTCAAGGACAAAGAACGCTTGTTCCTACGTTTCAATGCGTCCTGAAAGTTAAAAAAAAAACTACATACTAAAGAACTGAAAAAATTGAATGTCTGTGTGTTTGTGCGCTTACAGAAGTCAGATTTTAGGTGTTTCATAACGTAAATTTGTTTCATATAAAAACAATTTAAATTTTCTATCTGCAAGTGGCAGTAATGCCACAAAGACCGAAAATGCTGATTAATCTGATATAAAATGAAAAACGTTTTTCCTTTACTATTGCAATGTGCCAGTGAGTATGACGTGGGAATAAACACATGACTAAAATATACTTTACATGACCAAAGTATAAATTTCTAAAGACTATGAGGATCTAAGTCAGTGCTGAGGCATTGAATAATTTCTTTTCATTTTATATTTATTTGTTGGTATTGAGAATGGTTGCAAATATCTGTGAAATCGAAAAAAAAAACAGTAAAAAAAATATTACATTAAGCTAGCAACCACAAAATTGATGCCAGTTCCTCTCTCGAATACAGCGGGGACTCGACCATACCCCAAAAATATGAATAAAATACAAAGCTGAAGTCGCATCTCTTTTGTTGGTATTAATATTTTGTCTTTCTCTTATTTAATAAATAACCACACACTATTAATTAAATCCTTTCAGTTTTGAATGTTCGTATAGCGCCTAATTACGAGGTCCCCAGAGAGAGAGAGAGAGAGAGAGAGAGAGAGAGAGAGAGAGAGAGAGAGAGAGAGAGAGAACTCTGTAATTAAAGTTATACATATTGTCGGTCGTTTTCAAACTGTATGTTGATCAGGTTTCATGATTTTGGTGACGAAGGATTGAATGTTAATGAAGGCTGAATTGAGGAACATATAGAAGAGTCACAACTGTTAACATTTCAGTCATGAATATTTGATTCCCTGTTTCATGTCAATCACCACTTCGTCATAATTATTCACGTTTTTGGGTAATGTTAGGAGGTGGACACAATCAAACTTCTATGTAAAAGGTCATCCTTCTCCTTCCTCGGAAAAAAGTAACATTCTTTTACTCTTAGTGAAAGAATATTTCCATCCACATATGTATAAGTATTTTATGAATAACAGATATTCCATATGTATAAGTATTTTATGAATAACAAATATTCGAAAGGTTGATACCCAATCGTTTTCGAAGCACTATAGAGGTTCTTAGTTACGATCCTGGTTTGAGTTGGCATTATAGTGCTGATAAATGGTAGTAGTGTACGGGAAGGATGATGCAAACTTTTCACAAACTCAGCTTTTCTTAACTGATTTTAACAGGTTATTTCATGTGGCTGACTCATTTGATTTGCGAAGTGGCCGGTGCACTGGACTTCACCACTTCCCCTTACACGTTCCTTTGTGAACTGAGTCTATGAACGTAATCATGCAATGATTGGCCAGGAACAAGGTTTATGTTGTTTGATGCGATTCTTCCACGGGGTCTGTTTTGCAGTGTGTAATTCTCAAAGTACTCCAGGTCATAAATACATAGTGTACAATGAATCAAGTCATCTCTCTCCTTTATATATATATATATATATATATATATATATATATATATATATATATATATATATATATATATATATATATATATATATATATATATATATATATATATATATATATATGGAATGGATTTTATCACTTCACTGTGATTCATACAAAACATTTAGCTACAAAACGTCCTTTAATATCCACCTGCTCCACCTCGAAAATAATATATTTTCGAGCCCACGAAACGACGAACTTATTATCAACTAAAAAATTTCCTTCGCGTAACATATATGAAAAATATATTATTTCCGAGGGGTAGAGCGAATTGGTATTAAAGGACGTTTAGTAGTTTAATGTTTATATATATATATATATATATATATATATATATATATATATATATATATATATATATATATATATTATATATATACACTATTATATATATATATATATATATATATATATATATATATATATATATATATATATATATATATATATATTATATATATATATACTATATATAAATATATATATATATATATATATATATATATATATATATATATATATATATATACATACATTGGTTGCATATACACACATATATGTAGGCATGTATTGTTTCTCCGTGCACTTACAAGTACTATGATAGGGACGTCCTAGGAAGAACGGTACTGGATTTCTCTGAGGAGGAATGTTATGAGTCTCTTTTCCTCCGAACAGCAAGTCTTTCTAACTAATTATATTAGCGAACACACGAACATTAAATAGGAAAATACACGGGAAAAATAAATAATGGAAGTTTGACAGCAAAATTAATAAAAACTAAAACCAGAGTGCGTGCTGGAACAGTGACTTTGCTTTGATGTGGATTGCATTAATGCATTATGTTCACAAATCTCAGATGATACCCAAGTCTGTCCATCATTCCTTGCAATATCCAGGGTGAAATTTGCATTACTTTTCATACTCAGAAAATTTTTCTCTCTTAATTGGAGGCAGCAACCCGTCATACCATTAAGCAAAAACCCACTATTGTCTCCAGCTTGTCATTCAAATAAAATAGTATGTTTTTCATCCGAAAATATTGCAAAATACTTACCAAATGAAAGGATTTTTATTACCCTAAAATCATTACTATGGGAGGGGTGGGAAAGAAATATGCCACATTTTCCTTTTTGACTTTTCCATGATTTCCCATACCCATTCAGCCAATTAGCCATCTCTATTACAAAGAGATATGAAATCTGCGTGTTCTTGATCTAGATGCACAAGACACATTGGTCGAGTTAGCTGTCCATTTTGCTTAATGTAGTTTTAACAATTACTAGTAAGGTAATTTTATAAGGAATTCAAGAGCACGACAAAGTAAATAGGAGACCTCTGTGTAGACAAAACTGATTTCATGTATAACTGTTTGTGGTTTGTTGGCATCTGGAATCAAGAAATTAAGGCGAAATATATTTTCATTTTTCCTGATATTGGTCTGCACTGACTAACATTCTTTTATATACAAAAATTTTCCTCTGATTTCTTGAGACCTGGAACGCAATGCACTGAAGAAAGGTCACGAGCGGAACAATCTTTATTTTTCAACTTCTGGGGCATTGGTCGAATGCATCCTTGGATTTCATGGGTATCCAATGATATGTTACTCAGATGCCTTCAGTTATTTTCACTAACAGCTCAATGTCTTTGGCTTTGGCAATCAACTGAAATGGGAAATCTATTGTTTTGTCATTGTCAAGGAATCTCAATGATTGTACAAACCTTTTACCAATACGTTATTAGATTTGGAACTCTCATTTAACAATGGATGTTACGGTCATGGCTATGACTTAAAATATCCAAGAACTATATGTTGAGGTAAAAATAGAAAAAGAGACATTAACCTGGCTTTTTCTGATAAGAGAAAAATACAGGAGGGGCAGAATTTCTATTGGTAGGTATGCTAAAAGAATGCCCAGCCATGAGAGACGAATAAAAAATAAAACAAAAAGTACTACAGAAAAAGAGAATAAGATCAAGAATGGAAATTAGGTCCCAAATCATATGAGATGAAATAGATTATTAATGTAAGGTTGTAGTAAATGGCTATACGGAGGAACAGAAAAAAAAGGAAAAGTAAGACCTCAAAGAAGATAGGGACGTTACGAAAGTCTAATTAATATCTCGTCACCTGGCGAGCATCAGTTGCCTGAGTACTCAAAAGTGTTGTGTGCACCTACCAGTATGTACTGTAGTTACTGTTCATATTTTAGGAAAATATAACAAAGATTTGAATTGAAAGAGTGCTCGCGGGAAAGGAAAATGCCGCTATTCGAAATTCATGCAGTGCTTCTACTTCATGTGAGGTGGCTATACATTTTCGCTTGTCATTTCGGAATAAGAATTGTAAATAAGGTTTCATAAAAGAAAGTGAACGTCAAACTACGTTTATTTACAGAAAACCATGTTTAGGTTCTTGTTTATAACTAAGTGTAAATACTTGTATATTCCATTTCCATGAAGTATTGTGCTTTACGTCCAAGCATAGATTCTCTCTGATATATATATATATATATATATATATATATATATATATATATATATATATATATATATATATATATATATATATATGTATATATATATATTATATTATTATATATATATATATATATATATATATATATATATATATATATATATATATATATATATATATATAATTATATATATACATACATACATATATATATACATATATATATATACACACATATATACTGTATATATATATATATATATATATATATATATATATATATATATATATATATAAATACACATGTATGTATGTATGTATGCATGTATAAAAAAGGCAAAACCATGAGTACTGTATTATTAACTACGCTTAAACAAAGATCATTACGCCCAGACAGAAATTATCGAGTACTAATCCAGCCTAAGGTGCCTTCGCCTTCTTGAAATCCTTTGCGTAACTGAGGAAAAAAGTATTAATACTCATTCAATACTGGGATTTTTTTATCATCCTCCCAAATTTACGGAATCTTAAGGATACCTGTAGCACACCATAGCTTCTCACTTGAACTTCTTATTCGTGCACCAGATTGGGTAACGCTTACTGTTACCTTCGATGTCGCCTTCTGGCCTCTGATTCTAGTTAACCCAAACCATGATTTTTGACTGGTCAGCAGTTTTCCGTCTACTCCTTAGATTTGCATGGATACTTTTCTTGTAATTTATGTTCATTCTACCGATTCAGATAAAACTTGCGGCACTGAAATATTCACAGCAGTAAAAGCAACTATAAATGGTTCTACCTTGATTTTTTTACTTCCCTACTCACTTCTGTTGAAACTATCCAACTTCCTTCTTGCCATGTGATCTTTCTCAGCAAGCAAGAAATACTTTTATACAATATGTGCTTTCATAATAAAACTATATATGTAGCTATACATCGGCATGAGGACATACACAATCTGCAAAAGATAGGTGTTCCGGGAAACTGATAAAAAGATGTTGAAAGTTTGGATTTTAAGTAAAGATTTTAACAAATAAATCAATTTTCTAATGGGAAAGCCTTTCGACTCATCTATTCATTTAATCTTAATAAGGATACCCGAGTCAATATAAATTACTAATAACATGTAATGCAGTAATCTTCAAGATTTCGTTAAACTACTAGCATATAAAACTTATGATAAACGATAACCGAAAGGTAGTCATTACTACTTATTTAAAACGTTATTATGGAAACAAGAGGAAGATAAAACGAAGACTACATACTTCGAAACATTAAATTTTTCATTCCTGGGCCACTTCAGTTTTAGAGGTAAAAGATATTTCTGAGGTCGGCAGCGTTTTAGGAGGTTTGTTATTTTTTCTGTACTGTCCTCCTCTTGTCTCAACAGACGGGCCAGAAGCCAGGGAACCGTTTTTAAGAACTTTACTTTTTGTTCCCAAAGAAGTTGAATAGGTCAGAGACATTTTTTTCGGGTTTATTTATTTTTCATTCTTTTGTTTATTTTGGTCCCGAAGAAACGCTTTTTGGCTTGAAACGCTCTTTGTGATGTTTATTTATTGTCTTCTGTGTATTCCTTTACGCAGAGAAATAACTTTTGAGATATTCATATATTTCAGTCTATCATTCAGTCTATCACTTGTTTGGTCTATTAGCCGTTTTAGAAAAAAAAATCTTTAGAGAGATTTATTATTTTTTCTAAGTATTTATTTTCTGATGGAAAAATGACAACGTTCTTGAGTCCAGAGACGCTTTTGAGGAAATAGTTTTTTTATTCTTCTATATTCCTTGGTTAGGCCTAAATGATCTCTGCTTTTAAAAACTTTTTTTTCCTTTATATTATTTCCTTTTTCTGTAAACCATATTTAGTCCCAAAAGACGTTTCTTATATAACAGTATTTCGGAGATTCAACCTAATGGTGTATGCATAATCCCACTGTGCTCACAAAATATGTTTTCGAAACGCTCAAAAGTTCTCTTATTTTTTCTCTTCTTTATACATAATATATTTTATATTCCAATTAGACGAGATTGGCACCACAAACCGTCATTAGGAGAGTTATTTTTTTTTGTATGTTCCTTTTTTAGGAGGGGCCCAAGAGATGTTTCAGATATCAGAATAAATTTCTGGGAGTTAAATTTGTTCTTTTTGCTGCATTTTCCATTTTAGGGCCTGAATCGCTTCTAGAGAAATTGTTTTAACGTTCTCTATTTACAGTTTTTTGGGGGCGAAAAATTGTTTATATTTTTCGGATCTTGACGTCTTTCTGAGGCCATAAATGGATTTTGTGAGGGTAATTTTAATTTTCTGTATAATAATTTTGATACTTTTCAAACGGTTCAGGCGGCAGATTTCGTTTAGTCTGTTTTTCAGGTTTCAGTATTCTTCCTATTAGACCCAAAAACTCGTTGCAGAAGTCAGGAACGACTTTTGGGAATTTTTTTTTTTTTATTATTATCTTGCGCTTGTTTTCTGTAAATGGGGAGATGAAATGTCTTAATGGAGCGGAAACACTTCATAGGATGCTTATATTTTATTTTCCTATTTTTGGTATATTCCTAAACGAGGTTTAGAGGCTAAAAAACTATTTTTGTGCTACGCATTTTTATATGGTGGTTTGTTGGGATCAAATGAAATTTTAGAGAACAGAAACAGCCGTTGAGAGGCTCGTTGGATACTTTCCTGTATAACGTTTTTATTTTTCCCAAAAGACTTTGCTTTGTTACCAGTTCATGTCTGAATTTTTTTTATTCTTTCTTTGGCCATAAAAACGTTTCAGAGAACTAAATATTTTTCTGACGTGGAAAATGTTTTACTTTTTTCTATGTATTAAATTTTTGGATTTCGCAAATATTTCAGAGGTCAGGAATGTATGTTTGTTGGTTTACTAAATATTATTTATATGCGTTTTATTCTGTTCTATATTTATTTTCTATTATTTTTTACTATTTATTTATTATTTTTTAACACATATCATATATTATTTTGTTTCTGAATGACAATAATTTTTAAGATTTTTCTAATGGAAATTTTTTAATTACCATGTGATATATTTTTAATTGTCGTTTAGAAATTTATCCCATTCATTTATTTTGTAATTGTTTATTTATCTCTTATTTGATTATTTACTTATTTACCCAATGCTTATTTATTTTTCACTTATTTGATTTCCTGTTTTTATTCTAACACATATTCATGCATTGGTATTTATTTGGAATTTAGCTTTTTTTATTTTCAATAAATTATTCAATAACGTTATACGAAATTCAATTTCTTCATTATCAATTTATAATTTCCGTAGTTATAGTTTATATATTTATTATTTCTTTAAAATTTATTGGCTTATTATTTATTGAAATCATTTTCTTATTTGTAAATAATGAATCTCTAATTAAGAGTAAAATTGTGAAATTAAAGAAAAAGCCATTTGGCTTACAACTAGTAATGTTGCAATTAAGCACAATCCGTCAATACATCGATCTCGAGCTTAACTGTAGCATTAAACATCATTTTAGATCGCTGTTCACGGAATCACAAAGAGCACAGATCACGGCTGCCTGGGCTGCTTTTAAGTCAGCCTAACTCGGCGGTCGATGCCCGGATGAATAAGAGAAGAGTTGTGAAGAAGGGCAAATGTCCTAAAGCGTCTACCAAAGCGAATTATAACAAGAAAAATATGCAAATCGAGGTTTCAGTAGAGCTTATAATGCTGTATGAGCGCGGCCCATGAAACTCTCAGCCACGGCCCGGTGTTGGCCTGTTCTACAGCGTTGCCAGCCGCACGATCATGGCTAATTTTGAATTAAATTAATATTAAAAACTACTGAGGCTAGAGGGCCGCAATTTGGTATGTTTGATGATTGGAGGGTGGATGATCAACAGACCAATTTGCAGACCTCTAGCCTCAGCAGTTTTTAAGATCTAAGGGTGGACAGAAAAAATGCGGACGGACGGACAAATAGCAATCTCAACTGTTTTCTTTTACAGAAAACTAAAATGATCCTTTCAAGACAGAAACAGCTGGAAGAGTCTCATCAAAGCCAGTGACCTCGACTAGGGTATAAGCTGAGAATGAGAAAAACCACGAAATCACCGGTTTGTAACAAAGTTCTCCTCAATATATCGATGTTACGGTTAATAAGAAATCTGCCAGACTACAAAAATGGACTTTTCCTTCCAGTGCTGTCACAATGCAGCAAAGTTCCATTCATTGCAGTAATCACCAAATCACTTGGGTTCACATGCTACGGAGAGGCATTACGTACACAGCTATTCTCTTCATATAAGCGAGACTACCAAAGCCATTCAACACTTCTAGGAACATGCAGATGGTAATATATAAACTATTAAGAAGCCGACGACTGATGAACAGATAATGAATAAGTGGAATGATGTTTTACCATTTATGGATAAGATATGATAATAGTAGGAAGGTAATATAGACATCACATACTTCGAAGCATTAAATGTTCCCTTCGCGGAACCCCTCAATTATGGTATGGAATTACCTTCCCTCCTTTGAACCAAAAGGATCTAACTTCAGGCAATTTCTTGATATTCATAGAACATTTAGGAGAGAATACCAAATGAAGGTTCGTAATAGTTTTCCGAAAATAAAGGTGCACTGAGGAACCGAAGACGTAAAATTCATATAATTTCTAAAATTAAAAGAAATGCTTTCCTGGAAATCAAAAGTTTTCATTCGTGTTCATGAAAATCGTGTAATAATATGAATTCTGATTCATTTCTGGTTCTTTACATCACATGACATTACATTTGAACATATCGCTGAATATAGATCAGAATAGTTGCATAGAAAATAAATTACTGATTCTGTAGCATTTTTAGTGTTTTATTTTTTCCCTTGGACAATAAAGACGGATGGTAGGTAGGTAAGAGGATAAGTCCGTCTCTCCCTCCTGCTTAATTAATCTTTTTAATGCTATCAGTGTAAAGGCTTTTTATTTTTTGAATTTTGATTTAATCCATCCAACATTGAAGGTCAGTGATGGATACGCAGCGAATATTTACGGGTAAGTTTTCACACTGGCCTACAAAAAGATAAAGCCGCTAAAACAACCTCACCATCGGGCAGATTTTTATTTATTTATTTATTTAGTTTTTTTTACTTACATCAGGTAGCCAACTATAATGTTCATTCCTTTATGGTTTAGTTTTTCATAAATTTTCTTGCCAATCCTCAGACTCCTTCACTGGCTTCTTAGGAACTGTCGAAAGAAATACTTTCATTCTTTTTTAGCTTTCGGAGTTACAAACCCTTACAATTTACTTAGTGATTTCGACACTTTTAAAACGTAAGTTCATATTCATGCGATTTATTTTGGGGGTGGGAGGTAAAATTCTGTAGCAATAATAGAATATATGTTTTGATAAAAAAAAAACGTTCATTAATCTGGTATTGATGAGAGCTAAAGTGATAATACTTATAAGGGATGATATTTCTTAAAATACCCTTTTTTGTATTTACTAAAGAACAAGACAACTATAAGTTCTAAAATAAGAATTAGAGAATGGACCATACATGACGAGGAGGTGTGGTTTGCGTCCACCCCTATCGCCAGAAAATATCAGATATGAATATTAAAATATTTTCTCATGCTACAAAAATGGTGAGGGTACGGCCCTCGGGATGAAATTCGTAGAGGAAATAAATATACTGTAAGGAACATTTTTTTCGGGGATAACTTTAGGTCTATCCCCCGCTGTTTTTTGGCAGGGCCTTTTCTAATTATACGGACGTCTGAAAAATATTGTTTTGAGAGTTTGTTGTATTTACTTACAAGTACCTTCACGCTAAAATCCTTTTTATAACAATCATGTCGATGATATAGAGCAGCATGGCGTTGTAGTCCTGTGTGTGTATGTGTGAGATGATACCGATAACAACTAGGGAATGTAAGCAATACTAATTTTGAAATCATATCCAGGTACTCATTTATTAAATGGTAAATGTTTAGAATATTTAGAACACAACGGTAAAAACACATTTATCCGTAACTTGGAGAGGTTTTCTATAAAAAATTAAAGGAAAACTAAATACCGTTACAAAATTATTTTTAAAGGTTTTTAACACTGCAATAACGTTTTTTTACGTTATTCATACAAAATAATACTTGTCTTTAGTAAAATCCCTTTTTTTAAATAAAAAAATACATCACCTTTAACTGGAAAATGACAATTAATTAAATTCATATCCATCTCTCTCTCTCTCTATATATATATATATATATATATATATATATATATATAAATATATATATATATATATATATATATATATATATATATATATATATATATTTCGGTTATATATAAATATATATGCTCTGTTATATATACAATTTCTCTCTCTCTCTGTTTCTGTTATCTGTTTTTACAAAACTGTTTCGCGAATATAATCCGGCAAACCAGCAGAAAGACGAACATCATAAATCAATCAAGCCAGAGGAGCAATTTCTGTTAGCAGTCAGCCGAATGATATTTGCTATTTCTCAATTAAAATGACAGCAATTACCATCTCTTCAAAACTCTCTCTCCAATCTCTCTCTGTTTCTGTTATCAGAAAGTGTCGAACATCTTTTCAGCAAAACTATCTATCTTTCAGTTCTCACACTCTCTGAATATATCTTTCGGCAATCTATCTTTCAGCAGAAAGACTCTCACTCTCTGAACATCATAAATCATTCAAGCCAGAGGAGCAATTTCTGTTACTTTCTGTCTATCTAATCAAGTATCTCTCACTTCGTCAATCTGTCTAATGTCTATCTATCTAATTTCAGCAGGCAACGATTTCAGAAATGGGGCAAACGCATCTAGAGAGTCTTCAATTCTCAATTAAAATGACAGCAATTACCATCTTGCGATCCTTCAAAACTGCATGTATCTATCTGTCTATCTGGCTCACTCTCTGTCCATGTCAATATCTAGCTCTATATATCTTTCAGCTTACTTGTCTATATTTTTCTCTATCTGTCTATCTGTCAATATCTATCTTTTTGTCTTTCTTTCCTTTTATCTTTCGGTATCTCTCTCTCTCTCTCTCTCTCTCTCTCTCTCTCTCTCTCCTCTGTCTGTTTTTCTGTCTATCTATCTGTCATTCAGTATCTCTCACTCTATGTGTATCTATCTATCTTTCAGTATCTCTCACTCTCTGTCTATCTATATATCTTTCAGCACTTCAGTATCTCTATCTTCTTCTGGTCTCTCTGTCTATCTATATATCTTTCAGTATCTCTCACTCTCTGTCTTTCTATATATCTTTCAGTATCTCTCACTCTCTGTCTGTCTATCTATTTTTTCAGTATCTCTCACTCTCTGTCTATCTATCTATCTTTCAGTATATCTATCTGTCTACTCTCACCTCTCACTTCTTGGTCATCTATATATCTTTCAGTATCTCTCCTCTCTGTCTATCTATATATCTTTCATCCACTTCAGTATCTCTCACTCTCTGTCTGTCTATCTATTTTTCAGTATCTCTCACTCTCTGTCTATTTATATATCTTTCAGTATCTCTCACTCTCTGTCTGTCTATCTATTTTTCAGTATCTCTCACTCTCTGTCTATCTATATATCTTTCAGTATCTCTCACTCTCTGTCTATCTATCTATCTTTCAGTATCTCTCACTCTCTGTCTATCTATATATCTTTCAGTATCTCTCAGTATCTCTCTGTCTATCTGTATTATCTATCTATCTTTCAGTATCACTCTCTGTCTATCTATATATCTTTCAATATCTCTCACTCTCTGTCTATCTATCTATCTTTCAGTATCTCTCACTCTCTGTCTATCTATCTATCTTTCAGTATCTCTCACTCTCTGTCTATCTATCTATCTTTCAATATCTCTCACTCTCTGTCTATCTATCTATCTTTCAGTATCTCTCACTCTCTGTCTATCTATCTATCTTTCAGTATCTCTCACTCTCTGTCTATCTATCTATCTTTCAGTATCTCTCACTCTGTCTATCTATATCTATCTTTCAATATCTTCAGTCTCTCTTCACTCTCTGTCTATCTATCTATCTTTCAGTTCCCTCACTCTCTCACTTTCTCTGTCTATCCATCTATCTTTCAGTATCTCTCACTCTCTGTCATATCTATCTATATTCTCTTCAATATCTCTCACTCTCTGTCTATCCTATCTATCTTCAGTCTATCTGTCTCTCTCACTCTCTGTCTATCCATCTATCTTTCAATATCTCTCCCACTCCCTATCAATCTTTCCAGTCTCTCACTCTATCTATCTATCTTCAGTATATCTCACTCTCTGTCTATCTTTCTATCTTTCTAGCTTTCAGTATCTCCTCACTCTCTGTCTACCTATCTATCTTTCAAAATCCTCTCACTCTTTCTCTGTCTATCCATCTATCTTTTATTCTAGTATCTATCTATCCCAGTCTCTGTCTGTCTATCTTTTTTTCTCTTTTCTCTCTCCTCTTTCTCAGTTTACTGCTCTCAGCCTGGGAATATATGTAAGGGAGAATTATGACTGATATCCTGTCACTTAAAGCAAGACAAACACGGGTGGGGAAATTTCTTGGTGCTGTGGTGACGAGATAAATCGAGATTTAGAGGCATGAGTGAATTAGGATTTGCACGCCTCGAGACTTCCATGGAATAAGGAAAAAAAGAACACTACCCGGGTTGTAAATATTTCTTCATATTATATAACTTCTTTCTTATATGTTTTACTTACGAGGGGTAAGGGGTCATTTGCATCTTCAGAGAAATAGAAACTTCAATAAATGTTAGGGTTTTTTAATAAAACGTAACCCTGGCCACTCAAAGTTTGCTCACCTGTTTGTCTTTTATGTCGGGTATTGTGGCTAAAATTTAGAAACATAAAAATAACAGTTTCGAGTCATTGTTCCATAAGGGAATGAAAATTGACAAATAAAAAAGATGACACGACAGGTGAGAAAATAAGAAAACCAAATTAAATTAGTTTATGAATGAAAGAAGCTTGGTAAAGATAAAATGAAACCAAAAAAAGGACAAACATATGATGAAACAGAAAATCCCTAAGAAATTCAGATGACGAATAAATTCTGTTGAAAATAAGGAGAAAATAATATTCTAAGTTAAAAGAAATCCACGGCCTTGATTTTATTGTGATATGCACTTAGCCTAGGACACTGTTGCGATTTTCTTTTTTAATGAAAGAGAAAGGCATCATACGCAATCACTAGAAGCTGAATGGCATACTGTAAGCAAACCAGAAGGAAAGGGTTTAGTTGTAGAATACTGCAGCATATATGGATACTTCCGAAAATCATTATCAAAAGTTTTATTATTATTATTATTATTATTATTTATTATTATTATTATTATTATTATTATTATTATTATTATTATATAAGAAGAAATCAAATACGCACAGTCATTATCGAATTTCACAGCATAAAAATATTGAATGCAGTAACCGAGTATCAAAAAAGGAACCTCGAACAACATAAATAATACCACCTATAAAAGAGAAAACAATTCTCTAATGCTTCCGAGGTGAAGATTGGGTAAGAATGGATGACGATAAACCATCATAATTTTTCACAAAATGGTGTTACATATTCGGATTTGCTGTAATAAATAAAAGTTTAGCCAATGGTATATCACAAAAGGAAAGACACATGCATTAACGTAATTGACACTAGAAATATTAGGTAGGAACTGATTCCTCTTTCCATAACGCTATGCCTTATTTCATTTGTTAAACAACTTTTTTTTTTTATACTGAAGTGATATAAAAGTATTTTTCTGCGACGTGACTCACATCCATTACTGGAATTTAATGACTTAGCATGTTTTATTCAGTATATAGAATCATTTTCTCAATTATTTATGTTATCATTATCTATTTTCTCGACTGATTAAAAGTGGTTAATGGTAAACTCAGGCTATTCAGTTTTGATGTCACTTCATTGTTCACAAAGGTACCTATTCACAAGATGCTGGAGTTTTTAATGGGTATACTTGATAACAGACAGCTCGATATGCCAGTTTCCAAGCACACACTTTAAAATTCAGTTCACAGTGAAATTCTACTCACAAAATGTTGGTATAGCAAAGAGTAACCCTTTATCCCCAGTGTTAAGTAAATTGTTTATGGAATTTTTCGAAAACAACATATCAAGCAAAATCATTCCAAATGCAAATAAAACCTTTGCAAAATAAGTTAGTGTCATCAATGAAATTCAAGGTAGAAATGTAAAAGGATGATTGACTATCCTGTTTGGATTGCCTGATACATAGAACAAGTAATAAGTTTGAGTGCAGTGTGCACAGAAAACCCACCAATATATAAGCATGTGCTCAATTTTATTCCAGTCACAGCAATGAAGTCAAGAAATCAGTTTTCATATCTACGTTAGTAAGAGCATTACGGAAATGTAGCCCGGATGATGATGAAATAGGTAGGTTAGGTATGTAGGCTAGAAAATGAAATATCTTGACCCTCTTAAGCTATGCATGAAAAGCGACAGAAGAGACTTTTTATGTTAACGAAAAAGGAAATTATATAATACTAATAATTTTAAAGATATTCCCTGTCTACTTAAGAATTATGGAGCTAATGCAGCATTAAAGTAAAATAAAACAAAAATACACGTACTTATAAAGAAATTGCCTTACAATATTAAAGGAATTGTATACCAGATTCCATGTAAGTCTTATGATAACTTTTATTATAATGGTCATCTTGAAAACACTGGAAAAGAGAATAGAACAGCATAAAAGGTGTGTAAGAAATGCAAAGGTGGACAGTGGTATTTTTGTACATATTAGTGAAAACAATCATAAAATCAGCTGGGAAGGAGCAGAAAATTTTAACTATTTTTTCTAATAATAATGCTCTAGAGAAAATATCAGATACTTTTTAATAATATATATATATATATATATATATATATATATATATATATATATATATATATATATATATATATATATATATGTTGATGATCCAACTGAAAGTTCTATTTTTTTCATGCGAACTTCACACTTCGAACAGTCGTGGTGACTGACAGGTATTACTGTGATGACTGTCCTTTTATCCAGAAATTACTGTGGTGATTGTCCCTTTTATCCAGGTATTACTGTTCTTTCTGTCCCTTTTATCCAGGTATTACTGTAGTGACTGTCCCTTTTATTCAGGTATATTACTGTGCTGACTGTACCTTTTATCCAGGTATTGCTGTGATGACTGTTCCTTTTATCCAGAAATTACTGTGGTGACTGTCCCATTTATCCATGTATTACTATGCTGTCAGATACCTTTGAACAGGTATTTTTGTCCAGGTATTACTGTGGTGACTGTCCTTTTTATCCAGGCATTACTATGCTGTTTGTCCCTTTTAACAAGGTATTGATGTGCTGCCAGTCCTTTTTATCCAGGTGTAACTGTTGGGACTCTCCCTTTTACCCGGGTATTACTGTGGTGAAAGTCCTTTTATCTGGGTATTGCTGTGCTGTCCGTCCCTTTTATTCAGCTACTATTGTGGTGAATGTTCCTTTTATCCAGATATTACTGTGGTGATTGTCCATTTTATCCAGATATTACTGTGCTGTTTGTCCCTTCTATCCAGGTACTAGTGTAGTGACTGTCACTTTTATCCATGTATTATTGTGGTGACTGTCCCTTTTATCCAGTTATTACTGTGGAGATTATCCCTTTTATCCAGATATTACTCTAGAGACTGTCCCTTTTATCCAGGTGTTACTGTGCTGTCTGTCCCTTTTATCCATGTATTACTGTGATGTCTGTCCCTTTTACCCAGATATTGCTGATATCCTGATATCACTGTGCGATGAACCAGGTATTACCTTTTATCCTGATATCACTGTGCTGTCTGTCCTTTTACCAGGTATCACTGTGGTGACTCCCTCTCCCTTTTAGCCAGTATTATTGTGGTGATCCAGTTATTACTGTCTCTTTTATCCAGGTATCACTGTGGTGACTGTCCTTTTATCCAGGTATCACTGTGGTGACTGTCCTTTTATCCAGTACAGGTTTATCCAGGTATTACTGTGACTACTGTCCCTTTGTCCAGATATTACTGTGGTGATTACTGTCCCTTTTTCAGGTCATCCAGTTATTACTGTGTGTCTGTCTGGCTTCTTTATCCATGTATTACTGTGGTGACTGGTGTGACTGTCTTTTTATTCAGCTGTTACTGTCTGGCTTCTTTATCCAGGTATTACTGTGTGGGTGTCCTTTTTATTCAGCTGTTACTGTGGTGACTGAAAATTATTTTCAATAAAATTTATTTCTATTATCTCAAGTACATGAAATGAGGTATGATAAACCAGTAGAGTTTATTTACCACATAATTTATAAAGGGAAGGGGGCAGGGGGATGGCGGAAGGGGGGTTGTGGGATGGGGAAGGGGCGGGGTTACGGGTTTGAAACCTAACCTATTATCTAAGCTGGAGCAAAAGTTGTCCACGTGACAAATTTTGTCTATATCAGTCAAGCGGTTAGGATTTCTATATTGCATAAACATACAAACAAACATACAAACATTAACTTTTATAAGACATTATAAAAGTGAATATCCAATCCTTAAAGCCTTCCGTTGGCTTGGACCAGGTTACATAGAGACCTACCTCCACATTTTTTGAGATTTCTTTGTCCCTATTATCTGTAAATTGCTTACTGGTAGTTGCACATCATAGGAGAAATTTCGTATACGCATGTTTGCATTGGCTTCATCACCTAAAATTACTTTCATATAAATTCTCTCATTAAATAACAAAATTGTTTAGTATCCAGATACAGACGAAGGGTAAAATGATAAAGTTACTCAGGAATTTCATACCTTAAAGGTCAAACTATAGTTTTTCTTCCCGTTAAAGTTAAATTCTAAGTATACACTTAGAAATACACCCTTTGGGAATATGTCACTTATTAAGAGCAAATATGGTTCGTGTTAATACTTAGAAAAATACAGCTTCTGGAATATGTTATTTATTAAGAGCAAAATGGTTCGTGTTCAACTCTATTGCAAGAAAACGGCGAGGATGAAAATTTATTATTTTATCGGGATGCGGAAATGATGGAGGTATGGCCGTCAGCGAGAACCCTGTAGGGGCGATAAATGTAAGGAACGTTTTTCGGGAACGACTTTAGGCCTATCCGCTGTAGTGTTCTGGTAGGGCCTTTTCTAAATTATATGGAGGTCCGAATTTTCTCAGTTTTCTTAGTTTTTCAGACAAATACCTTGATATGGAAAATTTCTTCACAGGAATTCTGTGGAATATATGCAGTAGTATTACCATGAAGATGACCGAGATCTTAATGTACGTGTTAGAGAAAATATATGCATTACTCACGTTAAAGTCATATATCGTCATTTAAAAATA
This sequence comes from Macrobrachium rosenbergii, assembly GCF_040412425.1. Taxonomy (NCBI): domain Eukaryota; kingdom Metazoa; phylum Arthropoda; class Malacostraca; order Decapoda; family Palaemonidae; genus Macrobrachium; species Macrobrachium rosenbergii. The sequence goes on from NC_089795.1 coordinate 22,878,118, forward strand.
AATATTGTATTGAATATCAGAAATAAAACGCATAACCAATAATCTATTCGTAAAATTAGGAGTTTCTTGTTTAAGTGATAGGAAATAAAGTGACGATAAAATTACCAGAGAAAATTACTGCTAATAAAACGATAATCATTTAGCAACATTTTAACAATTATAATCATTTAGTCCTTATCAAAATATTTCATACTAAAATAAAAGAAATTTAACAATTTACTATGTAAAGGAAATGTAACTTGGAAGGATACCCGTTTCTCTCTCTCTCTCTCTCTCTCTCTCTCTCTCTCTCTCTCTCGTCCAGTTTAAGGCGTTTATCAGGAAGCGACGAACAATTGTCCAGAACTATTTCCCAAATTAATCTGGCAAACCAGCAGAAAGAGAAAATCGTATATCAATCCAGCCAGGAAAGCAATCTCTGTTACTAGTCAACCGGACGGCATTTGATGGGGCAACGTTTGAAATGGATCAAAACGTTCGGAGAGTCCTTGAATTCCCAGTTAAAGTTAAAGCAATTAACATCTTGCGATAACTCCAGAAGTGAGTCTAGGAACCTAGTCCCAACATCTGTGTCTACCTACCTTTTTCTTTGAGTCTCTGTCTTCTGGTATCAGCCTGCTCTTGTATGAAAGTGAAAATTATTACTGAATATCCTGTCGCCTAAGGCAAGATGAACACGGGTGGAAAAGTGCGCTATTCCCCGGTGATAAGATAAATTGGGATTTACAGGCGTGAGCGAGCTAAGATTTGCACGCACGCCCGGAGAGAGTCCTTGGGTGTAAACACTTCTCTCTGAATTATACATATTTCTTCATATAACTATAAAAAACACAACATACTATTATTTTCAGTGACTAAGAGAAGACGTCATTTGCCATATTTTAAAAGAATGAAAATATATTACTGACTCAGGGGCTATTAAGAGAAACGTAACTGACAGATGTGGTAAAACGTTCACAAGAATTAACAGTTTCTAGTCACTCTACCTTAGTAAGTTGAGAATTAGATATAGACACTGTTAATTGAATAAGTAATGATAACAGGAAAACAAAAGAAAGTACAACAAAACTAAAAAAAAAAAAAAGACAGAAGCGAAAGAAATGGCTGCGACAAAATTTGGTCTGTAAATAAAAAGAATGATAAGGAAAATGAAACAAATAGAAGAAACAATATGATAAAAGAGCAAACCAAGGGCGAAAGTCACTGCTAAGCGGAAGTGAAATTCACTTGCAAAAAACCTGGAAAACGAATAGTGTTGAAAATGAAGAGCACACAACAGCCTAAGTTACAGGAAATCGACGGAACTTGAATGGTTTCAATGAGGGGAAATTACAGGATTAGAAGTGTTGACAGGCGAGAAGTGATATGATACTTGATTATCTGTTTAAGTGACTTGTAAAATTCCTAAGAATTAGATATGGCAGAATCTAATTTGAATGACTTGTTAACGATAACACCGGTGAGGCATTGGTATTTAAAACAGCATTAGAATCTCGCTGAATTCCTAATTCTTCTGAGGAGGAATATAAAAGATATTAACATAGTATGAATAAGAAATAACTATTATAAAACAAGACACTAATTGAGAAATTTCGAAGTATCAATAGAAATGAAATAAGTGAAGAAATTGCCAAAGTAACAACTTGAAAAATAATCAGGATGAACTCTTTAAAACAAGTATAACTTGCGCTGAAGTTTCTTCGGCGCTATCTACTTTTCTGTACAGCCGCTACAGCGTATGGGATCATAGCTTTCACCGAAAATAGATCCATCTTCGGTGGTCTCGTATATCGCCAAATGAGCCGCAGCCCATGAAACTTTTACCCACGGCCCAGGTGCATATCCTATATGTTACTAGTAGCTGTTTGATTATGGCTAGTTTTAACCTTCAATAAAATAAAAGCTACTGAGGCTAGACGGCTGCAATTTGTTATGTTTGATGATTGGAGGGTGGATGATCAACAACCAGTTTGCAGCCCTCTAGCCTCAGTAGTTTTTAAGATCTGAGAGCTGACAGAAAAAGTGCAAACTGACAGACAAAGCCGGCACAACAGTTTTCTTTTATAGAAAACTAAAAGAAAAGTAATCTCGCAAATAAAAGACAGTTCCCTACTGCTGCAAAGAGGAGTGGATGAGAATTTATGATGAAT
>NC_089795.1:22885267-22887767 GCF_040412425.1 Macrobrachium rosenbergii
AACACCTCTCGCTCTCTCCCTTTTACTCCAGGATGTTTATGGGAAAGTGTCGAGCGCTAATCCAAAACGTAACGCGAATATAATTCAGCAAACTAATAGGACAAATTATATATACCGCTCTTACTAATTAGCTAAATGGCAATTACTGCAGCAGAGTTTGAAATGCAATCAAGCACTCAGGGAGTCTTGAAATCTTAGTTACATCACGCAACATCCATATTGGATCAGTGTACCAACTTCAAGTGTCAATCTGTATCTGTGTACTTAATATCTATTCATCTCTTCCTCTGTCTATTCGTGCCAGCCTGCGCTTATATGAGAAGGTAAGACTATTACTGATACAACACAGCTTAGAGTAAGACACGAGTGAAAAAATATGTTGTCTTGTGGTGACGAGATAAATGGAGATTTACAGGCCTTTGTGAAGGAGGATTTGCACCCCTTGATGCTCCCATAAAATAAAAGAAAATCCCTCAGGGTTTTAAATATTTCCTCAGCAAAGATGGATTCTGTACCACATTTTCTTATTTGCAGTGACGAGGGGAAGGAGTCATATACCTTTTATGAAAGATGGAAAGAGCAATAAATAAGGGGTAAAGTGGAGAAACGGAATAATGCCAATATTCCATAACAGGATAGCAATCAACTCTATTCCTTATTTAGTCTATAAGAAGGACTAATAAGGAAATATTAAGGAAAGAAAAGGTCAAAACGAATCTGTGGAAAATGCATAACTGAAAGAAATGGTAACGGTGAACCTTAGTCAGGTAATGAGAATAAGTTACTTAATAAGAATAAATTACTACAAAAAACGAGAGAAAACTATGATAAAAGAGAAATCCACTGAAGAATCAAAGTCACAAAGCAAGAGAGAAATTCGCCCATAAAAATCCGAGGTGACGGTTAAATTCTTTTGAGAAGTGAGTAAATAAGTTTCTAAGTTGAAAGAAATATATGGGCATGGTATTGTTTGGATACAGAACGAGATTCGGTGATCATAGTGGATATTTTATGAGGAAAGTAAGCAAACGCCGAATAATAAATGGCAAATTCTGAGCAAATATGCTGAAGAGACTTTTCTAATTTCGATGATTCGGAAATATTACTATCTGCTCAAATAGCAAGGATATTTCGTAAGAATGAAAGGTAACAGAATTTAACTTGCATCATTTCTTAGAGATTGGCACTGGTACCTAAGCTCAGGTCTATAATCTAGGACATTCAGTCATACATGGATACTTCTGAAGAAAAATATCAGTGGTCCTGTCACATAAACTAGCAATGCTTATTGTAAAAGCGGTATTTCAATGAAAAATAATTAGAAGAGGAGGGTTCCGTAAGAACATTTGCGAATTTACATCATTGTAACACAGAATTTCTACGAAGACCGCGCATTAAAAAGGAACCAGGAAAAACGTGAATGATATATTGAATAACAATAATAAAAAACTTCAAAGAAGATTGATTGAAAACTGATGATGAAAAACCATCGTGATTTTACTCCAAATGGTGATACATATTCAACTTTGGTATCATATGTATAACAGTTTCCCAAATGCAAAATTACTAAGTATAAGACAACTTCAATATGCCAATTAATATTGGATATATCCAAAAAGGGAAGAACTTATTTCTCAAAACATACCAATAAATTTAATCTAATACAAGATCAGTAGATCTGATTTTTCACTGGAAACATATGAAGATAACTTTATACACATAATCCTTATTCATAAGCGAAATTAAAATACTTAAAAATCTTTATACGACAATCAAAATAATTTTTTTCTTATGTATTTTATGATCAATGTTTACCTTTCATAAGTTTAGTTTCCTCTCCATATGAAACATTTTTAAGCAGAATTCTAAAAGGGGCCTGATATGATTTTACTTTGGAAGCAAAAGAGGAAAGGTATGACCTTATCACAGCGCTGTGATTAGGTCATATGGGAAAACAATTCCAAGGATATTATCACTGTCAGAGGTAATAATTAGTTTCGCGTCATACTAACAGAGATATGTCATAATCAAATATCGTGTAAGAGCTGAAATCTCTCATTAATATTTTGATTTTTGTCAAAAGAATTTATCGCAGTATGGAATACGATCTCTGTTATAACTGTTCAATTCATCCTTAAAATGAAGAGAATTGTTGTTAAACTTACCAAGAATTAGTTGGGGGATGATGTATGTATTCATTTCTTTAATATATGGATGTACACAAACCCAAACCCATATATATATATATATATATATATATATATATATATATATATATATATATATATATATATATATATATATATATATATATATATATATATATATATATATATATATATATATATATATATATATATATATATTTATATATATATATAATAATTTTTACCATAAAACCAATCACCTCAAAAGGGCTTAGCTCCAGAAAGGGTAGGAGACATTACGGTTCTTGGGAAGCCTTTGATAATGATCTTGCTAGCCCCAGCAACTTTAAAAG
>NC_089795.1:22892767-22907767 GCF_040412425.1 Macrobrachium rosenbergii
CTTTTGAGTGTATTTTGAGAAAGTGTAACACGAGACAAGAAAATTCCAAAGAACAGAAATGAATTTGATTTTCACATATTCAAATTACAGATTAAGATAAATCTTGCAACTACCAATCCTCCCACATCAAATATCTCTTTAAACCAATTTTCAGGAGAATCAGGATTTCTCATTTTTATTGATACATCCATTAGAAATACGTGTGTGTGTGTAGGAGGGGGATTGCGATGCTCTCTGTCCATTGTAACCAAAAAACCGTTCTCCTCTTGTAAAAGGTATCATGAATGATACTATATTACGGTTGCTATTTATCACAACACGTACATTCATAAGGTTACGAAATTATCGAAGTTATGTATACTACAATTGCACATAAGTTCTAAATATTTAATCATCGCCTTTAGACACTTGATCTGCGTGTTCCTCTTTGCATTGATAATTATAATGCACATATCAAATTATTCTGATGTGTTAAAAATTTGAAGGCATCGGGTATGGTAAAAGTAAAGACCAGTTTAAATCTTTTGAGGTCCGAAATCATAATTCTGCCATTCCTTATCCTTCCAACCTTTCGAATATAATATAGCATATCATAAATCAGAAACAAAAACCGATAAATGAAAAGGTGATGGCAGGTTTTCCCAGTATCTGGTGAGATATTGGAGTCCTCCATTATCCATTATGTTAGAGAATAATCATGTTAGGACTGAGCATCTGAACTAAATGTGAAAGGGCGATAAATTATTAGCTCGCTGTATCGATAAGTAATGGAGGCGACAAGAGGGTACCATAGAGACAGGGTTGTGTGTGTGTGTGTGTGTGTGTGTGTGTGTGTGATGTAGGAGAGGTCAAAGATGGTAAGAAAGGTCAAATACCTAAGGAAAGAAGCACTGGCCATTTGTCTGTCAGTCCGCACTTTTTTTTTGTCCGCCCTCAGACCTTGAAAACTACTGAGGCTAGAGGGATGCAAATTGGTTTGTTGATCATCCACCCTCCAATCATTAAATATACCAAATTGCAGCCCTCTATCCCCAGTAGTTTTAATTTTATTTAAGGTTGCAGCTAGCCATGATCGTGCTCCTGGCACCTCTACAACACAGGCCACCACATGACCATAGCTGAAAGTTTCATGAGCCACGACTGAGAGTTTCATGGGCCGTGGCTGAGAGTTCCATACAGCATTATACGCTGTAAAGGAAACTCGATTGCGCCGAAGAAACTTCGGCTCATTTTTTACTTGTTATCTTATTGTACTTAGTGATTTTATTTTAGACTTTTATGTCTTCATTATCCAAGTAAACTGCAACGTTTTCACCTTCATTCATTATTTGTTTTTTTTTGTCTTAGCTTAAATATAGATATTTCATGCGCATTCACTTGGTTTCCTTGGTAAGTGAAAATTTGGAAGGGTACTATGCGTATGCTGTTCTGTAAATCTGTAAATATTTACGAATGTTAGTCATAAAAATTAAAGAAATTAATTTTACAAATAATGATAAACACGCAAAAATGTTCTGTAAATCTGTAAATATTTAGAGAATGTTAGAGAGAGAAAGATTATTCAAATGCTATAACTTACTTTAAAATCTGGATTATGCGCTTTCACATTTATAATTAAACTATCATTTACAACCAATTTAGTAAAATGGTCTCCACTATGAACGAAAAGAAATACATTAAAACGACCATTTCAACGCCGTGCTGTATATGCCTTATGTATAGTGTCCTTAACAGCGAATTCCCCCATACAGATATACTAGCTGGAGTTCCATCAAATAATGAGAAATCAGAACCATTTCTGCTGGCCTATTCAGGTAATGATCTAGTTTCTGCTTCTGACATGATAAACAAGACATTTTTATATGAAATGGAGGAAACCAATTGGTTTCGTGTCTTTTGGTACGAATAAAATCTTGAATGGATAATGCTACGCAGCAGGAATTTTTGAAGACTTTTCGCATTTATTTGAATGAATGAATGTTTGAATGTTTTTCTAACGAACGTCTTCTGTTCACGGTATAAGTATATACTAAGAGCAAATATGACGCTTATTTATTATGATGGTAAATTATTCGAAACTGATAAGTTATGACAATATCTGAGCTATTGCAGAGCTTCAGGCCCTTGTTATGGGTCTTCAGTATGTCGTTGTAAAGAAAAACATCTTTTGGTTTGTTGACAGTCAAAGTATTTTATATCATTTGAACTTAAGATCATTCCTTGACGAAGGGTTGGTTTCAGAAGATTAAGATATTAGGTCAGCAGAATGTGTAGTGCATTTTATAAGGGTATCATCGTTTTGTGATTCATATTCAAATGAGGGTTTTGATGGCCTGGCGAAAACGAGGGACTGAGAATGAAGATGCAGAGGCTGGTTGCTTTAATGAATATTAAAAAGAATCAAATCTGAAATTCAGGAAGTTAGACAGAGAGGGAAAAGAGACGCGGTTTGGACCATTTTAAGGATTAGTAGTTACAGTATGAAACGTATGTTGCCAACAACATACATTTTACTTGTATATTAAAATGATATATATATATATATATATATATATATATATATATATATATATATATATATATATATAAATATATATATATATATAAATAAAATAAAAATTAAAAAAATAAAATAATTAAAATTGTAAATAATAAAATGGTTTAATTAAAAATGTTTTTTATAGTCGAGCTTCAGCCCAATTTGATTACTGTAAAAGGTCTTAACTGCAAGTATTTACAGGATCATGTTGTCGACGGTAAAAATATACCTTGTAAACTTTGTGAATTAGGTCCGAAAGCTTTACGAGCACTTATAAATAATGTTAGTACATATTCCTATTGCTCCTTACCCAGTCATTTAATTATATTTTGAAATAAGTATTTGCAAAACAAACACATATATGTGTTTTCTCTATCTATCCATTTTTTTTATTATTATTATTTCACTTCTCGAAACCCAACCAAATAATTGCGGTAGCATTTATCTCTTGCCTTTTGGCCTGGGCTTAAAATGTTTTTATGAAAAAACAAACTTAAGTTAGCGAATGCTTTCGAAGAGTTGGTTTAACCTATTTCATCATTTGGCTACTGTTGTCCTCTTGGTAAGATTCCATGGTGACGAATTATTTTCGGACGTTCGTCCATCAGCAGCGAAAACGTCTTTGGCGTGTGTGTACAAATGAGTTTAGAACGATTCGAGTAAATTATTTTGTCAAATTTTCAGATATTTAAAAATAATAAAAGAATATGTAGTGCGATAAAAGGAAGTCGGCCGCTACTGACGACACCCACATATGCATTCAGCCAGTTTGGGTGCATAGTACCCTCTTACCAAAGCAGCATTGTTTCACTATTAAGCGCGAGGTGTATGGGACACATTCCCAAGTTTTGTCAATCGTTGTAACCCCTTCCGTGACTTTTTCTGAGCTTAGAATACCAATGGGTTGGAAACTGCTCAAGTACGAATCAGGGTTTATATCAGACAGATTTCTAAAACAAACTGAACGATTTCATGCCCAACAGACTCGTCGAAGTCCCACTTCGTTCCGTAAAACAATATCGTCAGTGGAAGGAGCGACAAAAAAAGTAAAAAATCCGCGCCGAAGTTTCTTCGGCGGAGTCGAGTTTTCTGTACAGCGTATAATGATGTATGAGCCGCGGCCATGAAACTTTCAGCCACGGCCCGGTGGTGGCCTGCCCTATAGCGTTGCCAGACGCATGATCATGGGTAGCTTTAACCTTAAATAAAATAAAAACCACTGGGCTACAATCTGGCATGTTTGAGGGTTGGAGGGTGGGTGATCAAAGTACCAATTTGCAGCTCTCTAACCTCAGTAGTTTTTAATATCTGAGGGCGGAGAGAAAAAGTGCGGACGGACAGACAAATGACCACCTCAATAGCTGTCTTTTACAGAAAACTAAAAACAGCTATTCAAATCCAATGATATTATGTAAAGGCATTTGACGTGTACTTTACAACACACAGATAAATATTGAATTCACTAGACTGCACTCAGATTTACATTGAATTTGTTCATGGGAAATAAAGAAACAAACGGATTTTCACTTCATGATTTAGCAGGCACCCATTCACTGAATCATGATAGAAATTCAATTATCAGTGTTCCCCAGATACTCGAATTCAGCACTAAGGAAACACGAGCCCTCTTGCATCTTAAGAATTTGATTAACATTCGTTCCCTACCCAAAATGGGAGAAAAACATTTCAGAGACGGTTGTCATACTTATGAACCCCAAACGAGGAATGTCAACTTCAGGACATGCGCTGAATAGATATTCGAGCGACGTTCATCTTTAAAGAGTATTTCCAACGTACTTTCGCTGCTCTTGAGTTGGATGTCTTCGGTACCGCCTGTCATTTCCTTGAAAACTTCACGGTTTTGTCCTCACGACTGCTTAGGGCTGTTAACATCTCAGTCATGACTGTCCTGCACGCTCAAGGGAGCAGCAATGCCCCTGATAATCTCTGCCTCCCGTGATTCTAAGAGCGCTTTTTATCTGGGTCCGGTGGGTACGCTTTCATACGTCATCAGTTGTTGGTAGGAAGTACAAAGAAATGGCGTCGCTACATAAAACAAAACAATATACGAGTGCAGTGTACTAACCGCTATATTCTTTAAAGAATTAGCTCTACTGACGTGTCTGACCCTCTTGAGAGACAATGATTATGGAATTTAAGGTCAGCTCCTCAGACTCCCTCACTTAACTATGATAGACGTAGCATTAGCTAACTACGAACTTCTGCCTCATCGCCTTACAGAAAGTGGTGGCGTCATCCCGCCTGAATAGATCTTGATCTAACTAACCTTCATATGGAACTTGCGTTGCCCTCGTTTGCTTCCCGCCTAAACGAACGCCTTTAACTTGTCATCTTGTGCGAAATCTTTTGCGCCCAACTTTAATCACGTAAAGGAAACCAGTTCTCCCCTTAATGTATACGGATTCAAGTGGGACATGACAAAATATCAAAAACTGAATTCCACACATCAGATTATCTTAAACAGATTTTGATAACTTTCTGTTTATTTAGCCAGTCGGATACGCAAGCATTTGCACCCACCCCAGGAGAAAGATTGGCCTTTCTGAAGCTAATAAAAGAATATGTTACTTTAATTTCAACCTTTTTTCAATTTGGAATTTGGTTTTGACGAGGTGCTTCTCTTGGCAAGGTGAATAATCAGGTAAGTTGTAACTTATCCAGATGTTAACGGAAAACAAAGTATTAACTGTTTTCCCCATTAGAGGAATTAGAAAGCAATGGGATTTTTTCCTTTTGCTTCTTCAAATAATTTAGGGGATGACACTTAACACGGCATGATAGAGGGTTGGGGGGGGGGTGTCACTGCAACGTAAGACCTGCCGTAAAATTGGTCAATTTCCCTCCGTGACATCATCATCGAACACGACAGTAACAGAGCCATCTGTTGGAACTCTAGCAAAATTGTGCCAGCTCGAACCCACGTATAAGACTCTGATCTTTCCTGTTTTGCAAGTATGGTCATTGACTGGAGCCCACTCCTACTTGCACATGCCGAGTTGCATAAATCTCCAACTAAAGATTTCATTCTACCACTGAATAGCGGTCACTCTAATTCAAATATCACGAAGAGTGATATTAAATGGAGCTGAAAGCTTTCTTTAATGTCGTTCTCAGAATGGTAGCTGTTACGATATATCCAATATTTATCCAAAAATAAACATCACTAATGGAACATAAGTCTGTGGCCCTCTTTGCTATGCGATGAAGCGTGACACTTGTTATAAGCAGTAAATTCTCTCTCTCTCTCTCTCTCTCTCTCTCTCTCTCTCTCTCTCTTATGAACAAGCCATCGAGTAGCCTATCATGCAAAATATTGGCTACACAAAGGAAAGAGAGAACTGCATTTACATTGTACCGAAAAGCAGGGGTTCCATATGGATGTCTCGTCCAAACAGACATCCATATCCTACTCTCATCTCTGTACACTGGGTTTTCTTTGCAAACAACATCTGGTTCTAAGAAAGACTAAGTTTCAGGCTTTCTTATTGCTACGAACCTTCGTTTCGAAGGAAGCCCTAGCAATGTCAGATGTTCAAAATCGTAAGTAGTGTTCCAGAAGCATATGGTTTTTATATAGGTGAACCTGCATGACGATAAAAGACTTTTTGATAAATCAGACTTATTGGTAATACAAAGAAGTGGGAATCACAGAGCAAAAACCTGGCATGTAACTAAGTAATTTAAATGACAGGATGAAGTTAAAAGACTACTTGATAAATCAGACTTATTGTTCCTGAAAAGGAGTGGGAATCTCAGGGCAAAAACTTGGCACGTAACTAAGTCATTTAAATGGCTAGATAAAGTTAAAAGGCTATTTGATAAATAAGCCATATTTATCCTGAAAAGGAATGGGAAACTGAGAGCAAAAACCTGGCATGTAACTAAGTCATTCAGATGACTAGATAAAGTTAAAAGACTATTTGATAAATCAGACTTATTGATCCTGAAAAGGAGTGGGAATCCTGGAGCAAAAACCCGGCATGTAATTAAGTGATTTCAATGACTAGATGAAGTTAAAAGACTATTTGAATTTCAGCCATATTGATCCTGAAAAGGAGTGGGAAACTGAGAACAAAAACCTGGCATGTAACTAAGTCATTTAGTTGAATAGATAAAGTTAAAAGACTATTTGATAAATCAGACTTATTGATCCTGAAAAGGAGTGGGAATCACAGAACAGAAACATGGAATGTGACTAGGTAATTTAAATGACTAGATGAGGTTAAAAGACCATTTGAATTTCAACCATATTGATCCTGAAATGGAGTGGAAACTTGAATGTAACTAAGTAATTTAAATGACTAGATGAAGTTAAAAGACCAGCCATATTGATTCTGAAAAGGAGTGGGAAACTGAGAGCAAAAACCTGGCATGTAACTAAGTCATTTAAATGACTAGGAGGTCACTTAATATCCATCTTCATTTGCTTCCAGCTGTTGCTACAATCGGTACAAAACTCATTTCTCGTCATAAATAACTCTGGCTTTGGTTTCTGGACCACCATCTCCTGAGTGATCCTTTTTCCAGCATCCTTGCAAATGCTACAGTCGCTCAGCTTTAAAACAGAGGCAATGGAGCATACAAATCTCATTCCACTTGGCTGCCTTTGCGCCACGGAAAGTCGTCTGAATTTGTTTTTCAATGGAGTTCTTATTACCGTAAGCGAAAGAGGATGTCTGGCTTGTCTCTTATTTTATTTCCTGTTCCTTTCCCGTTCAATTTACTTCTGCATACGTAATTTTCTTCGCACGTCACATACAGTATATATATATATATATATATATATATATATATATATATATATATATATATATATATATATATATATATATATATATATATATATTTGTTGGATGTTAACGTGCTTTTAAATAAGAAATATATATATATATATAACATATAAATAAAATATATAATTACATTTATTTGTTGTTGTGTGTGATGCACTAAGAAAATTACAGTAAAAGAACAAAAATTTTACATACTATTATACATAAACCAAAAAATATTTATATCAATTTCTAAACAGATTTGTTTCACTTAAGGGCTTATATTTCGGGTATGTATGTATGTACTTATATATATATATATATATATATATATATATATATATATATATATATATATATATATATATATATATATATATATATATATACTTACAGAATCTTTCATTAATCAGACGTATATTAATTCTTGTTCATAAGTGTCGCTGTCTGGATGAATTCCACAATAAAGAAATATATATATATATATATATATATATATATATATATATATATATATATATATATATATATATATATACATACATATATATATATCTTTCTTTCAGGATAATCAGACGTATCAAGTTAATTCTTGTTCATAAGTGTCGCCGTCTGGATGAATTCCACAATAAAGAAATATATAGCCACGACAGCTAATTTCGTAAGATATTATAAGAAGTAAAAAAATATATATATAAAGACTAACAAATAAACGAAAACAGAGGCTATCTGTAAGATCCGAATGATTGAAGATAAGACTAAACTGCAGTGAAGAATCACAAAATAGAGGAACACTCAAGAAAGAAATATCTTGAGCCCTTCAAAGTTTTTATTTGCTTGAAGTCACTTGAGTAAGACTTTCAGGTTTTCCAAAAGTGAGAGAGAGAGAGAGAGAGAGAGAGAGAGAGAGAGAGAGAGAGAGAGAGAGAGAGAGACAGAGAGAGAGAGCGGGGGAAGTCCAAATGAACACTTCACTGTGAGGTTCCTAAGTAATTTCTTTGCTTTCTCAAATGAATGCTATCATTCTGTCGTCATGCGCGTTCAGTAAATGGCATGGAAAGGATATCAAATCAACCTAACTGAAAAACTTAACTGAAAAATGACATTTTTGCCCTCTTGCGAAATCTACTATGTAACAATTGTGGTAAATTTCGTGGAAATAAGAACGTACATTTGTCATAATCAAAAGGGTGATGGCGCATTTTCGTAAGATGCAATTATGTAGTATTCCATCTTACAGAAGGTTTTAAAGTCGTCCATGAAAAGTTTGGTGTGAAATGAAACAGTAAACTAACCCGAAAACAACTGAATAAATTGTAACCAGGTTATCGGAATTTAATCAATCATCCAGTGAGCGTTTACCTTTCTTATCAAAATCAAATCACTGATTTTTTTACATAGAATATTGCTGGTGATATCCTTGGCTGGCTGATTAATCTGACTTGTAATATCACTTACGCATTCGACAAAACAACGTTAAAATTTAGTAAAAATAATATCTTTTTTACATCCAATCTGTGGAACAAAGTAATATTGTTTGAAACTTGATATGATATTACATAGCGGAACAATGCAAGAATATTTGGGAAAAACTCTCTATCACGAGAGTTCATAAATTAATGTTCTAAAGGGTACACAATAATATAATTGTTAAAGGCTCGAGTAGAGTTTTAGAAAAGCTTTCGAACCCTTCTCTGGGTTCATCTTCAGTCAAAGATGAACCCAGAGAAGGATTCCAAAGCTTTTCTAAAATTCTACTCGAGCCTTTAACAATTGTATTATCGTGGATCCTTTAGAACTATGCAAGAATATTTAATAAAAGGTATAGTTTAACACTGCCAGTAAAAATTCTATCTTTTATGCCTTCTAGCCATTAACGTAGAACAAATGCATTGATCATATTCAAATATGTCAGCATGTATTTTGAGCGGAATGATATCATCAAAGAATAAATTTTATATGATTCATTTTCATTTGAAACGGAACTGAAATGAAAAGGAAACCGGATATGATAATATTTAGTAGAAAATATTTTCATTTTTGTCAAAGAAAATTAATATGTGCTTTAAAAAATTAAGTTTTTAAGAAGAATGTACATTTTTATTATGTCTACCATAAAACGATGGTAACCTGCACACGTTCGTTATCAGTTGTATCTGCGTACTTAACGACATTTTGAATATTCATTCTTTTACGCGTTATTTGTTTTTTCACAAAATATATAGAAAATATGGAATACCTCTCATTAAACACAACTACAACTTTTAAGAATATCTGAATCTATGGTTTCCTCGAAGATTCCAAGAATTCATTTTAAAAAAATCTTTTATGCACTAAGCTGTGAAATGGTGTGGTATAGTACAGCCCGAAGTGTTCCCCCCATTTGTTTTAATTTAAGGAACTACGGGATCCTCCTTATTTCCCACGGGGAAATTGCTTCCATTGTTTCTAGGCCTCAGAAGCTGGGGGAAATATGGCGGGTTTGGTGCTATGGTCTGTCCTCCCTACCTACCAGAAATATAAGCCTTTGAGTGAAACAGATCTATTTAGAAACCACGCAAATATTCTTTGGTTTATATTTAATATTGTGTGTATAAGCATTTTATATTGGACCTGAAAGTTTCCTGTAGATATGAGATTAAATGCGACTCAAATCAAATATAAGATAAAGGAGGAGAGAGAGAGAGAGAGAGAGAGAGAGAGAGAGAGAGAGAGAGAGAGAGAGAGAGAGAGAGAGAGAGAGGCGAGTTGTTTTGAAAAGGCATTATAAATATTGTTCTTTCAAACACAAAAACCCTATATGGATATTTTGTCAGAATAAAAAAGGAATAGAAATGATCTTATTTCCTACAAATCCTCTTCTTAATCGTATTACTTCAAGGAAAAAAATACTTTTGTTACAAAGAAAAAAAAATGGAAGCAGCAAAGATAAAGATCTGAAGCCATTACTAAAAAAAATTATTTTAGACATATAGCCTTAACCGTTGGCCATACTTTAACGCTGGATCTGTATGTGAACAAATGTGAAAGTTCTTATTTGCAAAATTTGAAAGGAATAAGTGATACTCTATTAGATTGTACCTGTGAATCAATATATAAGCAGGCAAAGAGATCGTAGGCCCATTTTTTCTGTTTTATGCTTTTCTCGATTCCCTGTCATAAATTCCTCTTCTCTTACTTTTGCAGGAGAATTTTCACCTCTTCCTCTTCAACGTCAATTTCTGTCGCTCTTAACTTTTTTTTTATTTTAACGAAAAGGTAATTTGCGTAACTGAAGCCATTCACCTCACCATTCCATCAACTTAATTTACCAACTCCGGTGTATTAACGTATGGTCCAGCAATTGCATTCCCCTCACCATTTTCCTTTCCTACATGAACTGTCAAATATTGTTCTTTAGAAACCATTTATTTCTAACAAATAAGACCCTATCAAAACATATTTCCACAAGATTCTCTCCATTCATATGTACTTCACGAGCTCTGAACCTATGAAATGCACCATATATATATAGGCTATATTTTTTTCTTCTCTCTCTCTCTCTCTCTCTCTCTCTCTCTCTCTCTCTCTCTCTCTCTCTCTCTCTCTCTCTCTCTCTGGCACAATTACCCTCCCATAATCTCTAAACCCATCCAGGCATAAATTCAGGCTCTTTTAAGAATGTATTTTTCTCTTTCTCATTTTTCATTCCTATATCATATGCACTCACTATAACAAAGTTTTACCCCAACAATCTTTGAACTAGCACACCTTCACTCTTCCACCCGTTCCCGACTGTTCCTCTCAGATAACAATAAAAAAGCATTCTCTATTTCTGCCATCAGAGTCATTTCTTACGGCATATAAACCTCGTTATCACTCTTTCATCCTTGTTTTATAAAACTAAGATGACACTATAGCTCATTCGTTATACTTGCCTGTTTCCCTTCAGGAGTCTGTAGCTAGAACCAAGGTCCAAAGAAAAGGGAGATCAACTCACGGGAGGAACAAAATTTGTCGCTACCTGCGCATCCCGGATTATGATGTCACGAGATACTCATCGACCTAGTTCATCACAGGTCAGGCGTCTACCAGCGCCAAGAAATAAAAAAAAAAAAAATGACAGCAGGATCAGTCCCATCATTGCTGTTACTCGCATCAAAAGGTAAGAGGTAAAAAAATACCGACATGTTTTCATTCTGATATTTGTATCTGCTCATAACAATTTACACCTATCATTTCTTTTATGAAGATGATCTGTATATATATCTATTAGTCTGTCTGTCAGTCTGCATATGTTTATATATATATTATATATATATATATATATATATATATATATATATATATATATATATATATATATATATATATATATATATATATATATGTATATATATTTTCCTCTTCTTCTTCTTTTAACGTGCTTTTTCCCATTTTCTGTATGGGGTAAGCACGATGCCTTCTTTTGTAGGACTTTTGATTTGGCTTTGGGGTAGACCGTAGTCTCGATCGGCTGCCCTGCCTGCCATCGCTTAGACCCCGGTAGCGTATGGTACATGTATCATACCAGACCCAACGCCCTTTCTCCCAGCAGCGAGAAGTTGTTGCGCGGGTAGGTCGAGAGTTCGAGACGTGTGAGATGTTTGTTATGTTTTTAGAAGATGTTGGAGTGCCTTTGTTTTGTGTGTGTATTTAGTCTGTAACACCCATTTGCTTTTTAAGCAAACCTATCCGTTGATTACATACATAATCCCGTGGTGTCTACACGGATAGCAAAGTGTCCGCCTCTCTGATCAGTCGGCTGCGGATTTGAACCAGCACGCAGAACTTCTCATCCGAAGCTGCTACAACCGACTGTGCCATCGAGCTCCATATATATATATATATATATATAAATATATATATATATATATATATATATATATATATATATAATTATATACATATAATATCTTATATATAGAAGTGCATGTTTATATGTTAGTTCGTATGTATTTGTGCTATAGAAATCCGAACCGCTGGACCGATCTATACAAAATTTGGCACGTGGCCATCATTTGACCCTACACAGATAATAGGGTAGGTCTCAAACCTGCACCCCCAGCCGCCCGCCCCCCCCCAAACCCCTTTCTCCTTTCCCTTTGTAAATTATGTGGTAAATAAACCCTACGAGTTTATCATACCTCATTTCATGTACTCAAGACCATAGAAATATATGATTGAAAATGCTTTTCAGCCACCACAGTAATACCTGGATAAAAGGTACAGACAGCACAGTAATACCTGGTCAAAGAGGACAGTCACCACAGTAATACCTGGATAAAAGGGACAGACAGCACAGTAATACCTGGTTAAAGGGGACAGTCAACACAGTAATACCTGGATAAAACGGACAGTCACTACAGTAATACCTGTCAGTTCACCCACGACTGTTCGGAGTGTGAACGTTGGCATGAAAAGTAGAAATGTCAGTCGGACCATCAACACAAACCCCTCCCCTCTCCCTTCTCCATCCCCTCCCCTTCCTCCCTCCCCTTCCCCTCGTTCCCCCTCCCCCTTTCCCTTTTCCCCTCCCCTTACACTAGACTGTCATTCACTGTTTTCCCCGGCAGCTCGGTGTTGGTCAGCTAGAATATATACAGTATATGAATGCAGACATTTATACTTATGCTTGCGGTTTACTTGTATATGTATATGTTGATGGGAATCTTAATCTGCCACATTTGGGTATATGTATATGGCTAATGTTTATATTTCTATGGCATCTCGTATTAATGTAACAATTAACACTTTTCTTCATTCAGATTGTATGAATTTTCTTATTAATCAATAGATTACATAAATTATATCCATCTTTTCTTTGACAGTTTCCCTATAACCCACATTAAATTTCACAGAAAGTTTTATTCTCTCAGTCACAAAACTCACTACCAGCTATGGCGGCACTATTTATGTATCTACTTCCTAATTGCGTTTGCATTTTTGTCTGAAAAATAATAAGTTTGTCTCAGGAAAGGCTACCCGCTGAACAAGGTCGGTTCTGACGCCACAAATTATTTCCCGGCCTGGCTCACACCCAATTTACCTGCGCGTGAGTTGACCTCCCTTTTCTTTGGACCTCTGCTGGAACGCTCCGCTTCTCCTTGGAAAATATTAATATTTATCTTCCGTGGCTTTCAGTCTCCCGATTTACAGCCCTTGAACCAAGAAGAGTAAACACATTCATTCTCTGTTGTCGTCACAAAAGAAACGACCCTGATCTGGGAATGGTGGACGGCTGCTCTCCTATGGACTGGTGTTCCCTGTCTGCCTTTATTTCATGTTTACGACGGAGGAAAACTGTCGGTGGTCTCCTCAAATCTTCTATCTTTTCCGTGGATGAAGATGGAGGCTGGGGCTCTCACATTTTTCCTCATAACAGTCATCCCTGTTCATACAGAGAAGACTTGCGGGATATAGTTTTTAGTTATTTCATGAAAACCATAAGCTATTTAGATCACAATATAAAAGCTATGAAATAGAGGCAATTCAAGAGCGGGAACTAATGAAAAACGCAATTCTTCGGCATTTAAGCACCATCAGCAAGTTTTATCATATCCATTACCTCATACAATTAATTTTCTTTAGGCCTGATTCCAACGAAAATTCCATTTACTCCGTTTTCATAAAGTCAGTAAAAAACATGCAATTTGGTTTGTGAGTCAAATGTAATGAAGCTGTGCAACTACTAAGCAAAATTAGATTTCGAAAATGAAAGGTTTACAACAAGAGAGAGAGAGAGAGAGAGAGAGAGAGAGAGAGAGAGAGAGAGAGAGAGAGAGAGAGAGAGAGAGAGAATTTACACACTGTGTATGGCCGAGATGTTATATATTGTGATATATTTGACTGGTTCATGTTATTCTCTCCTTAAGTTTAACATTTCTTTGGAAGTTTGATTCAGAAATTAAAGCACATACATTTGAAAAGGAATCAACATAACTATCCTTGAATCAAAACCTAGGCGGAATATACTGTATATACAACCGAGGTGACCAACATAGCCAAATATTTCTCCGTAAGTGTAGAGGCGAGAGGAGACGAATGTGAATAGCCAAGGTGTCCCGAACCAATTTAATTTCACGGCTCCCTACCTGACCCCAATTCGAAATGCATCCCACCACTCGACTGATGGCTCTCAGGAGACTGACTGCCAGCATCAGAGGATGGATAATTTAATGACAAATAAAGAAAAAGAAACGTTCATTCATCTATATGTCGAATGGCGTGCTTGCAGTGTCAAATGAGAGGAATTCAAATTCTGAAGAGGGTAAATATTATTATGATTTTATTGAAAAGCGCCTTGTACTTCCTAAACCATTCTGTTTTTTTTCTCTCTCTCTCTCTCTCTGTACATATCCCCCACCCTTCCCCACACACACACACACACACACACACACACACACACACACACACATATATATATATATATATATATATATATATATATATATATATATATATATACATGGAGCCTAGATGCATAGGTTCGAATCTTGGCAAGGTAGATGCAATTATATATAATTGGACATCAGTTATTCCCTAGGAAAAGTGAAATCGATATAAAGGGTATTTGTGGCTTAATAACTAAACTGCACACACTCATACACACACACACAGATATATATATATATATATATATATATATATATA
>NC_089795.1:22915267-22920267 GCF_040412425.1 Macrobrachium rosenbergii
ATATATACTTGAATTCACAGTACATGTACTTGAGTACCCTCAGAAATATTGTGCTTATTAAATTTCATAAATAAATTAAAATAGCTTGTGATAAAGGGTACCTCTTTGCCATAATTAACGTCTGTTTATAAAATTGTCCATTAGAGTACTGATGATCACGGACACAGATCGGTTAATTTTCAAATATGACTGACAGCTACCCGTAAATTCAGTTAGGTTAGCTCATTTTGTATTATTCTGATGCCACCGGTTCAATAGGCTCTTTTTCCTGATAGAAACAAAAATGCTTCAAGATTTACTAATCGAGAGTCATGATCCATTATCATACCGTTTACCTTTTTCCTTTTGTCTAACAATTTAATCAAATGAGAACTTGCAATCGTTCCTACCGAGAGCTATAACAGTTTCGTAATATGTTTTGAATATTTTTGGGAGACATAGCCTACGGAATTATGATAGGTCTCATAAGTTTATTTTCTTCATGGGTTTTAACCAAGCCGTATAAGTATGATAACGAGTTCCGAGGTCTAATTATTTTTCAGTATTCTTCGTGTGTAACTATTGCTGTTGAATGACTTAGGTAATTCATCAGTCTTTTTTTAATTTTCGTGTATGCAATGTTGGCACTGGATAATTCTTCTGTTTTGAGACAAAAGTGATCGTGTTCATTATTACTAATATATACATATATATACATATATATATACATATATATACATATATATACATACACAGACACACACACACATATATATATACAGTGTATATAGACACATATCTATACATTTGTGTCTGTATATATATATATATATATATATATATATATATATATATATATATATATATATATATATATATATATATATAGAGAGAGAGAGAGAGAGAGAGAGAGAGAGAGAGAGAGAGAGAGAGAGAGAGAGAGAGAGAGAGAGAGTTTTGGAAGACCTTAATTCTTGGAAGAGATGTGGTTTTATCCCAAAGGTATGTTTGCCAGAGAAAAATAATTCATAATATACTCATTTTGTTTTATTCTAGGGAGACAATGGTTACCTTAAAAGATTTGTGTTTTTGAAAGCTAAAATCATTCCTCCTCATATCTTGTCATACGAATTTATTCAGTAATTGAATACTAACCATCCAAAAACTTAGACCCTGTTATTAGGCTTCCAGCTGTATTCTCCATGTGAAAAAATACAAAGCAGAAAAGATTATCATTATCATTCCTTGTCTAGTGTTCAGATTTCTTTTTCTTCGTGTTACCGCTACTTTCTTTTCTTTCTCGTAGAAATACGAGGGAGGAAAATCCCAAGTGAACTTATAATGGCTCACATGGTTCTTAGAAAAAATTAATTAAATAATTACACAGACTATAATGAAGCAATTAGATAAATAAGTCATAGAATTAATAAATATTTGAAAAGAACGAATAAATGATAAATAAAAATCAATTACTAGGAGGCATGTATCTTCAACACGCTTAAATAAAATTTTTTTAATTAAACATAAATATTAAGGTATTCTAAGAAAAGAAAATCACTCGGTAACATATGCTTTGTAGCTGAATGGAGCTAAGTTTTATAATACTAATCGAGATTTAAGGAAAAAATTATGTTCATTGTGCATAGCTACAATCTATGCAATCACCTGCGAAGTGATATGAACAATGCCTCGCTTGTAACTGGTTGAATGAGCAAATTGGAGACAGTGATCATATGGCTTCTATGAATTCATTATCCTGTTTTAGCGATTCAATTAACTCCCAAATGTACCTCACACCCACATTATCAACCTCTGGTTCATTTGCTAATTAAGTCCTGAAACAGATGATACCATCACTAATTGCTATAATGCAACAAAAATTCACTTTCTAGCCATCCACTTAATGAATGTCTAAAACTGACTGGTGTTGGTGAATCAAAATAATTGTCCCGATATATTTTTTCCCCGTTTCTTGTAGGCCTGCAGTTTTTGCCTTAAATGGGCTAAATTTCCTATGGTAGTAATGATATATATATATATATATATATATATATATATATATATATATATATATATATATATATATATATCAACTAATTAAGTTTGGTTATGTTAGATAAGCTATTTTTTCTGTAAAATTTCCATTTTCTATTAGTCTGCTGTAACCAACAATGTTAGATATTTAGGGCATTAGATAGGGTTATTTTCCATAAAGTTTATTCAAGTGGTGTGCACTCCATTCGCCTACTTTTATTTCTTTCACTCTATAATTGTTAAACAGTTATCTAAAAAAAAAAACATAATGAAACCAATGACTCTTTCCTTCATTTCTTTTATACTGTTTACTTATGTGCATTTTTATTTTTTGAACGTGTTTATTCAAACCGAAATATTTCCTCATATATCTAACTTTACATCCCTCTGAGGTCGCGTTTTATATTAGAATAATAAATGTATGCATAATGCAAATAATAATAATAATAAAAAAGTATCTTGTCTCCATCTCCAGCACTTTTCCTTTTATGTATCAAATTATTTTCTAAGCCGCTGCTTAGCTGAACCGCTAAGAGTAGCAAGTTCTGCCACAAAAGCTTGAGTATTGACGTTTAGTCACACTCATGCACTTACACATGTGCACGCGAACACGCACACACATATGATATACATGCTCACACATTATATATATATATATATATATATATATATATATATATATATATATATATATATATATATATATATATGTAGTATGTATATATAAATATATGTGCGTGTGTGTGTGCGTGTATGTATATGTATTAATCTTTTTTAATCTTTCACCGAATCCCTTTTGGTACTGTTGTTGTGCACATCAAGTAAGCCATTACTCCCCAGGAAGTTTTACGATGACGGTCTATCCTTTCTTTTAACATCCTGAAGGAAACTCTCAAGACTTCCTTGGCATCTGCACGAAGGAGGTCCCGCCAGAATGATACAAGCGGCATGATGTACCAAAAAATCGACGGCCACGCTATTGGCACCTCTTTGAGGATGCTCCTCACGAATTTCTTTATGGGATCTATCGACGAGGAAGTCTTCAGTGAGAAGAACTCCCCATTTTGTCTTTCAGGTATGTAAAATATTGGACGATGAAGGTCTCCTATGACTCAAGGGAAGCCTTCGAGAAGTACAGTAGGTTTTGCCGCTGAGGGAAGAAACGACGGTAAGTATCCCTCCCTGGACCTCCTCCTCACTCGAAACAACGACACAGCAATACAGACCACTCTTTAAGCGATGGCAACCTTCTCGGGGCATTGGCCCATCTTTGCTACTAAGTACCCTTCACGTTACTTAGGGTTTACCGCTAGTGCCTAAGCCCGTCAAGCTTTCTTCCACTTGGGCAGCTACCGCGAGAAGCCAGTGCAGTACGATAATTAATCAAATGGCTGATCTAATAACAATGAGTCTGTTACCTTATAAAGAAACAAGTAAAAAAATGCGCCGAAGTTTCTTCGGCGCAATCGATATGCCTCTACAGCGTATAATCAAGGCCACCGAAAATAGATCTATCTTTCGGTGGTCTCGGTTGAACGCTGTATGGCCCGCGGCCCATGAATCTTTAACCACGGCCCGGCGGTGGCCTGTCCTATACCGTTGCCAGAAACACTATTATGGCTAACTTTAACCTAGTGTAAATAGGGTACTGAGGCCAGAGGACTGCAATTTGGCATGTTTGATTATTGGAGGGGTGATGGTCAACATACCAATTTGCAGTCATCTAGCCTCAGTGGTTTTAAGATCTGAGGGCGGACAGAAAAAGTTCGAACAGGAAAAAGTGCAGACAGAATAAAGTGCGGACGGACAGACAAAGTCAGCACAATAGTTTTCTTTTACAGAAAACTAAAAACTAGATATAAGTGACACGAAAGGAGGATGGGTGAATTATTTAAGAGATCATCGCCAACAACTTACACTCACCTGACAGTTTAGCGGAGGTAACTTGTTATGTACTTTTCAGTTAAAAAACAACTCAACTTAACTACAATACCACCTCTCAGTCAGTTAAACTCTAAAAGACGAATCTAGTGTAAAACTAAGCCTGTCAAAGTAAGGATTGTGAACCACCCAAAACCATATAAACTTGGATGATGACCCCTCTCCTGTCGAGACATCTCACTTGACACCTTTAGACGGCGCGGAGTCATAAAAAGCCTCAACGAGGACCTTTATGGACTACGCCTAACCAGAATTATATTGAGTACGATTCTGGCTTTAGACGCGTCTCCCTTCTTGATCCCCTTTACATAAAAAAGGGCGCCCTTTAATAGACCTTCAGCGTGCGGAGTTTCTCATCCTGAACATTGCCACGTCGAGGGACACCCGTAACACACCTGAGACTTTCTCACCTGGAGCAGAGATTCCCTTGCATCGAGTTTATTCTCCCCCGTCAAACCAATAGTTTTACATAATCACTGCTTTTACGTACATTTTTGTTCATTATAATGCTTACGATAAGAACATTCTGAGCAGTAATTACGGTATAAATCACTGGACCTCTGATATTTCAAATCACTTCTAAGTAAAGTATTTCGTGAAAGCTTGAATAGGCTAGTAAGAAAAATAAATACTACGAAGGTGCTATTAATATCCATCTATCTATCTACATATATACTGTATATATATGTATGTATATATATATATATATATATATATATATATATATATATATATATATATGTAAAATATATATATATAGTTGATAACTTCCTCTGAGGTATCAGTATTAGATAGTTACTTAATGCAATAATCATTGCTGTAGCTAAGGTTGAAATACAGCGAGCTGGACTCAATACCAATCATAAAAACATTTATTGGCTAACAACTGATTGTAACACCGCAGTATTCTCCCATTTAAATGCCAATTCTTTTTAAACATAATTAAGAGGCACCATGACACTAAAAGAAGGACCTACCCAGACGGGAGCAACAAGATTTATTGGAAAGAAGGAGAGAAATACAAAAAACACAAATAGATAAAAGGA
>NC_089795.1:22925267-22932767 GCF_040412425.1 Macrobrachium rosenbergii
AATTTTTTTTATCACACCGTGATTTATACACAATCATGAAGCTACAAATGTCGTTAATATAAAAATTCACGCTACCTTGGGAATATTCCGATGGAGAATTATCACCGAAGGGGAATTTATATAAGTGATAAAATGAATTGGTACCTGTCGGGACACGAACCTTTGACACGGGCCTATTCAGCGACCAGTAGACGTTACCACCACGCCATCGAGAGTACCACCATTTATCACTTATATAAATTCCCTTCGGTGATAATTCTCCATCGGAGATATATTCCCGAGGTAGCGTGAATTTGATATTAAGCGACATTTGTAGCTTTTATATATATATATATATATATATATATATATACATGTTTATATATATATATATATATATATATATATATATATATATATATATATTATATATTAAAATTATTATTATTAAAAACGTTATTTATACGTTGTAACGATACATTTCTGATGCTCCTTCTAGAACAAAGAAGGAGTGTCAGAAATATATGGTTGCAAAAGTATGAATAGTGTTTTTAAGAGCCATTATCATCTTATCATACTGCTGGGTTACAGTAAAAGAAATTTATACATATATATGTGTGCGCGCGCGTGTGTGTGTGTGTGTGTGTACATGGTCCCTGTGTCCGTATACTATTTCTCGTCGTTTATGATCGAGTTTCGTATAAAGAAAACACTGAAACACAGTAAGCCTTTTGAATGCGATGAGGGGCATTCATATCTACGGACTAAATAGGCTTATGGGTTCTTTTCAGGTCGTATCGTTATGCAGGAGAATCAAAGAGAGACGCCGGAGGGTTTGGGGGGAGGGGGAGGGGTTTTATGTGCGGGCGGAGATCGATATTGGCGAATGAAAAGCGGATGAAGGGATTTAATTTTTTGTTTGCGTTTCAGCATCCCCTTTAGAAAACGTACTTACCTGTTATTAGAGAGATCTGTACAAGTGCAAGTGCGTCTGGGTGCTTTGGAACATACCGATAACAAGATTTCATGCTGCCCTTCATGCCAAAGATGGAAAAATATCACATTTTTCACATTTTATTGGTTCTATTCTATAATCACTTTATGATCAAGGCCGTAAAAACAGAGCGATGTCGATTTTATTAATATAGATATTGTATGAAGAATAAAATGACTAGCAGATTCAGTGTAAAAGAAATCATGACGGAAATTCATATTTTCTCTTTTCATGTCTAGATATAAACTTCTTTTGAACTATTCGTAGTTGATCATTACAGAGCAGAAAACTTTTAAATTTTATCTGAACGAAATTTTATACACAAAACTTTCATAATTTATCATTCTAAAACTAGTTTATGTCCATTTCAAACTGGCTGGAACCTGTTAATAAGTTAAGTATATCTTAGTTTAATCCAGACCACTGAGCTGATTAACAGCCTCCAGGGCTGGCCCGAAGGATTAGACGATTTTTACGTATAAGAACCTAGCAACGGACCTACAGCTTATTGTGGAATCTGAACCACATTATAGCGAGAGAAATGAATTTCTATCACCAGAAATAAGTTCGTCTAATTCTTCATTAGCCGGCTGGAGACTGAACTCGCCTAGCGAGTGCCAGACGACAACTCTCCCGACTCACCCAACGAGGAACCGGAACCTGTTAATGCTAATATAGTTTTCAAGAACAAAATATTTTAGATTGTATGAGAAGATTCCCTACACACGAAAACGTATGTGTTTGGGATTTCCTTGCAACTGGCGATATAAGGAAAACGTATGAGATACTTTGCAAGGAACTTGATACACGGTCAAAAGAAATGTTATAAATTTGGTGAAATAGGAATAAACAGAATTTATTTTAACATAAAAAATGAATGCAATCAAATATACACATGATAAGACTTCACATTATTATATCATGTTTTATAAGAAAATACCGGATAGCATATTTTAACAAGAGCTTAAGAATTTACGAACTGGTTGACCCATTATAATGTTATTTTTGAACAGTGTTTTTCATCTAATAAGGACAAAACTACATATTATGCTTATGTATTACTGTCATGGGCGTGATTTAATACCTGTTTATTCACTTTTTCTTTATGAAGCTCATGGTCAGTTTCTGTTCTAACTTTTCTGATTCAGTTTTCTGATAATTTTTAACATTTTTAAATATTTATATGAGACATTATATATATTTTATATATAATATAGAGTTGACATATATATATATATATATATATGTCAACTTGTTATATATATATATATATATATATATGCATTTAACGTTCTATTAAAGCCAAAATATCTCAATAACTGACATTTAGCTGACCATGCAGCTTCATTAAGAAAAGAGGTATTATTTATATATGTATATATATATATATATATATATATATATGTGTGTGTGTGTGTGTGTGTGTGTTTTGTGTGTATGTACGTATGTGTGTGCACGTGGCTACAACAGAAAACCGACACCGATCAGGATTTACAAACTGTTTTTCTACTTCTTTCCTTTATTCCTTTTTTTTTTACTCCAACACATTTAAACTACAAACACAAAAAAAGTAACTTCAAAAATACTTTTCCGGCTTGAATATAAAAATTAACATCTAAAAATCCCAAACTCTGAGTTCTTTGTTCTCCCCAAGGATGAACTTATGGCTTTGATACAGTTCCTTTGGGTTATTACTACTTACCCGAAATGTAAAATTATGAAATGGATACGATCCACCAAAAGATTGCTCAAAGTCAGGATGGATTCTCATTCTGGAGTCAGTCACCGTAAGGGATGCACTTAAAAGCCAAAGAAATCTTTAGTATGCGATAGCATGTTAGTAAATGTAAAAGCTTCATTTTAAATAAGGATTTGCATATCGTTGCCGAAGCACCCTGTGACTATTCTCTCTCTGTGTTTGGGAATCATAAACAGTTAAGCAGCTTAATACTTCATTAAACAATCAGACCTCGTCTACATTTTATATATATAGCGTAGTTGTCGTCCTCTCTTCCGAAAAGGAGATGTCACTCTGTTCCTGGCTACGGTAGAGATAGGTGCTGGCCAAAGAGCTCTTTTCACTCTTTATTTGACTTTGGTTTCACTTTAGATTATATTATTTTTTTATGGTTTTAAGTTTTATAAATCAATTTGGTTAGTAAATCTGATATGTACGCTGGCTTTCCTTCTTTTTTCTAAATCATTGGGCGTTTCAGATGCCATAACCTCCCCTCTCTCTCTATATCTATATATATATATATCTATATATATATATATATATATGTGTGTGTGTGTGTGTGTGTGTGTGTATACATATATATATATATGTATGTGTGTGTGTTCAAGAAGGAAGAGTGTATGTTTTCAGTGTAAAAACCGCTGCACTCTGTTTCTTTCTGACGCAGGTTTTTTTTTTTCGTAATATGAATGTTCGTTAAGCCTAAATAACAAAATCTATGTAAATCCCTCTGTCTATTGACACATATCGGTAGAACTGACTCAAAATAAGAAAGGGAATCGCGAAAGGGATGAAGAAAATGAGCACGAAAGACCAGTCTTGTTTGCTGGGAGAAAGTGAATTCGAAAACTAATATCTGATGACGTCACTTTTTGATCTTGCATAAGGGAGCTCAGGATGGATGAATAGTCAGAAATGAAAATAACATCTTTATCTTCACTTTTAAAAATTTCATTGTTTTATTGCCTCTGGAAAGGATATTCTGATCGTTTAGTAATTAGTTCATTTCATATTCCTTGTAATTTCTAGAAAGGCAGTCAGTGATTTTTTTAAAGACTATTCCTCCACTTATTTACAATGAACCTTGTCCTTTCCCTTCCCATCACTTTTTTATTAAATAAATAGCCCTGAAATAAACAATAAATAACTACCTCTACTAGATGCAATTAGAGAAATAGGAGTCTTAACTCCTGAGAAGTATTTATAATCAAAGACTATCCGTTTTATTGTTACCAGAATATCAGATTGAACACCTGCTCGGTCGCAAGTCAAGAGCCTTAGACCATAAGAAAAATTTGTGTAACACGGCCATTCTTCTTAGGATGCTGTTAACCCGAAATCATCTCGAAAGGGATGATGAAATTCACCGAAGAACACTAATGTTAATATAGCTCTGGTGAATATAATCATCAAATAGCTTAATTATCTTCTGTTTGAGCTCTAATTACATGTTAAAATAGACAAACATTTGGCGTTTAATGTGAGACGTACTTAGGGAGAGGTGAGCAAATATTAATCTACGATTCCCCCGTTCTGGCTGGGTTCTTTTTCGGTTTGTTTAATGGAAGTTTGTGTTGGTGTTTAATAAGATATAGAAAGTCTAATCACAAGAGGAAGGGAAATTTTGTTCTTATACCAAAACTCTTTGTTTCTTAAAAATTAAATTTTCGTGATTATTTACACAATTAGCAAGTTGCAGTTTTATAGCAAAGCATATTCGGACGATTCAATTTCAAGCAAATATATATAAATATACGAGTATATATATATATATATATATATATATATATATATATATATATATATATTATATATATATATATATATATATATATATATATATATATATATATATATATATATAAATTTATATACATGACGGAGCTAATGAACATATGAACACGAGTTTCAAAGATATAAATTTCCAACTCACATGGAGACCAAAGCGCTACGAGTTGACTCATACAGGTCATAAAAAAAGTTGGAACCTAAGAACTTCTGTGCCTGAGGTTTTTCCTAGGCAGGCTGCCACCTAACAGACCAGCGAACTTTACTTAACTTCCCAACCCACCAGTGAATCAGTTCCTAGCAATTAAACTGAATTACCCCTTCAGCGTGAGTATGATGGAACTAATAAATTTCCAACTCACATCGGGTTCGAACCCAGGTTTCGCAAATGATAGGCCAGGTCGGAAATTTATTTCTGTGGAACGCATTCCCATGAGTTCATTTGTTCCATCACATTCATGCTGAAAGGGAAAATCGAGTGAAATGCTACCAACTGACCCACTGGCGGGTCGGGAAGTTGGGTAAAATTCACTATTATGTTAGAAAACCTCAGGTATAGAAGTACTTTATGCTCCAACTTCTTTTATTTTATGAGTTATGTTGATCAATTGGTATAGCGCCCTGGCCTATTTTAAATATATATATATATATATATATATATATATATATATATATATATATATATATATATATATATATATATATATATACTGTATACATATATATATATATATAATTTATATATATAATATATATATAAATATATATATATATATATATATATATATATATATATATATATATATATATATATATATATATATATATATATATATATTCTTCTCTCTTCGTTTTAACGTGCTTTTTCCCATTTTTATATGGGGTATATGTATATATATATATATTACAGAGGATCTCTCGAAGTGAGGAAGATGTGTCGATCTTTACCAAATAAAACATCACCGTCAGCTATAGTTTTATTTAAGATCACGAGAAAATAACTGACAAAATGACTGACGGAGTGTAATATTACGGCGACTTTCGAGTGATAGTAATAATAGTTTTGGTAGACGTAATTATATTAAAAGTATATTTATTCTTCTTGAATGAGGTGTATTCCATTTCCTTAAGAACATACATATATAAGTCTTAAAACTTTTGGCAAATCTCTGGTAAAACATATTTTTTATCACTCCTGTTCACTGTCAAAACTTGGATCATATTTTCGTCTTTGGATGGCGTGGGGATCCTGTGTTGTGGCCAGTTTATCATTTATATTTGTTTTTTATTTCTTTGGTCCTCTTCCGTAACCAATGATGCATTTGTCATTTCGGTACTCATGCAGCTTGCATTATGTTTCACTCAAGTATTAATAATTTCATGAGACTTCAGAGGTTTCCGTGTTTTCAGTCTTCAGTCATACGTAGTAAGCTCTGTCTCAACAACAACAACAACAATAATAATAATAATAATAATAATAATAATAATAATAATAATAATAATAATAAACTGCTAAATGAATGAAATTCATGAAACCTCAATGCTAGATTAGATTTTAAAATAACTTGACCTTTTTAGATAGAAAACAGGAAGTTTACTCATTTCATACCGTTCAGTATCTACTGATTAATTTGTAATACTTACGATTTTTCAATAAGGCCTTAAGAAGATTTTGCATCCTTCTTTCACTCGAAATCTCTACAGTAAATCATAGATTGTTAACAAGCAGCAACAGATGTAATAAAACAGCTGAATTACCATCAAACGCTCTCCAAAATTTTTAAAATAATTCCTGAAAGAGACACTGGAAAACAATAACCAACGTGTCCAGGAAGCGAAAATTTGCGCAAAATACTGGAAAAAGATAGAGTCTAGGCGTTTGACGGACAGCTGGTAAACTCGCTGTAAAGGTATATAAAACAGCAGTTATTACATATGTTCTCTCCACATGAGGTCCATCCATGATTGAACGATTAAAAATCTAAATGTAGCAGTGGCTTTTTCATTGGTTTAGGTTATCTATGCACCCTCCCCCTGGTAGAAGGAAACTATTGACTATGATAAAAATTGTATACTTATATGCAAACAACTGGCTCTTGGTATTTGCACCCCTGAGACATAATGAAAATATGTGGACTGAAGTACCAAAAAAAAAAAAAATCTACCAAAAACCTCCGTGGGAACTGTGCCAGATTTACATGTATAAAGTGAAATGTATTTCGTGTTTCCTGTGTTACATTATAAACAGTCTTTTAAAAAAACCAGAATGATCGCTTAAACACTAAGGGAGAAAAACTCCTCGAGAACTATGCAAAATCAACATGAATGAATTGACGTATTACTTGTACCCTGTCTCAATATAAGCAGTCTTTTAAAAAATCAAATAATTGATCCTCAAACTGGGTGGCGTGGCATTCTGGGGTGTCACAGACAGTGCCTAGGGTTGCCGCAAGATTGTCATGAATTTTGTCCTGTCTAGATCATCTCAATGAACATTTGTGAAGAGAAAAATTTCCAGAAGTCTTCATATAATTATTATCAGTGTTTCTAATCTAATTATGTTTATCTAATTCTTCTGATATGCTCTTTGTTTGTACAGTATATTTCTGCATGTACGGTGTGGTGATTTTGGTTTGAGTATGGATAATAATTCTGTTAATTAAATAAGAAGTTAATTCATGCGATATGGTGGGATGGTGAAGAAGGGGTGCCACGGTAATGATTACATTAGTTATGGTGCCATCACTAAAAAAGATTGAGAACCACTGGTCTACATGAATGAATTGTCTTTTCTTAAGTGCATATTTTGTTTGAATATAAACAGTGTACAAAAGTCAAAATAATCAATTAGATAATAAGAAATTGCGTTAGATGCCATTTCCCAAGGGAAAAAAATACAAATTCCGACCTCTTAAAACGTGGTATATAGTACAGTAAAGTAGGTCGTATGTTCTAATATTGAATTAAGCACCTCCTCAACAAAGGCGGGAAAATGAACTTT
>NC_089795.1:22935267-22940267 GCF_040412425.1 Macrobrachium rosenbergii
TTCTTGGAAAACAGTCCACATTATCATAATATCCGTACAAGATTAGCCAACCCACCATCTCCATGTTCAAGTTTTTTCTCTACTGTGGAGTATACGAACCTTCAATGATCCCCCATCGTGTTGTTGGCGCAAAGAATGGCCAACCAATCTTGTTTTGTTGGTCCGAACTCATATTTTCCAGTTCCATTTTCCCAACAGTGTTTGGCAACTGCCGACGTCTGATTATAATGCCTTATGTTCTGCAGATGTTGTTTGCTTCGCTCTTTACATGATTTGCCAGTTTCGCTAAGTACCCTTCTTCACAGTCTAGACACGAAACAGTGACTTTTTGTTTCATCTAATGGTGTTTTGTAGCACAATGTTTTTAGCCGTGATTTAGTTGTTGTCCGGAACTAGCCCCTTTTCAATCCTTTCCTCTCCCCAAAATAGTTTTCCTTGGATATGTCAAATGTATAATTCCTAAAACCTTAATCCAACTCTTCGTTTTCGTACTAGCCCTGGGGCCAACCCTGATCAATTTCTTTCCTATGTCTGGAGAACATGTGTGTATGAATTGGTGTGTGTCTTCTTCCTATTCCCTACCCTCTTGACCTAGAACATTTAGTTTATTTATGTTTTCTAGAAACTTGTGTAGATCTTCCCTTTCTCCCTCGTAAATGATTGTCATCCACGTATCTTACCCATTTTACGATATTTAAGTTCCCTTTATTTACTTTGCCCACCTCTTCCTTTTCAAACCATTCCATAAAGATATTGGCTAGAATTGGTGAAAGACTTGAACCCATGGCCAATTTTTTGTATATAATGGTTTCGAACCTTCTTTTTATTATTTCCATCGTGTACGTTAGTGAACAGGAAGTTACATCCAAACTTGCAAATTTGCAGTCTTTACGTTAATTTTGGATAATTCGTCTATCAGGTTCATGTTATGTTTTAAATGCCCTTCGGATACTAAGCCTACCCATTTTCCCATTATGTTGGAAAGAAATTTCTCCAGCCTCCTCTGCGGTGATCCTATGCCACGATCGGTCTTAGCGGGAACCCTTCTTTGTGGATCTTAGGGCTATATATATATATATCTCTGGACTTTCCATTGATTTATCTTGTTTGTCCAAGAAAGCTATATATATAATAAAAACTCCATATACCATCCAGTTTGAATATAGTAATATATAGATATATATCATAAGATTAGCCAACCCACCATCTCTTCAGACCAGCGTTTCCCAAAAGAATGCAGCCTGTTCCACATTGGGAAATATAAACCCCATCCAACAGTTGGCTTAACGAACCCAATAATCTTCTTGTAAAGAATAGCGAACCTTGCTGTGAGTGGGTTCGTTAAACTTGACATGATCCTATATATATATATATATATATATATATATCAATTTCAGAGTACTCTCTCTCTCTCTCTCTCTCCTATTTCATGGAAGTAAATTCCTTTCCTTCTCCTAATATTCACTTTACCTTCCTGGTCTTGTTAATTCTATATTATCGCTCTTATCGTTAGCACTATTTGTTTCAGGATTTTTATAAGCTGGTGATGCTTATAAGTAGTTTGGACGTTATAAAGCTAACTCTTATTATTAAAAGACGTTTCTTTTACCTCGAGATTTCGGATGACAAAAATACTTGTAAATGCGTTTGCACCGTAGGCGACTAGTGCCGTCAGTGCACCTCACGTGGTACACTGTAGGCATTACTTAAGGGTCTTTGCATCGTCCCTTCGGTCCCTAGCTGCAACCTCTTTCACTCCTTTTCACTTTCTTCCTTGTGACTTTACACCCTCTGTAACAATTGCTTCATAGTGCAATTGCGAGATTTACTTCCTAGTACACCATTCAGACCTTACTGTTAATTTCCCTTTCAGCGCCGAATGACCTCATAGGTCCCAGCGCTTGGCCTTTAGCCTAAATTCTATTCTATTCTGTAAATGCGTTTGGTCTTTGTTTTATAAATATGTAGGGAAGTGTAATTTTAGATTTTTGTTTTTGTGTGCCCTTCTTGCATAAAGAAAGGACGCTGGTGACTGGCACAATACATGTACATACGCTACCGGGGTCTAAGCAATGACAGGCAGGGCAGCCGATCGAGACTACAAAGTCTACCCCAAAGCCAAATCAAAGTCCTTCAAAAGAAGGCACCGTGCTTACCCCATACAAATGGGAAAAAAGCACGTTAAAAAAAAAAGAAGAAAGGAACAAACATGTTGTCTAATTATAATGAAGTCATTTTTAACAATTACCGTAAAATACCTAATTGTTAAAACTAATTTAGAGAAATCAAACAACAATAATTAGGCGTCTTTAAACAATGCCTTGACGGAAAATATTTAAATGAAAAGTCAACAGATACAAAATATCTTAAAAATATGAAAGGTTTTTGAAAAGACAAAATGTGAACATAGGCTAAAACACTATCGAAAAGAATTCTCAAATACCTTTAAATTGTTTATGAACGCTAATTTCCCATAGGAAGATTTGTAACGAGAGGTCACGAGCGTTCCAGCCCCGGGCCCGATTCATCCATTAACATAAATTG
Organism: Macrobrachium rosenbergii; assembly: GCF_040412425.1. Lineage (NCBI taxonomy): Eukaryota > Metazoa > Arthropoda > Malacostraca > Decapoda > Palaemonidae > Macrobrachium > Macrobrachium rosenbergii. Next base: position 22,937,812 of record NC_089795.1, read on the forward strand.
AAAAATACCTCCGCAAGACAGACCATTATTCTCGTCGCGGTTCGTTTTTCCCGCCGCTGATTTTTATATTAGGCGAAATCGATTTCCGATAGCGTGGGCGGTGAACTATATTTTCATAAGAGTCTCTTTCGGTTCGTTAGTGCTAAGAATTTTCAGTGTTTACTTATTCACTAGGAGCACATTGAAGTTCACAAAAGCAGAAGCCTCCTATTTGTTATTTGTGTGTGTATATATATATATATATATATATATATATATATATATATATATATATATATATATATATATATATATATATATATATATATATATATATATATATATATATATATATATATATATATATATATATATATATACGTGTGTGCGTGTGTGTATGTATGTGTCTATATATTCATTCTTTATGTTTTATATTTATTCATTAAAATCCTCTTCCCCCCAACTCCGTGTCGTGCAAAGATATCTGTGAAATTAAGCCACTCACTTCCGCAAATCTCCTCTCTCTCTCTCTCTCTCTCTCTCTCTCTCTCCCCAGACGCCATCTTCATAAATTTCATCAAGATAGGCCTTGGTTTCCCAACTCCTCAAATACACAGGGGAGCTCAGATGATACTGATGCATACTTTTGACTCCGGGATATTGCGTATGACATGTCCAAGCAATATCCATCTCTCCGTTTTTATTTCATCTTCATGTAGAACATTAGCAATTTCCCATTTGGTATCACTTCTTATTCTGCCGTGCTAATTTAACTCATAATTTTCACTTCAAAACTTTAATCATAAATTGGAAAATAAATTCTTTGTAATGTCAATGTCATACCAAGATTCATGTCCGTCTAGCAATACGCGACACACTAGACTGATGCAGTTTCACTCTTAGATTTCAGTTCTAATTCAGCCAATCCAATTTCTACTTATCTCTTATAGCCTTTCACTAAATTCCTGCTAAACAAGACCTGTATTGGATTTCCTTCTCCGTAAATATCTGACTCAATCTCAGTCATTTTCCTCCATGTTGTGTAATTTCATCCTTTTGTGCATACTCTGTACTCACTTATTCGGGTTTTCGTAGATTTATTTTGATTCCCTTCTCTCTCCACTTAAGGTGCATTCTATAAAACAAGCTTTGTAAATCTTTGGGTGTTTGGTGATTAAATCAGCATCGTGTAAATCTGACAAGTTTCTGTCATTATTGCAATCCAAACCTCTCCTCCATCTTCAAGCACTTTTGACATTAATGAAATCCACCAGAAAGTCCAGTAGTAAAGCTGGCATAACATTCACCTGTAATACTTAGCTACTCATTGCTAAACAACATTAATAGTCATTTGGATCGACTTCGTTCTTAGATCATTCCAGTTACCCTTACATATTTAGCGGGACCTTCCATAATACTGTCTTTAAACGATGATAAATAACTTTTCTTTATTTACAAAAACCATCATAAGAGGATTTTGAAATTCCATACGTTGCTGCGCAATGTCTCAACATGAGTTTTTTATCTATGCCACTCTTGTCTTCCAAAGCCAAACTTTTCATAATTTTTTCCTTACCTAATGAAAATATTTTCTTCTTTCCAAAATACCTCATGAGGTTTTGTTTCCTCACTTCATATTCTGCAAAACATTCTAGTTAGTATAGGATATGCCATTTAATTTTCAGTTAAAATGATGTCAGCAATGATTCCATTATATCCCGGTGTTTTTCATTTCCCAAGCTTCATTCTTACCAAGTCCACCTCATTAGTGCAATAAGTTCTTCTTCAGCTTCTTGTATAACAAATTATCCCCTTCATCTCTCCTACTCGTGACCCAAAAAACGTTCCTATTAGAATTATCCTTCTTATTATTATGCCTTTACTGACCCATCCCTCGTTTTGGCGAACATTTTCCTAATGTTTAGCTTCGAACATTTTCCTAATGCTTAGCTCCGAACATTTTCCCAATGTAAGCTTCACCCATGGATATTTAATCAACAAATCTGTGGACTACCCTAATGCAGTGCCGCTGCCTAAATACGTGGTTTATCAGTATCAACCGTCTTTTTTTTTTATAATCTATATTTTTGCTCATTGCACTTCGTTTAATCTCACTATCTAGACTTGAATGTTTATCATGTTCTACTTTACGTTTTTTATCTCTTTACTGAAATTTTCCTACAGGTAACTTTTGCTTTTGTGCTTTCTTCCATTCTTTTTGCTTTCTTCCATTCGAGCAGACTGATATCATTTCTTGATGTTAATCCATTCCTTACTGACTGTCTACAACTCTTCACTTATGCTTTCTGGAACTGCATGAATATATCGATGTTCATTTCAAGAAGTTTTATTGCAATAAACCTAATCATTCTTTCATCTTTTTTTTGTTAGGTGCTTTTAACTTCAGGTATGGTGGGACCATAACTAGTTGGTGATCACTGCCAACTTGTGGTCCTCCACAACTCATAACATTTCTA
>NC_089795.1:22947767-22977767 GCF_040412425.1 Macrobrachium rosenbergii
ATGGGGAACCATCTTTCGCCACTTTTGTCTAATATTTACATGGAATTCTTTGAGTTTAGACTTATTCCAAGGAATCTCTTCTCTAAGGTGTTTTGGTTTAGATATTATTGACGATTGTTGTTGTATTGTTAAAGAAAATGTAAATATTCCAGATTTCTTGCAAGCAATTAATAATCTTGTACCATCCATAAAATTCACAATAGAATATGAAGAAAATAATTATATACCATTTCTGGATGTCTTAGTTATTAGAAATAACACCAATTTTTGTTTTAAAGTCTATAGGAAACCCACGAATAATTTGTCATATATTCAGCTTTTACTCTAATCATGCTAAACAAATTAAGATGTCAACATTTTCCAGTATGTATCTTAGAGCTCTTAGAATTTGTAGTCCTGAATTTTTGGAGGAGGAGTTTAAAATTATTGATAAAATAGGAGATTCATTATGTTACCCTCCATATTTTTTGGAACTTTGTAAAAACAAGGCAAAAAAGTCATATTATAAACCAACCATTGTTAACAACGAACTTAAGAATATTCTCTGTTTACCATTTCATCCTAATTTCATTCCTGCAGCGCCCATTTTAAAAACTATTGATATTAACTTAGTATTTAAATATAATAATATTCTGAGAAATAAACTAATTAAGAATAGCTCACCCAATTCAAACAATGTTGTATACAGTATTCCTTGTAAAGAATGTAATAAGATTTATATTGGTCAAACATCAAAAGGACTAAGTGTAAGAAGCTCCCAACACAAATATGCCACTTCAAGAGGCTTATCAAATAATGGCATTGTGGATCATTGGCTTAAGACAGGCCATGGGATGAAATGGGATAAGTCAACGGTCATCCACAAGGTCAACGACCATCGAAAAAGAAATCTGCTAGAGAGTGTCTTCATCGACGCTACTTCCACCAGGAATGTTAATCTCTACCCTGGATTATCCCTTGATCCTTTGTCCCTGTCTTTGTTGTTTAAAGAACATGCTGCCCAGATTAACAAACTGTAACCCCGCCCCCACCTCCTGTTTTTGTATATAAACCTCTGTCAACTTCTTTTGTATTTACGGGCTGCTCTAGGAGCAAGAGCCCGTGCTGGCACAAGGCCAGCTAAATCTAAAACAACAGCATCTTTTGTATTCAGTGTGAACTTGAAAATGTAGAATAAACTACGAAAGTAATTGTTCAAAGTCCCGGTTTTCACTCACCTTCTGACGTGAACTTGGTGATATTCTCAAGCACACGTTCCTTCGTGCTGTATTGGATATATATATATATATATATATATATATATATATATATATATATATATATATATATATATATATATATATATATCTCAGGTTGAAGAGGTAAAGGCATGCATGTCTCTTACAAGAACAAGTTTATTCTGCCATTTCATCACATGATGCATATCAAGGCTAAATTACAGACAATAAATACTTAAAATGTCACTTCCACAATGGGAATATATAAAATTTTTTAAACATTTACAACTACAAAAATTAAAACAAGAACTTGATATATAAAAAGTATAGAAAGACAGGGGAGGAAATAAACAAACAAAAAAACCTATATTTATAAACCTATGTTTGTCATCTGTTTCCCTGATTCTTCTATATATATATATATATATATATATATATATATATATATATATATATATATTATATATATACAGATAGATAGATAGATAAATAGTTATATAATATTCGGAAAAATTTCATGAAATATTCATTTTTTATAAAGATAGATAGATAGATAAATAGTTATATAAATTCGGAAAAATTTTAAATGAAATATTCATTTTTATAAAGATGAGAGAGAGAGAGAGAGAGAGAAGAGAGAGAGAGAGAGAGAGAGAGAGAGAGAGAGAGAGAGAGAGAGAGAGACTGATACGGTGTAATATTCTAAATACTGATAGAATAATGACTTTAATGGAAGTGATACACAGCTATTATTAACAACGTGACATAAAGGAAAAGAATAATTGATAAGGAGATAGAAAACAGATGGAAAAGTGTACACAGTTATTACATATACACGAGAGAAGGTATTGGAATCCACAGTTAATAGAATGTTGTTGTTACGACGAGATTTTCCAGAAACTAAACATTTTTATCAGCTTCTACTAATATATTTTTCACTTTAGTGCGATGCCCTATTTTCTTAATAAAAGCAACATTTTCAAGAATCATGTCTCTGATACATCTTAAGTATCGTTTTTCCCATTTTTTTTTGGTGACTCACAGCTGGCAGACGCAAGGTGTTTCTAAAGTTCTCTTTTTACTCCGCTCACATATCTTAAAATAACACGTCTTTTCCCGCCGTGAGGCAACACACAGAAATGAATCAAGACTGAATTCAGATACGTAGCAAACACGTATAAATGGAAGACAGAATGATGTCTCTGGGAGAGCACAGAGAAATCTAGTAAACATAACATGATTTCATTTACCGGTGGAATGTGCTTCGCTAAAAATAGCTTTTATAATCAGGTTATCCCCTACCGGTGCGGCACTACGCTGAATCCGAAATCTTATTACCTCTGTGGATGATGTATTGGCCACGAAAATAGGGCATAAGTTGTGTATCTCACGGAAGAAGAATGACCAAAGTTCATTTAACCCCATTTTGCTATAAAAAAAATTTGGTTTTCTTAAGAACTATACCAAGAAGGCTTAGAATATTGAAATGTAAGGTGGCAAGTACTTTAGGTGTAATAATTTTTCTTATTTACTTAAACGTATTAACTTTGTTATTATTTTATATAGTAACAAAAAATTTTAAGTACACAAATTTAATGTATACAACCATAAAATATACTGCTGAATGAATCACTGTGCACTAAAAATCAGACTCTCTCTCTCTCTCTCTCTCTCTCTCTCTCTCTCTCTCTCTCTCTCTCTCTGAAGAAAAGAAAAACATTTGAGAAAAATCGTTCAAGTTTGATATTCAGTTTTAGTTTTCTGAAACGAAAACTATTGCTCCGGCTTTGTCTGTCCGTCCGCACTTTGTCTGTCCGCCCTCAGATCTTAAAAACTACTGAGACTAGAGGGCCGCAAATTGGTATGTTGATCATCCACCCTCAAATCATCAAATACCAAATTGCAGCCCTCTAGCCTCAGTAGTTTTTATTAGTTTTCTGCAAAGAAAACTATTGTGCCAGCTTTGTCTGTCGGTCTGCGCTTTTGTTCTGTCCTCCCTCAGATCTTGAAAACTACCGAGGCTAGAGGGCTGCAAATTGGTATGTTGATTATCCGCCCTCAAGCCGTCAAACATACCAAATTGCATCCCTCTAGCCTCAGTAATTTTTATTTTATTTAAGGTTAAAGTTAGCCATAATCTTGCGTCTGGCAACGATATAGGCCAGGCCAAGGTCTAAGGAATACCAGGTCAGTTTACCTTTGGCTCAAAATTCGACCGAGTTCGCGCATGACGTCATACAGAGAATAGATGGGTTGCTGTCCTCTCAGTCAGGTCAAGGAGCATATGGCGGGAAAGGGATGGTTTTATTTTTTGGATTGACATTTGATAAACTTCGTTATCATTAAATCTTGTCGATATGTACGCTTTTTTATGTAATTTTAATTCATATCTAAATGATGATTTTATTTTCCATATGCTTCCTAAAGATGAAGAATTACGAAAAAAGTGGATTAATCCGTTAAGAGAAAGGATAAAATCAATGCAGATTCTCAAAGGATTTGCAGCATACATTTTGAGCTTTGCAAGCAACTTACAGTATGAATTACTCGGAATCCCATTACCAAGAAAACTAGTCAGGTTCAAGAATTGCAACATAAACTACAAAAAAGTAAACTCAGCGAGGGATGCTCTTCTCGCAAAAAAAAAAAATAAATAAATAAATAATAATAATAATAATAAAGGGGTGAGACCGAGCGGTCGGTTTAAAAAAAAAAACAAATTGATCAAGCATTTTTCGACGCCACGTCTACCTGCAAGAAGTAACCTGAGCAAGTGTTTTTCTCCTTCGCAAGTTGATTTCCTCTTAACTGGACGCCCTGTAATGCACTGGTGTGAAGATGGCGTCAGCCAAGCATTGCCTCTGCGATACTCAAGTCCGAAAGCTTATCGTTATTGACGTAATACAGTGAAATTTCCTCATCCTTCTGTTTCAACATTGCAACGCTGGGTTGGCGAGATCAATGTTGAGCCAGGAATATTAACATCAGTGTTAACACTTTTACATCATAAAGCTGGGACAATGACGGAATGGGATCTCTTGTGCGTTACGTCATTTGATTTAATGAACGAAGCTTATGGGAGGAATTACGACGAGGGAACCGATATTCTTTATTCGCCAAAAAGTAAAGTTCAGTGTATAATGATAAGGGGATTAGTAGCTTTTTGGAAACGAGTCATATAACTCTTGACAATAAAATGACAAAAGATATTTTGTTTAGTTTGATAACGAAAATAGAATCCATGGGAGTTCACGTTGTTGCCATGGTTAGTGATCTTGATGCAAGCAATGTTAAGTTACATCAAGCTCTAGTTCTTCATTGGAGGGGTGGGTAGAGCTCTCGGCTAGCACGCTGATGGCCCAGCGTTCGACTCTCCGACCTCCCAGTGAAGAATTAGAGGAATTTATTTCTGGTGATAGAAATTAATTTCTCGTCATAATGTGTTCGGATTCCACAATAAGCTGTAGGTCCCGTTGCTAAGTAACCAGTTGGTTCTTAGCCACGTAAGATAAATCTAATTCTTCGGGCCAGCCCTAGGAGGGCTGTTAATCAGCTCAGTGGTCTGGTTAAACTAAGATATACTTAGCTTGACATCAAGCTCTAAGCGCAGGCATAGAAATTAATCCATATTTCACAAATCCAGCTGATAATGACAGGAACATTCGTGTATTTGCAGACGCGCCACATCTGATCAAGCTTGCAAGGAATCATTTTCTTAATAAAGGATTTTAAATAAATGATATGAAGTTAACAGTGATTGTGTCCATGAAATTGCCAGTAAAAGTGTTCGAGAATGAAAAACAGCTTACCATCTACCTGAAAATCACGTAAATGTTTCCAAAACAAAAGAAAGGGTGTAAAATTAGCAACTCAGTTGATGTCTGAAATAACTGCCAAATCAGAATATAAGGGTTTGATAAATGAAGAAGATAAATCTTGTATTATTGGTGATATAGAAACCTTTGATGAAAAACAGCATTAATTTTGAAGAAATAATGGAGACTGAGGGATTACGTTATGTTCAGGAATAAATAGTTTATAAATTTCATCAATACCAATTTTCAAGTACCACAGAGGAAGCTGGAGACAATACCTGGATTAGAAGTATGCCCACGGAAAAAAGGAAAGTTGATGCAGCTAATTTGTGATTTTTATGAGAAATTGAAAATTATGGAGAAGCTTTTCCAACTTATCATGGATAGAAAACCCAAAATCGGATAGAAATTCTATCAAGACATTAGCAAGTGAAATTTCTAAATTTGTATACCTTTCATTAGAAGTAAAAACATTTTTTGTGCGATGTCGTACTTTCTTCAAAAATCAAAATATGAAAGTTACGAAGTGAAAGACGAAAATTTGACAAGCTGCTAAAATGAATTTGTCGCATTGTAACTGTAGAACGTCTGTATCCATTTGCAATTAAATTGTTAACACTGCGATTTTTATCACTAAATTTTTCCTGTATATATCCTCGGTGTATGTCTGACTGTTCTTTTTCTATATATCCCTGGTATAATGAGGTAGTTCAATATTTAATGATTGATATACATCGGTTTCGGCCCTTTCATCTACAGTATATGACGAACTAACGAAGAATGTAATAGATTTATATCCGGTTTAAACTATACTTTGGTTCTGTATATATTTTCTCATCAAATTAAATATTGCCTTATCTGTAAATATTGTCATATCTGTTTAAAATAATAATTTTAACCTCTTCTCAGTGTTCCCATTTTCATTTCCATTTATAAAAAAATATAAACATATTTCAGTTTTATTTAATTAGTAATTTTTAAATGACAGTCTTTCACTTCTAAAGATACTGTACTGATATAAAAAAATAAATCCTAAGGTAGATTCCAAAAAAAAAGAAATGACAATTCCAGGTATATACCATGCCCTTTGGACAATGGAGATAAAGGTCCAGTATCCTTATTCTCTACACTACTCTCGGCGTGACGTAGGATTAGCACCGCTCACGTGCACGTGGACAGACCTTTTCCTCAGACCTTGGGCCAGGCCACCACCGGGCCGTGGTTAAAGTTTCGTGGACCGCGGCTCATACAACATAATACCGAGACCACCGAGAGATAGACCTGTCTTCGGTGGCCTTGATTATACGATGTACAGAGACTCGATTGCGCCGAAGAAACGTCGGCGCATTTTTATTTATTATCTAAGCTCACGATAAGTACTTCTCTCGGTGTCAGTTACACCGTCCTCAGGTGAGGGGTACAACTAACTCATCGTCCTAATCCCACGTCCAGCGTTTGCCTTCTGGTGGATGGTAGACGTAGTGTCATGCCGTTAGGATGCTTCAGGGCGGGTTTCTTTAATTTTATCGATACAAACAACAATAGTAATTGGACAAGATAATACAAACCGAGTGATGATCGCAGAAACGATATCGATAAGTTAAAAACACCATTAACGCCAGAGGCATCACAATACGTCCTGCTATCCACCTGGGAGCTAAAGAGGGCTGTCTAGTTGAAAGGCGAGCTTTTTAACATATGGTCAACTCCATGCAAATGCAAACGAATGATGGGCCTTTAAACAATTGTTATGTTTTATATCACTGTAGGTACATAAAAAGACACGTGACTGTGCGAGTGCGAGTAAGAGGCATTTTAATAATTTACATGTAAATTACTTGAGAAGGTTAATATCCGAAATAAGAAAAGCAAACAGCGTTGTCTATGAGGCTGTCTAGGACGGGAAGTGAATGGAAAACCACAATTGTATTGGCGGGAAGGCGAGATATTTCAGTTATAACATAGCATGACAGCTATGGTATTACGGCTTTCTTTCTTCCAGAATACTCTGGATATGTATCTAATTTTTCTTGAGCATACAAACAATTGTATCAGCTCAGTGCCTGGGCATTTTCGGACTAATTTAGTTAAATAACTTATCCAGCAAAAAAGTTTAAAATCCCATTCAGTTACCGTCATCCAGCGTTGTTAACGTAATGTATAAATGGCTCGCCTAGACACAATTTCTTTCAATTTGGGGACTAGAGCGATAATTAGATAGAAGGAATAAATAAGGGTTACAGTAGAAGAGTAATTTCTGAATCAATTGGAAATGAATGTGCGCTTAAGAGAAGGTTAGTAAAATAAAATACCTGGCGAACAAGTAGCATAGGCCTAGCTTCATTGGTCCGCGTTTCATGTTTTAGAGGTTAACAATATTAGTGTCATAATAAAGTTATTTCCATACACATGCAATGAAACTGAACGTAGAGAAAATTTGAATAACAAGAAAATATTGTCATTTAACTACGTTTTTGGAGCATAGGTCTAAGAGTGGTCTGGGTTATACTAATAAGATCAATCATAAATGGCTGAAAGCTCTTCGTCGCTTGCGTTTGACCTGAGTAGAATGTTGATACAACCTGTCCTCGTGTGCTCAAAAGGTATATTGCGAATAAAGATCGATGTGTTTTTAAATTATACTCAGAAGGGCGAGGGCTTTGTCTATATAAACATTCAAAATGCGTTTTCGAAAAAAATATTCAATATTTATCACGACGAGCCAACGATTTCGAAACGCTGAATGTCACTCACTCGGGTTCTACTCATGCGCATGTGCCGTACCTTTACCTGTGAGTGACAGATGAAATGAAACCGACTATACTCACTGAGGTGATTTCATACAAGTTTTATCTTGAGAAAATCTATGAGCAAAAAGTGACTAAATGTCAACTTACCTGAGCCCTTCCTCCCACCCCTAGCATGAGGTCCGACCCGAAGTATATCAGTAGCTTCCGGGCTTTCATTCAGGTGTTTTGGGTTTGTGTGTTATTACCGAAGTATTTGCAAACCAGCGGTGTCTTTACTTGATTGGTGCTTTGTAATACGAATGTGTAACATGCCCAAGAAGCGTACCATCCATGATATAATCCGTGTAACTGCATGGCATAAGGTGGGGTTGAAAACAAGTGAAATTGTAAAGCAAAGTGACAAAGTGAAGATCTGTACGACGCTTGTTTCAAGTTCATGGCGTCCAGCCGGGTGGGGGTCTACCTGTTTCTTTGTCATGGAGTCCCTGTAAACTTTCTTCTCGCACGCTCATGCTTAGGAAACGGCATAGACTACACGCGTTGAATATATAGTAAGAAATTGACAACATAACATTCAACTGATTGGGCATGTATTCACAGTACCATCCAGACACACCAAAGAGGAGGAAGGATGGAGGATGCTGGCATTTCGCGTGTGTGGGAGGGCGAAAGATGGGCTGTAGGTTGCCTTATAGTGATAAGATGGGGCTTAAAATATGTTGCACTCACCATCAGGTTCCCCAAGTGCATGCTATGGTGTGTGGTGTTTGGTATGGTGGCATGGGGACTTATGTGTTTCTCCCAAGAGCGAGAGCGCGTCAACAGAGATTTTACCTGACGCTGTTAGGCGACGTTTTGGAATCATCGTTTTGAGAGATTGGGTGACATCCATTCTGCAGTAGGAAGCCCGCCAGTTATTACGTCACTGATTGCTAAACGGTTGCCAGATTGACCATATTAAGACTTTGGCCAGGCAGTTCCCTGATTTGTCCTCAGTAGAAAACCTTTGGTGGCAATCAGTGACCAGACCGCCATACGCCGATCTGGGACAGCTTTGAACCCTTCTTCCTGCAGAAATTTGCGAATTCTATCCCCTGATAGGCTTAAGGAGGTGCTGAAACGAAAAGGCAGGCCTACAAGTATTACTAGATGCATGGGGTGAGTGTTACAAATAATTATTTTTTTGTGTGTCAAACGCTTGCCCTTGTTTCTTTGCTAGACCAACTCACCTGAGAGAATTATATTTGAATGAGACCACAATACATTATATATATATATATATATATATATATATATATATATATATATATATATATATATATGTGTGTGTGTGTGTGTGTGTGTGTGTGTGTGTGTAAGTAGATGCATGGGTGAGTGTTTCAAATAAGTTGTTTTGTATTGTTACTTATTCTGCCATTGTTGCTTTGTTAGAAGAATTTAACTGAAAAAACGTATATGTATATATATGTGCAGTACATGTATATGTGGAGCATATATATATATATATATATATATATATATATATATATATATATATATATATATATATATATATATATATATATATACTGTCACATACATATTGTCATTAGTAGGCTATGTGTGCTTCTATGGTAACATATCTTACTACTAATTTAATCGCTCATTCATCGAACGTACTTTGAGAATATTACAGTTTAAGAATATAACGACAAGATTATCACTACCAGTGGTGGAATAAATACGTCATAATTTCATCTTAAATTTAGTATTTTTCGGACTTTTCACTGTAGCAGAAGTGGTTACGAAACCCTGCCGTATTTTTGATTCAGATAGCCATTTTTTTTTTAGACACGCAAATTATTATGAATAATAATATTCATCTAAGAATCTTGGCTACTGTTTATCAGTCAGAGGCCTTGAAGATGTGACTTGGTTTCCTATTCAGTAGGACTGATAGTAGCGGCTCTTTAGAATTCATTTCAGATGACTTTTCAAGTCAGAAATTGCATTGAATGCTCTTGAGGGCGATAATGGGTTTTGGTTCAAACTAGGTATAATTAATATCTGTCAATGATCAAGAGTATGTTTACAAGTTTTAGTGTATTGCAGTTTTCCAGTTATCTTGTTGGTTAGTGGTCTGTGACATCCCCAAATTGGGTGATTTTTGTAGATAAAATAAGATATTCTCTAACGTTATCTGATGCCTATATTTTGGTATTTTCGAATATCTTCCATTAATGTATACCGTAGGGTTAACAGTAAGTCATCTTAGAGGAATTCATTTTAAAATATAAAGGGAAAATTTTAAGGGTCAAGGATATCAGCTTTGGTATCTCTAATTTATGATGTGGGATTCGTAGTTCAACTCAACTGAAAGTATGATTGGAATTTAATGTGTCCCTAATTTACGTATATATACTGTACAATATTGTATATATATATATATATATATATATATATATATATATATATATATATATATATATATATATACATAGTATATATTGTATATACACTGGTTAGTGGTATGTGACGTCTCAACCTTAGCGATTTTGTAGACAAAATAAGGTATTCTTTAACGTAATCTGATATCTATTTTGGTGCATTCTCGATAATCTCCCAAGTGTTTACTTCAAGGCAACGATAATTCATCATAGAGGAATTTATTTTAAAATATAAAGAGGAAAATTTTAGGGTCTAGGATACCAGCTTTGGTTTTTCTAATTTTATGATATGGGATTTGTAGGAAAATAATTTTTTTCATAATATTAACTGATGCTGCCAAAAATTTGATAGAATATCCGGCTCAGAATATATTTATATTTTCGTTTTCTATCAAAGAAAAATATGTGCCGGCTTTTTTCCGTCCGCGCTTTTTCTGTCCGCCTTCAGGTCTTAAAACTACTGAGTGTAGAGGGCTGCAAACCGGTGTGTTGATCATCCACCCTCCAATCATCAAAGATACCAAATTGCAGCCATCTAGCCTTTGTAGTTTCTGTTTTATTTAAGGTTAAAGTTAGCTATAATCGTGCGTCTGACAACGCTTTAGGACAGGCCACCACTGGCCATGGTTGTGTTTCATGGGGGCGGGGCTCATGATAGCTGCAGACCACCGAAAGATAGATCTACTTTCGGTGGTCTTGATTATGCGCTGTGGCGGCTGTACAGAAAAGTTCGATTGCGCCGAAGAAACTTTCGGCGCATATTTTACCTGTTTTTTAGCAAAACGACTTTATCTTGTATACCATATGGTCCGGAATTAAACTAACTTTAAAAAAAGTTTCAGTAGCACTTTATTGGTGACAATACCAGCGTAGAACATCCATGAACTGCAATGATTATTACCATGTTGCAGCTGGTCATAGCTTGTTATACCAGCCGAAATCAATGCATCCGCCTTGTTTTGTGCAGGACTGATAACGGAACATAGGTGTTTGCCAACGTCTCAGAGGAAGGAAGGATTAGGCTAATGTCAAGGGAGACAACAACAGCAAATGAAGCCCCAAGATATTAAATATGCAATTCAGTTCTATAATGAAAATCGCGTGAAGTTCTGGCATATTTGGAGAAGAAGACTGAGGTGGGCTCTTTATTTGTTTTCTGTAAATGAAAACTATTGTGCTGACTTTGTCTGTCCGTCCGCACTTTATTCTGTCCGCATTTTTCCTGTCCGTCTCAGACTTTTTCTGCAAATCCGTCCTCCTCCAATCATCAAACATACCAAATTGCAAACCTTTAGCCTCAGTAGTTTTTATTTTATTTGTTGCCAAAGTTAGCCATAATCGTGTTTCTGGCAAACGACATAGTATATGCCAACCGGGCCGTGGGCCAAGAGGGCTGCCATTGGTATGTTGATCACCCTCCCTGCAAATCATCACATACCAAATTGCAGCCCTCTAGCCAGTAGTTTTTAATTTATTTAAGGTTAAAGTTAGCCATAATCGTGTTTCTGGCAACGATATAGTATATGCCACCACCAAAAGCCGTGAATGGTTTCATGGGCCGCGGCCACTACCGAGAAAAGATTCAGTAGATCTATTTTCGTGGTTTGATTATACGTTGTGGCAGCTGTATAAAAATCGGATTGCGGCTGAAGGAACTTTGCTTTGGTTTTTTACTTTGTTTTAGTATTACGGACTCCATCGTTTAGATAGACCTAAATTTCCACAGTAATCCAGTAAAGAAGTTGTTACAAAATGAACGACCTCAAGAAAATAATCACGCGTCAGTCTAAAAGGAGCTAAAATCCATCATTAACATACGACGATCAAATATGTCAAAATCTATCAGGACGTCAATCCAAATTAGGGTTTTGAAGAATGGTGATTAAAAGAATTTCAACGGGGAACAAATGATCGGTAGATACATTGCATTATTGTGTGCGACGAACAAACTCTATGATTAATGGAATAATTATTAGAAGACAGAAACAACGATATCTAGAAGACACTGACAAGACCTGCATGGTCTTGCAAAATCCTAATCATTACTAAGTGAACTTGAGAAGGTAATTGAAACAAGCAAATAGAAACATAAAAGAAAAATAAAAGTGGAGCTTCATGTTCAAAACATCAGGAAGCAAAACAAAATAGTATATGAACCCCTGAGTGCTCAGCATACTTTTTATTAACGGAAGAAAAAAGTACGGCCTAAATAACAATTACTGCGGTAATCAACAGTATGGATGTGGTATAATGGCACTGGAGAGAGAGAGAGAGAGAGAGAGAGAGAGAGAGAGAGAGAGAGAGAGAGAGAGAGAGAGAGAGAGAGAGAGAGAGAGAAGGTCATCGGTTCCATTTAGCTTTTAACAGGATAATGGGCGTTACGGGTCTGCACACAAACAAGGGGTTTATTTCTGTCTCGCCTTTAAAGCCGAGAGTGATCTTTTCTTCCTCCTCAAGTCATCCATCTTCCTCATGTCCTTAGGTGTCTTGCGAGCGTCTCTGGATAAAGGGTCTTCTTACTATCCAATTTTACAAGGAAATTAAACCTTTATGCTCTGGTACTCCAGAGAGAGAGAGAGAGAGAGAGAGAGAGAGAGAGAGAGAGAGAGAGAAAGGCAAAGCGTGCTGCTAGACACGCTTACTGCAACTGGTAAATTACGGATGAACTCCCATGTGTCGACAACTTCCATAGCATGCCATTTCAGACACTCTACACTAAATTTTCCGGTAGCTTCTTGACATTAAAACCTTTATTTCCAATACTCTTCTTCAACTATTAAGCACTGTTTGGATCTTTCTCTCCTTCCCATCTTAATCCCTGAAACGACTTCATTATCGGCCTATCGTCTATGTATACACTAGTGCGTGTAAAGTTATCGTGCGACTGTGCAGAGTCAATAGCTTTACTCCATAAAAACCATGTTTTCATTCTTGGAAAAGCTGCCTTAGTCTGATTAATATCAAAATAACCTGTATAAAGATGAATATCAAGGGTTTTCTTAATATCAAGCAGGTTTATGAACATACTTAAATATGCTTAGAGATTAGAACACTTTTCGGCAGTCAAATGGCGTTTTGCTTTATGCACCAAAGAATTAGAACATTTGTCAGCCATACCATTTGACAGGTAACGTAATTATGCCTGAATTTAAGGGGAAAATAAAACCCAGAAGTGTCGAATATGGTTCCGAGTAAAAGTTAATAGTATCTTCAAATAATTTTCCGTTGAAGGAACTCAGTGTCGATTGCTTAACAAAACTGTTCTAATCCCTATCTATACTTTTCATTGTTCCTTCGTTAGATGCTAAATGAATTACAATGGACTCTGTGCCCTCAACACAACCTTTCAACTATGTCAAGCTCCCTGTCAGTTTTTTTCACTGATATCTTAGTTGTTTCTCCATTGTTCACTCTTTTTTTACTTTCAGAAATAACTCTCCCTACTTATTTAATGACATCACCTGCAACATTCTAAACGCTTTCTCCCTGGTCGAAACAACCTTCCATTTTGTTCCTACTAAGCGGATATCAGTAACAGTCATCTGTTCTAGACATCATTGTTCTATACTTTCATCAAATAACTTCTGGTCCAAGCCGTTTCATCATTAGAGCCTTGCACTGACTTTTTAAAGTTTAAATTTCTAACACTGTTCATTCATTTCTCTTCTCTGAGGTACTGCTGTTTAGAATATTCTCTAACTCAAAGGAATTGAGGTTTTGACTCTGAGCTCAAGGGCCTCTATCGGTTGGTGGGATCTGATTAAGGAGAAATAACAAGGGCTGCGAGTATCAGTTAGTGTTGTGGCTGTATAGACTGACTCTCTCTCTCTCTCTCTCTCTCTCTCTCTCCATCGATCTAAAGTAAAATACAATTTTTGTTACTATAACTGAGTATATATATATATATATATATATATATATATATATATATATATATATATATATATATATATATATATATATATATATATATATATATATATATACTTCTAAAGCTGAATTTCCCATCTTGTTTCTAGTAATTTCTGAAAATGTGTGTTATCATATTCAGTGATGTTATTTCACTTAAGAAAACTGAAATGTAGGAAGTCAGGGAAGTCCTTGAAACGTCTTGAATACATCACATTTTAGAAATTAGCCTACATACAGATGAATATTGCCTCATTACGTTAGAGATTAATATATAATTACATTCTTATCATTAAGATGTGGCTTTGCTGTTTTGAAGAATTGGTTGTAGGTAATAATTGAAACTAAACTCAGTAACTTTCCAGCTCACTTTATTCTCGTTTTTCGTCAGTACATGGAATTTAAGATAGCAAGGATGACTCATGGAAATCATTCAAAAGTATAAAATTGTTCGAAAAGTGAACTGGTGGAGGGTAGACTTTATGATGTACCACTGTGGTAATAGCCTCTGATGAAATTACAGAATAAATGTATCAATATGTCTGTTATTTTTCAATTTCCCCACAGAGAAATATAGAATGATTAAAAAAGCTTATATTCTTCCCCAAATAGGAAAGGGCGAGTGCACTAAAACATTTCTAGTAGAAATCTTATAGATATTTTTTCCCAGAAGCGTTATTGTCAGACGTGTCTAATTGAGTCAATTTGTCCCTCTGACATCTGGACTTCGTCGCTAATTAAACTTTTTCTTATATGATATTTTGTCTTTTATTCTGGCATGTTGCGATGCTGTTAACTCCAGCTGAAATTTATTCAAGTTAGTATTACAGTGCTTTTGCTTTTATTATTATTATCAATGTTGTTGTTAGTCATCGAGAAGCAGTTTTAAAGTGTTCAATTTACGTGTTTCACCTGTCAGGTATTTATCACAATTATTATTTATACAGGGTGGGGCAACAAATGCCTGAATTTTGATAGGTTATTAGGAAAAGTAAAACAATACTTATGAATATTTGTTGTTTTATTTGAATCAGTATACAATGTTGCTTGCGTGATCACTTTTGAAGATGGCATCAGGAAGATGGTGGCCATCTGTAGCGATGCACTGTTGAAGGCGATGTCTGAAGTTTTCTCGGCCGCTCTTCGGCACATCTCAAGGGGGTATTGCAGCAATGTCCTCCCGAATTCGCATCTTTAATTCTTCCAAATTGTGTGGCTGACTTCGAACACTTTCTCTCCTTTCAGATATCCCCACAGGAAGAAGTCGCAAATGCTCAAATCAGGTGAGCGGGGGGCCACTGACATCACCCCGAGAGACGAGGCGTGCCGGGAACAGTGCATCGCTACAGATGGCCACCATCTTCCTGATGCCATCTTCAAAGAGTGATCACACAAACGGCATTGTATACTGATTCAAATAAAACAACACATAATTTTGTAAGTATTGTTTTACTTTTCCTAATAGCCTATCAAAACTCAAGATTTGATTTGCTCCCACCCTGTACAAGGAAATAGTTCCTCATTGATGGGTCGTTATCGTACTCGGCTAGCACTCTCCTAGGCCCGCGTTCGATCTCTCCGGCCGGCCAATGAAGAATTAGAGAATTTATTTCTGGTGTTAGAAATTCATTTCTCGGTGCAGTGTGGTTCGATGCCACAATAAGCTGTAGGTCCTGTTGCTAGGTAACCAGTTGTTTCTAGCCACGTAAATAAGTCTAATCCTTCGGGCATTAGCCCTAGGAGAGCTGTTAAACAGCTCAGTGGTTTGCTAAACTAAGGTATACTTAACTTTTATACAGGGATATGCTATATTTATATTTAAGTACACAATACACACTGTTCAAAAAACTTACTCATAGGAATTCATAGCATACACATATAACTTAAAAGAAAATACAACATCTATAATTTACAGTCAATGTTACTGAAGTTATATTACCTCAGGACCCAAAATTGTTCATTTGATACATTCAGTAAATTTTTTAATTCCTCAAAATTCTAACATGCAGGTTCTGAATTTCTCTTTAGCATCATTTGTCTCATTGCTGTAAAACTTTCATTT
This sequence comes from Macrobrachium rosenbergii, assembly GCF_040412425.1. Taxonomy (NCBI): domain Eukaryota; kingdom Metazoa; phylum Arthropoda; class Malacostraca; order Decapoda; family Palaemonidae; genus Macrobrachium; species Macrobrachium rosenbergii. The sequence goes on from NC_089795.1 coordinate 22,963,947, forward strand.
ATCATTTAATATTTTGATATCAGTCAGTGTCTTTTAAATTAATTTTGGTCACATGCAAGAGTCAGTCTAAATCTTATTTAAAAATCATGACAAATAAAAAAAGATATATGCACACAGCGTGTCATTTTAGATGAATGAGCATATACTTTGAGAGACATTGTGCTTCCTTTTTGAAAATTTAGAGGGTAGCATAAACTGGAATTAACGACATGATTAAATCATGACCAAAATGAATTTAAAATACACTTACTGATATCAAAATATTAAAAAGATGAATGAAAATTTTACAGTAATGAGACGGATGACTGGGCATAAAAGAAATTCCGATCCTACATGTTAGAATTTTGGGGAATTAAAAAAATTAGACTGAATGTAAATGGATGCATATGAACACTCCTGCAAAGCCCACCATCCTAGCTCTAACTAAACAATTTCTCAAGGCCTTTGCAAATTTGTCCAATACCGCCATTAAGAGCCATTATACTTTATTGAAATGTTCCATTTTTTTCATAAACGAATAAAATTGGAAACTGAACATATCAACATGTGATTTCATCTTAAATCAAAGAACCTAAGGCTTATCATCAGATACCCTTTTTGCTAATAGTTCCATAAACTATGACCAAAATAGTTTGTCGTGTTAACTATTCTGAAAAAATTTTCCTCAGATCATTCATATTTTGTCAAGCAAATATTGCACTGATTCTCGAGTTGCTGTCAGCAAAAATGACGTCGTCAGTATAGATCAAAATACACGAGAAAACACTTTCATCTGCCGTGCAGAATACTACCCCCGGCCCAAGGAACATTAACTATAAAATTATCTTTACAAAATGTATAAGAAGTGGGTGATATAAATTCTGTCCGCTTCCACGCTGTTTATGACAGTACATTTGTTCGTTGTACGCATATAAATGGTTTTATTTAACCTACCCTGTATGAATGTATAATAATTGAGGTTTTTGGCTTTGGGGGGACATAGCCTATGCCACGATCAAAGAAAATTTTAAATGTTTACTTATTTTACCAATAAAATGCTATGACTCAAAATTGAAAAAGCAGCACTTATGCTTGAATCCATGGGAAACTAACTGTATTATAGTAAAAGTACAAAAGAGATGTAAAATCATTCGTTTTATAGCAAATTGGTAATCTCTTTGATTTACAAAATACATTTAGAAAAAATAATTAATTATATAATCGAAAGTTCGCACAAAACACAATTCATGCTGTAGCTCTATAATTAACATAGCTGTTTTCTTTTTGACAAAAGGGAAAGCAGGTAATTAGATCAAAAGTGTTGTTACTTGAAACAATTTTCCAAATATAATAGGACTGAGAAATAATGTGTTAAAAACAGCTTTGTTAAATTCATTAAAAGAGTAACACTACAAATGTCGCCAGTATCACAACAGAAAGCATCGGACGGTTGTTCTCCTGATGGTGATTTGTACAGTTCCTATTAGTTTTGTCAGTTGTCAGTTGCATTTGAATTTAAAATTGGATCAGAATACGCGGTGCTTTATTCTTCAGAAAAGTAACGGAGGCTGACAATCGTTCATTTTATCGTCACCTTTTCCCACTTCATGCTGTGTAGATCCTTTACTTTTTTTAAACTGCTCGGCGGCAGTTGAACGTTGGTTGTTCAAATTACATCGGCATTGGAGCCAGTACAGCCCTTACACAATAATGGCAGCTCACGAGTATCATGAGAAGCCAATTGGGATAGCCTAAGTGGTCTGGTGTGGATCTCGACTCTGTCCACTCAAGAGAGGCAGTATCTGAACAGTGTTTTCTTTGAAGCAGTAACCCAACCATTTATATTCGGTCACTTACTTTCATAATATTATGCGGGAAATGGATTGATCGTTTTATTTTTTCTTTTCATTCTATGAAACCTCACTACAAAAATTCCTCTGTTATATCAAATATTATCCTTACCACAATCAACACTAATCACTATTACCGGTATTGCCACCAGTATTGTTATTGCTTCCATCATTATTGTTGTTACCCCTACCTTTATACTTCAACTTATTCATCTATAATTTGAAATCCAAGTTTTATCTGATAATTTGAAGCTCCAGTTATAGTAAAGCAAAACTAGAAAATGCTGTAGAATGACTTTAGTGTTAGTCCAGCACATTTTATGAAAGTGAATAGCTAATGTGATTCAGTAAGTCATTCTGTGTATTCTATAATTATCCTTATTCGTGTTCGTAGCATAATTCCATAAAAATTTCAAAACTTCATCTTCCGTTATTGCCGATGCCGCAACCTGCCCCTCCCCACCCATCAGAAAAAAATTATCCCTTGTCATTACTTTAAGGATCCTTCTGTTGATAGAGCCTTCAGTTTAGAGCCTTCCAATTTAAATTCTCATGCAAGTCAAGTGGATATATTTAAGAATCTCTTCATCATTCTGCGAAAGAAACCAAAAACACGGAGAAAATGACTCCGGATAAAAGGAGTTCTCATGTTTTTTTTCTTATATTAAGTGAATATGTGCTGTCACTGAAAATCAGTTTAATTAAACTACTGACAAGCATGAATATCTATGTTACCATAATATTTGATTACGCCAGTAAGTCAAGAGTGCTAAAACTAGAAAAGTCTTTCATATTCCAAACCAATTTCATAATAGACTACAGATAATTTTTCTTTACCAAAAGGGAAATAAAAGGCGTTATATATCCGAACATAGAGGAATAAGATGTTTTCCAGCTGGGAAAGTGAAATAGGTTTACTCATCATGGAATTGAATAAAGGACAATTTTAATAGAGACAAAAACACAAGAAGTTCAAAGAAGGGATAACTAGAAAGAGCTGTTTGCAAATAGGTTAGGTAGAGAGAGAGAGAGAGAGAGAGAGAGAGAGAGAGAGAGAGAGAGAGAGAGAGAGAGAGAGAGAAATTTACTCGCACCTCCAATATTTTTGACAAAAATGTTCATATTCTTTCATAAAACTGATATCTTTTATCGGGTTCATGAGTTTACTCTATAGGCCTAATAATGATACTTCTCAGTTCTTACCAAATTATCTTGATATCCATGTCCACTGGAGGCAAAATACATTTTCCCTGGAAGGGATTTCCTCTACATGTATAGGTAATCACCTCTATTCTAATAATGTTTCCAAGAAGTGTAATTAGGACCAGTAACTATAATCAGACGAGTCAAAACATCTCTTCAAGGTTTCATTGAGGTAGTGAAGTCTACAGAGATGAAATTATTCTCTCTCTGTCTGTCTGTGTCTGTGTGTGTGTGTGTGTGTGTGTGTATGTGTGTATAGAAAACAAAAAATGTACGGAAGCTTCATCGGCGAAATCGAGTTTTCTGTGCATCGTATAATCAAGGCCACCGAAAATAGATCTACCTTTCAGTGGTCTCGGTATAATGCTGTAAGAACCGCGACCCAAGAAACTTTAACCACCGCTCGGTGGTGGCCTACCCTATATCGTTGCCAGACGCACCATTATGGTAACTTTAACCTTAAATAAAATAAACCTACTATCAGAGGGCTGCAATTTGGTATGTTTGATGATTGGAGGGTGGATGATCAACATACTAATTTTGCAGCCCTGTAACCTCAGTAATTTTAAGATCTGAGGGCGACAGAAAAAGTGCGGACGGGCAGTCAAAACTGGCACAATAGTTTTCTTTACAGAAAACTAGAAACAAAATAAAAGAGCAATGGACGCAAATTATGAGAATATTTGAATTTCACTAATGGTATAACTTGTTTCAGTAGATAACATATATGCTTAATCCCTTGTTTGATGAAACAGGCTTTTGTCTGTAGTAGTTTAGAATCTCTTACTTTGTTTAGGTTTATGAAATGTCAGCATTGTAGAAATGAGATTTGAAAAAGATTTAATATCTGCAGTTTGCTTGGTGAACTACTAAATTAATTACTGAATTTTTTTATATTATAGTGATGAGTGCACACATCTTATTGTAATTAGACTAGGAACATGATTCCAAATCATTCGCTGTAGATTGTCGAATTTGTAGGTCTTTTTGTATATTCTCATTTTTGTTTTATTTGAATTTTTATGATTTGTAGTGCTTCGCTCATTAACGTGAATACAACAGAACAGAACAGATCCAAATTTATTTGCACAAAATCTCTAACTTTATTTTATTCTTTGTCTATGTTTTGGGTTTAGTGGGGTAATTTAAAATAATTATCTGAGATGATAATATATTTGGAGAAAGGAAACGCTCCCTAGATCTCGTACCTAGGAATTCTAAGTCATGACATCTTCCTCTATGTGGGTTTCTTTCCACAGCCTTCGAAGACGTGAGAAGTGATTCATTAAGCAGCAGGAGACGGATCCACTCAGAAAAGGCGAATGGTTTAGCCAGAGGCAAAATAGGTCGAGCACCAACGGACCCCACCATGCGAGTATAAAACATCCTGATGCAAATGTGGGGTGTGTAGCTCCTCTGTTGAGAATATTGCCTGCTGGCCAATGAAGAATTAGAGAATTTATTTCTGTGATAGAAATTCATTTCTCGTCATAATGTGGTTCGGATTCCATAATAAGTGTAGGTCCTGTTGCTCGGTAACCAGCTGGTTCTTAGCCACGGAAAATAAATCTAATCCTTTCGGTCAGCTCCTAGAGAGCTGTTAATCAGCTCAGTGGTCTGGGTTAAACTAAGATATACTTTGAGACTATTGTCAAGGAATTCGAGGTTACCGATGATCTGCACTTAGAGAAAACACGACTCGTGATCAGTGTCACTACGAGAGTTCATTCCAAAGATAAGTGTTTGCTCAGTGTGGATTATTTTCCTAGATTTGATAACCGTTGACAAGGTTTCATGTTCATTGGTCAGACTTGTTGATCTCACCAAATCAGATAGGTGATTAATGTTCTGAAAAAGGTTCATGTTCACAATGATAGTGTAAATTGGTTCACCTTAGCTAATGACCAATGAAGCATAGCTCAGTATCTTGACACCCCCTGCCATTATGTTATTATAAAAGCAAATAAGAAATAACTACTATTTCTATGTCAAGTTTAAATTTATAAATAATATTAAGTTAGCATACTGCGGAATGCCCAAAGGAAGCTGTTCTCTTTGAATCGACAATAGTTATAACTCAACCAAGTAAAGTACGAACTGGTCATTCATGAATTAGATGTTAAATATATACGAAGAATTATTTTTGTATAAATTTTTGTGTATGAATTATTACTATGCTGTTCGTGACGATTTAGAAGTCTTAAGAATATTTCATGATTTTTGGTTTATTCAGACCACGGATTAGAGTTTGTAAGAAAAAACTCGAGTGTTATTAGACACCACTCTTCTGAAGTAAATAGGTTACTCTTTACAAATTATAAGTCTAGTAGACAAAGTCATCAACTGCATGGCCTCTGATGCCGTGTGACGCAAAGGACCCTCTGGTAATCTGGTGGTTGGTAATAAAGTCACAGGAAAAAGTAAAAAGTTACAATTTTGGGTGACAATTAAAGCAATTAAAGTAATAAAACAGAAAATATTTTGGATCTTTCCTAGATAGTGACCCCAAGGGTTTTCTGGGGTCGTTATCTAGGACTAACATTTCTTTGGGGGCATTATCTTTATGATAATTACAGTCTTTTGTTTATCTTTTTATGGTAATCCCCAACGGGCTTGTGTTATGCTTTTCTGATTTGTTGCCTTTTTATTCTTGCTTGGGCGCTAATGTGATGATTAATTCTTATTGTTATGTTTCTTTACCACCTTCTGTTATTTTTTTATTCGTTGCCCATGTAAAGGAGTTGATTATTTCCTTTAGTTGCTTTATCGTTTCTGGCTTTGTTATTGTAGTAGCGTTGAGTCTCAAGAGGCTTTAGGGAGACACAGTGCAGCTTTCTTACTTCATTAACACTTAGTAAAATGTACAGTAATTATTTACAAGTTAAGTGAATCGATGTAGGCTATGAGTCGAAATGTGAGTTAAAGTGTGAGCCTTGCTTTCTTGAATCTGGTTACCAACCTACAACTGGTGAGGCCTACTACCTCACTCTTCTAAGGCTCCTTCTCTCTGCTTCTATCTCAGCTCTTCTCTCCTTCTCTGCTTTTCTTCCTTCCGTTTTTGAAGGATTTTTAAAATGGAATGCCCCTTCTAAAATAGGCCGGCAACAGCTTCTGTCCTGCAGCCCCTTATCTAAGGACTTCCTCTGGGTGTAATTAGATGAATTAACCCCTCCTTAGTAGGTGGGACTAATTACGTCACCGGAAATCTAAGATTTCCAGCTAGAGTTGCAAGGTAAGCTTCACGAGTGAGGCGTTTATGGCATTTTTTAATGATTGCGCTGTTGATTAATCTTCGCCAATGCCGCGCCAATGTTTGGCTACGCAGCACGCAGCTACGACACTTCTGCTTCGATCGTCATTCCTTCAACGGTTTCTGTAGATTATACTCGCGCCCTGTTTATATAACATATCCTGCTTTCATTCTCTGTCTTTGTCTCGTTTTATTATTCCAACTTCTGTCTATGTCTTGTTTCTCTCTCTGTTTTTTATTCCACCCTCTCTCTCTCTCTCTCTCTCTCTCTCTCTCTCTCTCTCTCTCTCTCTCTCTCTCTCTTTACTATTCATCAATCTATCTCTGGTTCTCTTCTCAGTTCTTTTTCTCTGTTACATTTACGTTATTCATATATCATTATATCATTACATCACTCGGTCACCTACCAAACATTATCCTCAATGTTTAATTAAACACAAGAAATTGGATACAATTAAAATGGATTCAAACATTATAATGGATATAATAAAAATTGTTTCTGCAACTGTGGAGTAAAAGATATAAGTTCATCAAAACATTTAAAAAAAATGTTATATTAAAACATCAAATATTATTAAAATATCAAATACTAAAGGAATACGTGGGCAATAAACATATGAATAATAAACATATTAAATCATATTTTCATGTAACAATTGTTAACATCAAATTTTACTTATTTTCATTATTAAGTTCTTTCAATATCCCTTGTATTTTTCTTGATAACAAGATTTCTACTATTATGATAAAACAAACAACAGTAATCAATATTACCATTGGAGTTACAAATGGTAAAATTGGGGAGACAGTTTCTTTTATAGTAGAAATATTCATCAACATAGTTCAAATTTTTCAAGCTTTTTAATTATTTTATATGAGTAATTTATATGGCACATGTTTGTTGAAGTTATATGTTGTGAAAAGATGATGTTCATAATATAATAATTGGTTTGCTATCACCAACTGACATGATGTTGTAAAGAATTAACATTTTTAAACCTTATTTCTGTGCTAATGTTCTGACATTTGATTTTAGCTACAATGCATTGTAGTGAAAATACAAAAGATTTCTTTGATCAATTATAAATGCTTCCAAATGTTTTCTCATTATTTGTGGTACATACATCTTGTCTTGGTTTTGGTTTAACACAATTTTGAATACAGGGATAAGTGCATTGGTACTTTATACAGGTTTTTTCGTTATCAAAATTACATATATATTCTTGTTCTTTTAACAGAATACATTTATTAAATTGTTTCTCTGTGAAGAATGACAATAGTAGAGCGTGTTCTTCTAATGCAGAATGCTTGATTGTTCCCTTTTGAATGATTGCTTGATTGTTAATTAACGTAGGAAATGGATACACAGCGATTAATGTGTTTGTGATCCTAGTATCGAAAGCTACAATCAAAATACTTTTATCATAAAACACTTTGACACCTTTCCATTCTGTCTATTCTTTCTTTTTCATGTTCTACAAGTTAACAAGTGCCAAATAATGTGTTCAAAGCAGTTCCGATGATCATTTTGACTTTTCTTTATATATAGGTTTCAGTACATACATTACATTTATGATATTTTCATTGCATACCGTACATTATATTTATGATATTTTCACTACATACATTATATTTCTGATATTTTTACTACATACAATATATTTATGACATTTTCAGTCTAACACCAATATACATATACATATATAGGCTATATATATTTAACTCTATCTGTTTCGTAGATATTATCTTTTGTTTACAACATTATCCTCAGCATTTTCATGTCTTATGTTATCTATAACTTCAGTGGACCATGGATCTGTTTTTACTACTTTTATATGATTCCAGTGAACTACTTTTTCTTACAGATAATTTTCATTAATTACTATATATTTGTTTAATTTTGACACTTCTACAACTCTATATAGTCCAGTGAACTTGGGAGATACCTTTACATTTGGCCCTTCTAGAACATGATTTTGTACATAAATTTGAGTACCTACTGTAATGTCTGGTTCAATGGTACTTTTATTATAATATCTGTAATATCTGGCATGAGTGTTATGAACCTCTTTGAATTTTTCCTTGTTTTCATGATTGTCTCGTAAGTACGTCTGGTCTTCCATGCAACATAGTCTTCATTGTTATAAGTATGTCCGGTTGGTGTTGCATCGTCTAATAATGTGTTAGGCATTCTTTTCTGATAGCCAAATAGCAAATAATGCGGGGATTCTCCTATTGTCTCACTTACAGTAATATTCAATGCGAACTGTACGTCTTCTGTTGCTAAGTCCCAATCTTTTGTCCGTGGGCTCACTACAATTTTCAGGATATCCTTTCTTTTACGGTTACTTCGTTCTACTGCTCCATTAGAACTTGGTTTATAAGCGGTTATTTGACACTTATTTATTTCATAAAATTCACATAATTTCTTTAAAAGATCACTAGTAAATTCAGCAGCATCATCAGAAAGAAGAACTTGTGGACATGAATGTCTTGTGATAATTCTAGATTTAAGAGCTTCTGCTGCTGTAGCTGCATCTCTGTTCCTTACCGGTATGATTTCTACATATCTAGTTAGATAGTCTAAGAAGACTAATATTTGTCTATTTCCTCTAATAGTCCTTGGAAATGGATGTAAAACAGTCCATAGTTACTACTTGAAATGGATTTAATTCTATGGATATTTTTCAAGTGGAGCTTTAAGTTTTACGTTACCTTTATGTTGATTACAAACTGTACAGTTTTGTACAGAGTTTTTGGCATATTCACTACAATTTGGCCAAAAAATAATTTCTGGTTATGATTCTGCATGTTTTTTTTAATTCCTAGATGTCCTGCTAACTTATATGAGTGTGTTAGTTCTAAAACTTCTCTGATTTGTGTTTTTGGGATGTATAGACGAGAACAACCTTTCTTCTCTGTTGGCTTTTTATACAACAGTCCATTTATTAATTGAAAATCAGGTTTTAAGGATTCATCTAGCATTAACTGCCCTACTATTTGTCTGATTTATGCATCATTTTCTTGTTGTATTTTTACTCTTTCTGGATCTAAATCTACTACTTGACAACTAAAACAGAAGGTATTAGTGGTAATACATTTTTCTGTTTCTTCTTGCGATCTGGATAATGCATCTGCCAAGGTGTTATATTTCCCTGGAATATGTCTGAATTCTGGGACAAATTCTAATACACCAATGAACCATCTATTGAACTTCATGTTGTTGGTAAAGGCTCTCTTTCTTAAATAAGTCACAAATGGGTTTGTGGTCCGTAAGCACATTAACCTTATGGCCTAAAAGTATGTGTCTAAATTTCTTTAGACCCCAATATAAAGCTAAACACTCTCTTTCTGTGGTACTATAGTTTCTTTCTGCTGGATTTAAAACTCAGCTAGCATGATATACAGCCCTTATTCTAGTTTTGGCCTTTTGCAGTTATACATCTAGTCCTGTACTTGATACATCACAAGCTAAGTAAAAGTCTTTGGAAAAATCTGGGTAGACTAAAACAGGTTTCCTGGTCATTTTACTCTTTAGCGTTTGAAAGGCTGTTTCTTGTTCATCCTTCCATTCATAATTAATATCCTTCTTGGTTGGTTAATTCTGTCAAAGGTTTGGCTGTAGTAGCAAACCCTTTATAAAAGGTCTATAATAACCTACCATACCTAGGAACCTTCTTAATGCTTTCAAATTAGTGGCAGCTGTGTAATCAATTATTGCCTTTATTTTACCTGCCTGCATGAGCAGTCCATCTTCACTAATTACATGACCCAAGTATTCTAAGGATTTCATCAGGAATTATTATTTTTTAATTTTATTTTGAATCCTGCAATTTAATCTTCTAGGACCATTTCTAATGTTCTGAGGTGACTCTAAGTCTCTTTTTGCTAAAAAAATTATTACATCGTCCAAGTATACTGCAACATTTTCTATATCTCCTAGAATTTGTAACATTAATCTGATAGATGTTTATGGGGCTGATGTTAGTCCAAATGGCATTACTTCAAACTGCAATGTTCTTTATGTGTGCTGAAGGCTGTGAATTGTTTGATTCTTTCATCTAGAGGTACTTGCTAATATCCACTACAAATCTAAGGATGAAAAACATTTTTGCCCCTCCTAATTGAGCTAACATATCTTGATTACCGGCATCGGCATTCTATTTGGAACTGTGATGGAATTAAACTTCCTGTAATTTATTACAAGTCTCCAACTACCATCTTTCTTTGGAACAAGTAACAATGGGGAATTATGTGAGATTTAGAAGGAATTACTACCCATCTCTTTCCATTTCTCTATCAAATTGTCAACTATGGTCTCTGGTTTATTGGTAACGGTAATTAGGGAATAAAAATGGCTGGTTCCATCATCTAACAAATTCTACGTTGTAGAACATTTTGTTCTTCCTAGTTTATCTCCTATAGCTATTACATTTCTGTATTTCTAACACCTGAATTAACTTGTGCCTGTTTTCTGGAAAAAATCTGTTTTATTTACTTCTGGATTTATTTGAGAGTTTTGGACTATCATGAAAAAATGCTTTTTCTTCTACTGTTAGTAAAGGATTAATAGAAATTTACGCAAAAGACAATACCTGCGTATAGCGTTAGTCTGTTATCTGGAATAGTTTGACATAAACTTTTGCAGTTATCACTGTTCATGTGGACGAGAGAATCCGTTTGACAAAATTCATAAATTCTTCATTTAATAATAAACATCCTTATCCTTATATCCTTTGATCTCAAATTTGTTTTGTTAAACATTTGGATGCAAAGTTATTTGAGTACAAACTGTACTTTATTATCATCAGCTGTGCTCACACAACATATTTCTTCTTCTTTTATGTCTGAAAAATAGCAAAGTTTTGCATCTTCATTGGCTTCTTCTGTTACTTCTATTATACTATTTATGGCTGATTTATTTATTATATCTAAGAGCAATACTTTATTTAATATTTTCCCTTCACTTTCACAACTTATTAATACATTGCTGCAAATATAGGTATAGGCGCCTTGATTTTCGTTAGATTCAGTGTTATGGTGATAACCATTATTTATATCTCAGTAATTATTTATATCTGAGTATATTATCCTGTTCCAGGCTAATCTTTCCTTCACTACTATCTAATATTATTCCACATCTCCTCATTAAATTAAATGAGAACAATATTGTGTTGGGAAAAATCTGTCTTCTAAAACTAGAAAACTTTCAATAAATTTATGTGACAAATTATTTAGTTCTGATTTCACATTCCCCAGACTTTTAATCTGTTTCCCTGCTATTCCTTTTATTACTCTGTTTTGACACTGAATCTGAGTTTCTGCAATGCCTAAATATCTTGTTAAAGTGATTTTATCAATTATATTTACAGCACCACCTGAATCAATGAGTACTGTACAAGTCTTTTCATTTATTGGAATTTTTACAATAGGCAAATCCTTTCTATTTATTCCTTCCTCTTTCATGGAAAATATTACTTCTTTGCTGTGTAAATAGGAAAATGCAGATGAACCTTCATTTCCCATTGCAACTTTTTCTCCTTTTTCTCTTTCATCACCTTGAAGGGATTTACTTTCTTTTCTCTGTAAAGGGGTTAAATGTCACTGACTGGATGATTTATTTATATTTGGGCGACTGTTACTTATCTTATCTCTATAGCCTCCTTATTATTGAACCAACAGTTTTTAGTTAAATGCCCGATCTTTTTGCAAACTGCACAGATTCTAGGCTTTCTGCATTCGTTAGTGGAATGATTGGAATACCCACAGTTTTCACATGTTATTTTTGGTGTAGCTCCTTGAGCTGAATTATTCTCTGGGTTTGAATTATTTGTTTTTGAATATTGACCATTATGATATCTTATGGGTGGATCGAGGAATGTTCCATTCCTCGATTGATTCTGTCTCTCTTTCTGGTTTGGATTCCACTTTTTCCTGGTACTTTGTGCATATTTCCTTTGAAAGGAAATTTGTCTATTCCCTACTTGTCTGGAATTATCATTATACTTACTATTTCCTTTATATGAATCATGGGTATTTCTGCCTTTCCCTTCATTTTGTGTTTCTGTTACCCCTACAAATTCCTTAGAAAACTCTGTCTCTTTCTTCTGGATTTCTTGCCTCATTGATATTAAAGCTGTAAGGCTATCACTTTTGGGATTAATTTTAACTTTCTTGAAAGCTTTCTTTTCCTTTTCTCCGAGAGCATTATATATTGTTCCAAATGACAAGTAATTTAAAACATATCTCAAACTGACCAAATCATTTTCTTCATCACCAAAAGCATTCCTATCTCCTATGGTGATGTTTGTATTTCTTAAGTCTTCCATCACCTTGTGTGTTGATTCTTCAACATCTGTGTGAAGATTTGCTATGGGTTCTCCATCATAATGCTGGGTAAGGAATTTGTTAATATTATATAAGGCATCACTCTGACTTACTGGTTCCCAGATTGATACACAAATTCTTTTAAATTCAGCATATGTGGTTATATTGTTGAATCTAACTGAATTCAAAGTTGTATGTGCATCACCACTTTCTGAACTAACGAGAAGCAAGGCTTCATTAATTCTTGCTCTTTCATCTGTTATTCTCCCTGTAGATATGCGATTTTATTCGTCCGCTAACCACTGGTTCACAGAATATAATTCTAACCTATTTTTGCCAGAATTTGAACTTTCAACTCTTCCACAGAATCGTGTGGCTTCCTAAATGATCGCTGCTTGCGCCATTGTTCTAAATTGAAATGTGTTAGTATGGTTACTATTATTATTATATTATTGCTACTTGTGTTAGTACTTCCTTGAGTTAATGATATTCGTGAACTTGGCATGGGAATTCAACTTTGTCTAACTGTTGTTGGTCTTAATTGGTAATGTCTATTTCTAATTGCATTCCTCAATGTGTCAAACAAATCCTGCATTACAACTGTATTCTATAAATCATAAGAAAATTTATGCACAAATACACAACAGTATTCAAAAAATATTTCATCAAAAGAATGTTATGTTATTAAAAATTCCTACCTATCAAACATAAAAAAATCTCAAGTTAAAAACAAAAAATTTTAGAAAACCATAAAATTTTTATATACTTTCTGAGAGAGAATTATATAATTTCTGAAATTTTTCATACACTCAATGAGAGAGAGAGAACTAAAAAAAATACACTCAATGAGAGAGAGAATTAAAAATAACTTTCCAATCATGTGTTACTTAGTTCGGTTGTGTTGCTTGTTATTACTTTTCCTTTCTGCGATCAACACAAAAGCATTATTTTCGTTCATTGTAGACACGTCGTATCCTGCTGGTCTGGAATAAAGTCGTCATTTTCCTGCTTTGCCGACCTTCAGGGATTTTGTCTGCTTCTTAGAATTCAGAGTAATGTTTATTTTTAATGGAAATGTATGTACATGTGAAATACACTTACCTGTTTTTTTTTAACATATTGTAAAAAAATCTGTTTGGGTGTGTTTTGAAAGTCACCAAAACACACGCTACTGTTGTTGCTGCTTCACTGGATGCTTGCGTTTTATTCTCG
>NC_089795.1:22987767-22992767 GCF_040412425.1 Macrobrachium rosenbergii
TACCATTAGGCAACGAGAGTACAAGAATATTTTCAGCCTCTCTGATGAAAGTAGTTGGAAAAGTAAAAAGGTTTACAAGGATCTGATACTGCGGAAAGAATACACGGCTAAGGGCTCTCAAAAGGAGTAAGAAAAGAAAATAAAACCATCTGGCTAGAACCCTATAAAAGGGGACAGAGAGAGTCGAGTGATGTGTGACAATTAGTTCTGATTTGTCTCCCATTCAGACATAGTTGTTATCCAGTCAATGTACAAAGCCCAACTCAACCAAATAATGTCCTCCCTTTTTTTTCTTTCAGGAAGTCCTCTGAGGGGTGGGAACCCTTAGACACTTAACAGCTAATATTTATTTCTCTCTCTCCCCAAGTGACCAAGGTCAGGAATTTTCCAATAAAAACAATCAGCAGGCTGCCAGGATCCGTGTTGTATAAGCGCCATCCCTGGCAGTGATTAATAGCCACCATTCGGTGGGATAAATCTCGTAAATTGTCTCGTGGTACGAAAGTTGCTCATCTCTTCGACCGCCTTCTGCGTTTCTTCAATCGCCTTCTGTAAATTAACCCCCACCCCTGCTCACAACCAGGCAATGAAGTTTTATTCACAATTCCAAAATAAAAGAGGATAAACATCGCATCGGTAACAGAGTCCGAAAGAATGTTTAATTTTTATGTATTACGCAGTAACAAATAGAAACCAACATTAGGTGATAGGCTATCAGCCAAAAAACTTGATGTAAAAAGAAAGAAAGATGTGGTAAGAAAAATACGAATGGACTTGAAAGATTTTTTAAATACTAACAGTTTGTTGGGCAGATATCTCAGAACTCTATTATTAATGAATAAAGAATCATTAACAAACATGTAGCCTTTGTGCCGGGCAATAAAGCCATGTCAGTAGTACGTAAATTTTAGATGAAACTGGTTTATGAAAACTGTTTGCTGACAATAGCAGAACATAGGTTTCTGTTCCTTCGTCATAAGAGATGTAAGGGACGCTTACACTTGGGACTGTTCGTGTAACTCAGACGTCCATTTCCCTTAATATTGAAGATATTTCGGATAAGGTTTTCTTTCCCTTCGGTCGGGATTAAGATTGCCAGGTAAATGGTGCTGGTCAGCTACGGAAACATATCCACACTAGCTTCTCTAACAGCACCCAAAAGACCGGTTTCCAATAAGATATAATTCGCAGTGATCCTTGCTTAATTACTAAGGGAATTTTGTTCCCGACCATTGTGTATGTTGAGATTTAGTTCATGTCTTCTCTACAACTGTGAGCATTTTTTTCATATTATTGCTTTTGAACATTTCTGTTGTTATTAAAGTTCTTTCTGTGATTTTCCTCCCAACAAATAATTGGGGAGACTGTTTCTCTGTCATAAAGTAATTAAATTTACTTCCGTTTGTAAAATGTCATCTCTCTCTCTCTCTCTCTCTCTCTCTCTGTGTGTATATATATATATATATATATATATATATATATAAACTCTCTCACACTCACGCTCATACCAATAGACAGGGAGGCAGACACAAAGAAATGACGATATTGGGGGTATTTGCAGTAGCCTGTGGTGTGCAACTCCCATCTTCTAACCTATAACACTGCGGTTTGTTACTCACCTTTATGTGCTTTGTCATTCTTACACAGGTTATTTCTGATTGTGCTGCCGCTTTCTTTTCTGTATTCCACACTCATTTTTCTTTGTTCATTTAGATTTTTCGATCTTCCTTTGTTGCATTTTTTATGGACCCTATAGGAGTTAAGTTGACGTTGCGATACAATGCTTTATATGGTTTAGGCTTACTAATTCTAAAAGTCTTTGAAAACAAACTGAGAATAAGATGAAAACACTCTTGTTTTCTTATGAATTTATGGAAGGTTCCTTGGCATTAATTTTATTTAGAAATTAATCTGACCTCTTTTCAGAATTTTCAAAATATTCCCATATACATAGATTTGTGAGAACAGGTGAAAGAGACAATCCTCCTATTACAAATCAACGTATGTCTATTTCTCTGTCAGACTTGAAAAGGGTTCACGTATAACTTAATAAGTCCACACATTTTTCTCTCCTTCGATCCAGAAAAAATCTATGGCACCAAAGTAACCACTGTGTGGGAATTATCTCTTTCTCCTTTCAGGCAATCTGTGAACTCTGGCGAAAGTTTAAGGTGAGGTCTGGAAACCGACCCTACCAATTTGCTCATTAATTTGGCCAATAAAACTGTTACTTCTTAGAGGGTGATTTTCAGCAGGATACAATCGTTCTCACTGGGAAACCTTCATATCGGATTTTCTGGAGACTGTGCATACGAGAACCTTGCGGAAGTTTAGTGGAAGAACCTTAGGAACTCCTGCCTTGTAATTGTTCATATTATTCCTCAGTGTATGATGAGTTTTTTCATGCTCTAAAACAATATTATTTTTTCATTTTAATTCAGGAAAACAACAATGTTCTATATTAGACTTCATAAACCTAATATCTTTATAGTTAAAAATGTGGTTCATGGCCTGAAACCGTCTAACCGGAAGATCAATATCCTGACAAGTTATAAACACCTGCAACACCCTCCTCATAGGATTAGATTTTGATAACCTGTGTACTAGGTACACTTCACTACTAAAGTCAGCCTAAAACTGACCCCTTTGACCAAAGAAAAAATTAACATTCAAGCCCTCTGAGACAATTTCGTAAATCGGGAGTAGTCAAACCAAGATATTTTTAGCATTGTCAAACTGATTGTATTTAATTCAGTGTGCATCGGGAAGACTTCTCAAACTTGCAATTTGACTTTAAGTTTTGGCCAGAATAGGGACTCCATTAGTCATGGGAGCCCTCGAAAGCTAAAGAATTCTCTTTTTTATAGCAATATGTCACAAATCTGCTCAGGAAAGGTATTTTATTCCTCTCAGTAATAATAATAATAATAATAATAATAATAATAATAATAATAATAATAATAATAATAATAATAATAATAATAATAATAATAATTAAATAAATAAATAAATACTTGTTCTCTTCATAACCACTATCATATGCCACCACTAAAAAAACAAACCTGAAAAGATAAAGGGTCGAAATTCATGACAAAGGGAAATCTAGAAATAAAACTGAGTAAATAAAGCATTTCCTGAAGTTCTCTCGTCATGTTTTTACTACTCGTGAGTGATATTTGTGAAACTTTGTTATGGTTCTTTACGATATTTCATTTTTGTTATTTTGTTACGACTCTGTTGACTTTTATTTCCTCTTCTATCAAATGCTTCTAGTGTATATTTTTATCCAAATACAATTGTTAGAAATATTTCTATATTTACCCTACTGCTTTTGTTCATAGAGATTTCATTTTAGTTTAGGTAAAAGATATTAAATGTTGAAACTGGGTACGAAAGTGAAATCATGAAACATTCCCCGCGATTATAATTGGGAATAATGTCGGACATGCAGAGGCTTAATTGTCACGCAGAGCAGAAGTACATTACAGGGCGAGCAATCACAGAGCACTCTGGACAGACACTGCAACATAACTTAACTAGCGGAGACTTGGGGTAGCGGGTAGGGGAGGGTGGGGGTGGATAGGTAAACAGGGAGCGAAAATGGAATAGTCCTTGGCTATGAAATAGTAACGTAAAGAAAAAGACTGATGTTACTGTGTTCTCTTAACCTACACTTATAGTTTTTATAATATGTGTAACGTTCAAAGAACCATAGACTCACATAAACAAGAATAAAAACGGAGACCAATCCATTTGTCTGGTTCCAAGA
The DNA here is from genome assembly GCF_040412425.1 of Macrobrachium rosenbergii. Lineage (NCBI taxonomy): Eukaryota > Metazoa > Arthropoda > Malacostraca > Decapoda > Palaemonidae > Macrobrachium > Macrobrachium rosenbergii. Next base: position 22,991,537 of record NC_089795.1, read on the forward strand.
AGAAAAAGACGACATCAAACTAATGTGAAAAATTCCTTTGTTCAGAAACGCGCCATGCTTTCCCATTACCATGATAGACAGTCTTTTTATTCAGCACAGCTGAATTTTGCTTGTCAATTATTCAAACGCGTTCTCCACGCATTCCATTTTGGGGACACGCAATTCGTGTCCTTAACCAGCTGAATTATAAATTATTTTCGCATAACTTCGCGGAATGTAGTATTGTGGATGCCTGTCTGGCCGTAATAATTCACACTCAAAATGTACTAAAATGAGAGTTATTTAAGATATTTAACTGTTGGAATTTTTTCATCCCACTAATTTTTGGGAAATGATTTTATTATCAGAATCCACGTGAATCCCAAAAGGAATGTGATGCATTTCTCGAAAATAACTGGGATTACCAATTGTCGGGTAGGAAATTAAGATGATTGTAATGAAAAAAAAATATAACAATTTAATTTTAAATAACATTTATAGCATAGAAAACTCCAAATATGCATCCCAAAGTAAATGTTTTTTTAATAAAACAATGCTAGCAAACAACTGAATTTTGCTTGATTTATGAGAGTGTGTTGGAATATATGCATAAAGTTCAAGGACAACGACATTTGTGTCAAAGAAAATATGTTGTTATAATATATGCTAATGAGCGTGAAGACATTAGCAAAAAGAAAAATTTTCTGTCAAGGAACACTTGGACAAGTTCAGATCAAATGAAACTGATTTACATAACAACTATGGTCATCGAAAGGAAAACAGAAGAGATCAGATAAACACAAGAAATAGTTTTCTATTTTTACATATGATAATAGTATTTCCTAGAAGATGATATACAGCAGTTGCAGAGAAATTGAAGATATATATTAAAACATTCGTATAATCAGGTCAACATTTCTTGATTCATTGCATTTAGTAGGTTTAGTTGAATAAAATTATAAAAACCTGAGACATCAAACGAAAGCTTAAATAATAAAATAACCAATTGGTTTGTTACCTTAATGAAGTTACATATATTATCCGTCCGATAAAGCAACTTTTGGTAATGTGGATAAAGTTATGGAATTATATTAAGGATAATGGAAGCAATAATATTAATGATAATGATGAGAGAGAAAAAGTGCGTGACACACACATGTGCATATATATTTATACACACACACACACACACAACATATATATATATATATATATATATATATATATATATATATATATATATATATATATA
>NC_089795.1:23000267-23002767 GCF_040412425.1 Macrobrachium rosenbergii
AATGCTGTATGAGTAGCAGCCCATGGAAATAGCCTCAGTAGTTTTTAAGATCTGAGGGCGGACAGAATAAAGTAAGGCACGGACAGACAAAGCCGGCACAACAGTTTTCTTTTAAAGAAAACTAAAAACTGGCCAGTAAATAGAATTATTCCTGTGGAATTATTGATTAACTATTTTTTTCCAAAGATAGTTATGGATCCGTTTTCCAAGTTCTTAATAATCTCCTTGGCCGTTCAGTTATCAGGGAGGATAAATCACAAAGCAGAGTGTTTGTCAACTTGATTTTATAACATTAATTTCTCTCTCTCTCTCTCTCTCTCTCTCTCTCTCTCTTCTCTCTCTCTCTCTCTCTCTCTCTCAGTTCGTTCATTTTTATAATAAGAACTCTCTTAAGCAAATTCAATTTCACAACTGTTCTCATCACTGACTTATATGACGTCGTCTCTTTCCGCTGGTTTAATATATGTCAGAGAGCGAATGAAGAGCTAAAACGGGAAAGGGAGAAGGAATGGCAGGAAATATAATATGAGAGAGAGAGAGAGAGAGAGAGAGAGAGAGAGAGAGAGAGAGAGAGAGAGAGAGAGAGAGAGAATACAAAAACATGATATCCATAATTCCTCGAATAATAAAACCTTTTACTGGTCTGGTTATTATGCTCCGACGGCCAATCTTATCAGCATTCTGGAGCCATTTTAAACCTTTAATCGTATCAAGTTACAGACATTTAACTGAAAATATTCAACATGGCTATTGCATTACAAAGAATACATACTGAAAGTGTGTGGCTTTCAAATAAAACAAGTAAAAACTGCGCCGAAGTTTCCGCGACGTAATCGAGTTTTCTGTATAACGTATAATCAAGGCCACCGAAAATAGATCTATCTTTTTGTGGTCTCGGTATAATGCTGTGTGAGCCGCGGCCATGCACCCTTAACCATGACTCGGTGGGGCCTATCCTATATGGTTGCCAGAAGCACGATTATGGCTACCTTTAACCTTAAATAAAATAAAAACTTGAGGCTTTAGTTTGGTATGTTTGATGATTAAAGGGCGGATGATCAACATACAAATTTGCAGCCCTCTAGCCTCAGTAGTTTTTAAGATCTGAGGGCGAACAGAAAAAAAGTGCGGGCGGACAGACAAAGCCGGCACAATACTTTTCTTTTAAAGAAAACTAAAACAAACAAACAGAATCCAGAGAACTTTTCTTCTTAAGATTTCCAGCCACTTGGACTTTCTTCTTGGGTGTATTCAATGGAATCATTTGTAGGTCCCGTTGCTAGGTAACCAATTGGTTCTTAGCCACGTAAAATAAGTCTAATCCTTCGGGCCAGCCCTAGGAGAGCTGTTAATCAGCTCAGTGGTCTGGTTAAACTGAGGGATACTTGACTTCTTCAGCGGAATTCGATGAAGATGGAGGTCAGTCCATTTTACAGACGTGTCATTCTCAAGATCAGTGACAGGGAAATACCTAAGATCTTTGCCTCGTTAGATCAGTAGGATTAAAAAAAGGTAAAAAAAGAAAAAAAAATAGAAGCCTAACACTGAAGTGAAGCCAAAATATATTATGTCAGCTCAAAAAATGGTTTTAGCTGTCTGTACTGAACCATGATTTTGTAATAGGTATCGTTGGTAACTAATGCATCCATTATAGGAGATTGTAGAATTACTAAAATTTGTAAAACAGGATGTTTTTGGTATTTGAAATCCATTAATTGATAACTCTGAACGAAATAAAAAAGCCCCCCCCCCCCAAAAAAAAAGAAAATTAATTCAAAGCCGTTTTCAAACGAAAAAAAAAAAACAAAAATACATAATCAGAAGGACATTCTTTGATTTAGAATATGAGGAATGCATTATCCACGACCCCAAACACATTAGGACAATTACGCCGGCATTTTTACGGGAAATAAAGAAGATAAATTTTCCCTTCTGAGTGAAAAAATTATTTGTTTTTTTCAGACTATAATAAAACCTCGGATAAAGTTCAACGTAAAAGACATTTATTTATTATTATAGACCATGCTTGAGTTGTCTTACTTGCTGATCTACTTATTATCAACAGAAGCATCAGCAACAATAATTATAACAAAAATAATATTAATAACAATACTTACATTATTTCGCTGTATTTCCTTTGTTCAGATCAATATTTATTTTATTTTTATCTTTATTTCTGTAAAGGACTCAGGGTTTGTTACACAAATGCGTGCCATTTATAATATGAAGTATTTTTGCAAAGGCAAAAAGAATTTAATAATGAAGTCTGAGGTTTGTTTTATGTCTCGAACAACCCTTTATTTTCAATATCCCACTGCTATCTCTGGGAGAAGGGAAATATTTATTCAGAAACAGACACCGCAATAAATTCCGCAGTCTCGCTATTGCGATAGCAATATTGGATACCGATTCAAATAGTTTAAACAGCAAAAATCATCACGGACTGAATTATGAAGACATGTCTAATGTTTTACTTTACACTGTGGACCAAGTTTCAAGC
>NC_089795.1:23010267-23050267 GCF_040412425.1 Macrobrachium rosenbergii
AGCAATGAGAGGTATAAGGAAATGGAGAAGTAGAAAACGCTGGATATGTAGTGGGAAAGAGTTATTAGAAAATAAGATTCTGTATATATGTGTCAGCCCTAAAAGCAATGAACGATGGAACACTCCTACGATAGTGAGGATGGGTCTATTCCAGGTTTAGAAAATGTATCCGAATTCGGTAGGTATATGTATGTAAGCGGAAACAAACTTATATCCATCTCCATGATGAAGTGGTTAAAGTTAACCTCATTTTGATATACTGGGCACGGGTTTGAATCCTGCCAGGGGAGTCAGAATTTCTTCATTTGGTTCTTCATTTTGATCTTAGGCTTTGTAGTGACAAACGTATCCAAAAAAGTGTGAAGAAATTGAGAAGTTAAGAGGTCTTGGTGATATTAAAAGTACACAAATACATGGCAAAAAAGGGGCTTGTAAATTCTATTTATAAAAATTTAATAGGTACTATAAAGGTCAATGTATTGTAACCGTGATACGCAGCAGAAACTGTGAACAGAATTCATGACAATCATTGTTTTTGCAAACTCCAGGCTATACTTACAGTTAGATGCAAGGCCTGCTTTGATGTTACATAGAAGTCTTTCTTCTATCTACCGCCTTTACTGTAGATAACCGCTAGTGCAACCGGCCACACAGGCCAGCGATACCAACGCTAGTTTTGACCATGCCTAGCATGTGGAATGGAATACAGAATGTAGGCCAAAGGGCAAGCACTGGGACCTGTGAGGTCATTCAGCGCTGGAAAGGAAACTGAAAGTAGGTAGGTCTGAAGGGTGTAACAGGAGGAAAACCTGGCAGTTGCACTATGAAATAATTGTTAGGGGAGAGTGGATAGCAAGATGGAAGAAAGATATGAATGGAGGTACAGTGAAAGGAATGAAAGGGGCCGAAGGGAAGCTGCAAAGGACCTTCAATAATGTTTTCAGTGCACCCCTTGAGGTGCACTGACGGTACTATCTCCCTGCGGGTGCCTAACATGTGAAAAGTCCCCGCAAAACCATGCCTTTTTGATACCCGCGCACCCTTCTTATCATCTCAGTCACATAGGATATGCTTGGTATAGAAAACGCACGTGTACTAAATAGAAAGGAGTAACTCTAGAATGCCTGAATGGACAGTGAATTCAAACATTATATATGGCATCTAGTCACATCAGTTGCGGTAGAGTTCGATGTTCTGAGATGACCAATAATTGTTAAAAGAAAGAAAAAAAAAACCATCCCTAATGTACACAATCCAGGTCTCAACTTTAATGTCCTACCCGATAGGAAAGCTTTTTTTTTTTTTTTTTTTTTTTTTTTAAGAGGGTGAAATAATGATAGTTGTTTATTTTCAACGATACTTAATTTTGTAGTATGAATCACGCCAACTAAACCTGACAAGTCTCATCTGCGAAGATCCGTAGAAAAGAAATAAAAAATATTGTTCAACCGTTTGCGCTCGTACAAAAACTTTAAATATATATGATATTCATATGTGTATATAATACTGTATATAATGTATTTTATGTAATCCACTTGTATTTTCATTGGTAATTAAGAGAAAAGAAAATATTTATTATCAATTGCTTTGAGAAGATAGTTGTATCGTATGAAAACAGTTATTATCTAGTTTTAAATGCAGCTATCGGAAACTATTTTATAATAATAATAGGTCTTAAAGTTCATATAAAAGGATTAAATCATGCTTGCTCTTTTACAACATTCTCATTGTTTAAATAACAGTGGTTTTGGATTTAACAGTACAAGAGAGACCTTCACTTCACACTATTTTTCCTTTTAAGGTCCATCAAACTGTCAAGGTGACATAGCTTAATATATTGCAAAAATATGTTTCAAACATCTTAGATTTTATTCACTATTGGAAATTATTTTTCATTTTACGATGCAAGTACGATAACGCCAAATTGCCACTGGTCTGGTCATCCAATTTATTTCTAGGCATTAATGCAGAAAAACAAAGATCCTCTCCATTAAAAATGCTCTAAATGAAAACTATGAAAATTTCACCGAGTGTCAGGGGAAAGTTTTAAAATAATGGTAACTGACGGAAAACAATCCCGGAATCTTGAAAAGTCTAATTGAATTTAATATAGAATTTAGGCCAAAGGTCAGGCACTGGGACCTATGAGGTCATTCAGCGTTGAAATGGAAATTGACAATAAAAGGTTTGAAAGGTGTAACAGGAGGAAAACCTCGCAATGGCACCATGAATCAATTATTAGGAGAGGGTGGAGAGTAAGATGGAAGAAAGAGAATATGGAAGGAGGTACTCGGAAACCACAATCTCAGACCCACCTAGGTCGTGCTCCGAGTTTTTAAGCGGGGCCTTTCTGGACGGCGGGTAACGCCAACTATCGAAACGAAGAAAAAATGCCGAAACTGTCGGGTTGTAGTTAGGAAAGGGGGGAGGGGGAGGGAAGGGTAGAATCTGCGTGTCTCTCTCTCTCTCTCTCTCATCATCATCATTCTCTCTCTCTCGAGCTCTTCGTTGGGTGATGCCGGTAGAGCTGCGGACTGGAGACTCGCTGGGCCGGAGTTCGATTCCTCGGCCGGCTGATGAAGAGTTAGAGGAATTCATTTCTGGTGATAGAAATTCATTTCTTGCTATAATGTGGTTCGGATTCCACAATAAGCTGTAGGTCCCGTTGCTAAGTAACCAATTGGTTCTTAGCCACGTAAAAATAAGTCCAATCCTTCAGGCCAGCCCTAGGAGAGCTGTTAATCAGCTCAGTGGTCTGGTAAAACTAAGGTATATTTTTTTCTCTCTCTCTCTCCCCTTCACATCATCATCATCATCATCGTTATCATCATCATCATCTCTCTCCAAATGACCACAAAAATACATAACACCCATAAAATATAAAAGAAAAGAGAGAGAGAGAGAGAGAGAGAGAGAGAGAGAGAGAGAGAGAGAGAGAGAGAATGGCACGTCAGCAAAGCACACTACCTTTTCAGCAGACGTTTAAACCAAGATAAGGCAAGTCCTGCTCCTACTCATTACGTTAGCTTGATCGGCGCTGTGATTCGTCCACTTGTGTGACGCTGCTTCAGACTGTCATTTCCACACACACAGACACACACACGCACAACACAGATTCTACCCTTCCCTCCCCCTCGCCCCGTTCCTAACTAAAACCCGGCAGTTTTGGCATTTTTTCTTCGTTTCGATATTATACAGGTTGTAGAACTCAACAGTGTTGTCTTGATAATATACCATGACTGCTTTACATTATATGCATCAAAATAAAAAAAAAAAAAAAAACGCCCAAAGCAAAATCCGGAAGAGTTCAAAAGGTGTTCGAGTGTGTTTCAATCCGTGATAGTTGGCGTTGCCCGCCGTCCAGAAAGGCCCCGCTCATAAACTCGGAGCACGACCTACGTGGGTCGGAGATTGTGGTTTCCGAGTGTACAGTAAAAGGAACGAAAGGGGTTGCAGCTAGGGGCCGAAGGCACACTGCGAAGAACCATAAGTAATGCCTACAGTGCACCACATGAGGTGCAGTGACGGCACTACCCCCCTGCGGGGATTGAAGAGTCTAATGAACCGTGCTTTCTATTCAAGCAAACAATAAGTTGTGATGGATTGAATAAAATTTTCTTAAGGATCCAGTTCAAATATCATCAGTTCATGAATCACTTAAGACAAAGCGAGCGAAAGGAAACGATACCACAGATCACAGTCGCAGACTTCAAACCACGTATAAATCTGTAACGACTTAAGATATTTGTGGTGAAACGTAAAATTTTAGGAATGTTTGCAGTAAGATTTTATTAGTATGTAAATGCCGCGTATCAGTAATCACTCATATTTGGCATTTTATGGATGCCACGAAATGATTAAACATTGAATTCATGCGATGCAGTTTTTAAAATACGAACTAGGTCAAGAACGATCTCTCTCACACGAGATCTTTTTTAAGATATGTGCATATTAACTTTATCCCGGATAGTAGTTTCAAATAATAATAATGTGAAATTTTATACAAATGATGATATGCAGACCAGTCTAGTAAATATGACCAATAATGATTATATATATATATATATATATATATATATATATATATATATATATATATATATATATATATATATAATATATATACACATGTACATATATAGTTCATCCAAGAGATCAAGCAAAACAATCGAAGTATTTATGTACATTTTAGGTTTACAGCAAAATGATAAACTGCTGTGAAAATTGACATATGTTCATGTGCCCTATCCAGTCTCTATAAAAACAAGCATAGTTCCCTGAAAGAATCATTTTGAAAGTTTTTAACAAAATAAATTTATATATCTTTCCAAGGGAAATTTGTAAGCAACAATTTCTAATATATTTGATAATTCACAAGAATTGAACAGAAAACTCATGCAAACACGTTTGAGAAACAGTATATATGTATATTTAATATTATATACATACATACATTATATATATATATATATATATATATATATATATATATATATATATATATATATATATATATATATATATATATGTGTGTGTGTGTGTGTGATTGTGTGTGTGTGTGTACACACACACACACACCTTATTCACTAATGGATGACAATATTGTATCTGTTCAAAGTAAAGCCTGGATGTCAGCACGCAAATACTTAGTGATGATTAGTGGACTCTCAACAGATTCTTGATATCCCTGAAATTACATGATTTTTAAAGCTTGTTTACTATTTTAAAGTTTATCATATCAACGGAAGAAAGTTCATTTCTGTATGATTAGACCTAGTACTAATTGTAGGATAGAGCCTACCTGTATTCTGAAGCTATATATATATATATATATATATATATATATATATATATATATATATATATATATATATATATATATATATATATATATATATATATTATATATACACTTTATATTTCACTGTCATGTATGCTAAATGTCATTATTAATAATGTATAATTGCAACATGCAGAAGTTTGTTATTTTTCATCAATAATCACCAATAAACTAATGCAAACACTCAACCTAGACTGGCGAGTCAGTACTTTGTTCACTTTGTTTGGTTTTATGTACAGCCCTCCACAGGGATAATTCCGTCTCTGGCGGGCCCGTGTACGTTTTCAAAATAGGGTGCTTCTTAGATTTTGTAGTTGTCTTTCAGTGTTTTCTCGTCAGTATCGTAGCTCCTGCAGAATTAGGAGTCTTTAGTTCCTTTTTTAAATTTGCCTCATTCTTGTATGCTCTTCACTTCAGGCGGTATTTTGTTGTATAGTCTTGGTGCGCAGTGTACAAATGCTCTCTTGCCTGACTTACAAATTGTTCAAGGTTCAAATAGCCTATATTTGAAGAACGACTTCTTGGAGGCCATGGGCATGTGTAGAGACTTCGCTATGTGCATGTCCGTCGAGAAGGCTAAACACCCCATCAAGAAGGAACTGGGCACCACGATGCTGTTCATGAAGTGCATGCATACGAAGAAGGTGAGGTTTGATAAGACTTATTTTTCCCCCGCGTACCCCACCTCAGGCCGTATTATACCGCATGTTTCGGTTCTGGTTCCTAAAGGCCGCCACTAATGTTCAGTTATAGCTGTGCAGTTATGCCTGCACAGTCGGCCTGTGCAGGCAAAACTAAACCCACTAGCATTCAGTTATACCTGTGCAGGCAAAAGTAAACGTTAGTGGGTTCAATTTTGCCTGCACAGGCCGACTGTGCACTTGTGCAGACATAACAGCGCAGGCTGAACTGCGCAGGTGTTATAACTGAACGTTAGTGGCGGCCTTAAGCTCCCACCCCACTAACAGTTGCGGACAAACTACACTGTTCGTGTTCAGGGCACAGCTATATAACTTGCACAGTTTTAATAGCTTTCGTATTGTTGATCCATTTTTCAAAATGACACTGACTTCTGCTATGTCAGTGGTTAACGTGGATGTTGTCTTCCACCTTTCAAAGTCACTTTTTACTATTTTGTTTTGTTAAAGTCTGAATAAAGATTTGTTTATTGCCAACTATGTGTTGAGGAGACGAATAAGCAAGGTGGTATATTGCCCTTAGCATTACCGGGGCAGTATTTTTGAGAATAAATCGTTATACAGGCTAAAAGTATCAACAGACACCACTGACTTGCAAATAGGCTACTGTATGTAGAATTGACCAGTTGAATCTGTTGACACGTTGGAAAAAAGTTATTATATGCAAAAGGACCGAAATATGAATTAAGTTTCAACCATTCCGTACAGCGCCTCACTAACTTTCCATCTTTAGATACTGGTCTGCATGCAGAAGGACATGAAGAAATACGGCCCTCTCATGGGATTCGAAGGAGACGTCGAAACCGAGGAGAATGGCAACCTCTTGGACCAAATCACAGAGATGTTCTACATGGAAGACAACGCCTTCGTGTGAACCTCTTCTCTGGCACAAGTAATAGGATTAGGAGGTCAGGCAAAAACAAACTGTCTGTTAGAGCTCCTCCCCTCTTTCTAAATTGAATATCTCATTATTGGTAATGTTTATTAAGATTTAAAAACTGTATCCTCACTTTCCTTGCAGTGTGCTGGAACCTCTCACTTTACCCACGTTTATTTTCAAGGACCCCTTTCAGAAATGTTACTGCGTGTTCTCCTCTCCCGCCCTACTTCTCTGCAGTTTTTCGTCATGGCTGTAAATCATAGAAAACATCAGCTGTTAGTGGCCCTTCTGTTCAGATCTCTCTCATTGCATCGTAGACAAACTATAGCTTTAGGATAGAATTAAATGTACTCAAAGATGCAGTACGCTCATCCATGCTAAATTCCATTACTAATATTGTGTTCGTACAAGGAAAAATGCTCGATATAGTTCCGTTATCAATCATGACAGTGTTTCCTCCAGAACAAAATGATCGAAGTTTGAGACTAATTCACAGAATTCAAAGGTGCACGTTTGAAAAACAGTATCTTGATCAGATAATACAAGTTCCATAGACATTCAAATATCAAACCACTGGCTATCATGTTTCATTTAAAGCCTATTAATGAATGCTTAAAGATAGTGCGATTGGTCTTACCTCATAGTATGCTGCTGAGGAAATTTCAGTATAACTAATTTCTTTTTGTCCGAAAACGGAGATATTGCCATTGTCTGATATCAAATTCTGTTGATAAAATGAAATTGACGAATTTCAGAAATCAGTGTATATTATTCGATGTATGGGAAAAAACTCTAAATACCAATATTAGACAATTAGAGGACGTCCCACTATTTGGGGCTTAAGTGAATATAATTTTCTCGACATTCCGTCAGATATAGAAAGGTCATCGTTCGTTTCTCTCTTTCCACTGGAAATGCAGAAGTTATATACGTTGAGACTGCTTTGTTTAGTTTTCTGCAGCTACCCACAGGGCATGTATAGCCTAGGCTATACTAGGAAGTCTAAAACCAGAATGTAGACAATAAACAAGCCTAGACAATGAGGATAGACTGACATACCTTTTTATTCCTTGAGTTGGTCTTCTTTTCAAATACTAATCTGGTCAATAGACTTTTAGTTAAGACAAAGAAGTTCGCATCAGGACTGTATTTGACCTTTCCAAGTTTGTAGAAGTAGATGAAATATAAATGTTCGTTTCTTGTTTTAAAATGGTTTAAAAGAGCTAGTGTTGGTAAAATAAGTGCAAAGGATATGCACGTTATCCCAACGGGTACATCCTACCTAACCTTTCATACATGAAGAGATGCCTGATCTTCGAATGGGTGTCATTTGTGTTTGTCATGTATATTGATTTTGTTAGGTGCATTCAAAATAACCAAATTTTCTTCCCAGTTAATGCCAATGAAAAATAAATAAGCAAGAAAATGGCTTGTCTACTAAGTTTTAGGAGAAAACCAGTTTTATCAAAATATTAGTGGCTATCTGGGCATATGTGATCTGACATCAACGTGGACATGCTTTGGAGTGTGTGTGTGTGTGGACACAATTCTTTTATGTCAGAAATATGGATCAGCTAGGTAGCTCTTGGATACCCGACTTCATCTCCATAACTTTCATCTCCTTATCACTTAAACCTTTTACTTTAAATGGAAACACAAAATTTACAATGGAATCTATGAAACTATTCTGAGGAAGTAGCGAGTAATCTAAGGAGGTACCCCGGCACACAGACTGACAAAACAGGCCAATTCAACTGACAAATTTGAGTTTTTGAAGGTGGAAAAATAAGACTTTTGGAAAAATAGTCAGGTGATGCTGGAAAGCGTGGTGAGACAGAAGACCAGTTGTAGACCTGCCTGCCGAATAAAAATAACTCATCAGATGGATTATCAAATAGGGATCGGAATAGAGAAAGAATTGCCCAACAAAATGAAGCTGCTCGTTGCAGAAATTCCAGATTCTTGTAAAAGTCATTTGAAGGATATAAAGGGTCCCAGCGATTCTTGGAAGAAATGGTCCGGTGATAAAAGGACAAGAAAACATTCACTATTTAAATCTAAGGATACAGTTACTATAAGAGGTTAAAAGTTTCAGAAAACGTTTGGAACCAGAAACTCTAAAGAAGTTTTATTCTTTTTCTACTGTAGATAATGGACTGAACCATCTAATTTTTCGAAAAAAACAATAGAAACAATAGTTGAGGAACCACAAATGTATGTAATTACTGGGCGCAATACAGATGGTGTTAGATATCAATTCATTGAACAAATAAAATATCTAGATGTTGTATAGAACAATTCACAAAGTACTTAGGTCTACTGTATAATGTCCAGATCTGACAGGGCTTCATTGTATTACTCAGGAGTTATGAAAAACAAATTACTTTATCTGAAGCATACGTTTAACAGTAACTGATATTCCCCCTCTGAGATTACCATGGACCAATATTGGAAGGAAATGCAATCCAAGGCTTATGACAAATTAAGATTTGCGTTCCAGTTACATAATTGTAAGTCGGGCTGCAGGTTAAATATACCCAAGCTATTATTAAAATCATATAGGTCAAAAAAAAAAAATGGGAATGAAAAGCAGCTTTTAATTTATAAGAAACCCAGAAAAATAAAAAATTAAAGTGGCACTGGAATAAATGGCGTTAAAGCAGAACGACAAGAACTTTGAAAGTTGGACAATCATAATCTATATAAAATGTGAATAAGCAAATTAAAATTTCGAATACTTTCACTATGTTTACTCATCCAAATAACGTGATTAGATTTAGCCCCATGTCAACCATGTTAAGATGTCAAAAATTAATAGCACAGTTTGATTTTACAGAATGTGCATTAAATAAGCTCAACCACGGGGCAAAATTAAAGAAGAAAGGAATCCTTTATATAGGCCAGTACACTTTACTACTACGATGAGAAATAGCTGCTCACGGTAGAAGCTATTGGGATGTGTCTCGACATGACTGTACGTTGGCCCTTTGCTGACAGCAAGGTATCACAGGCTGCCCAAATAAGGGTGACAGTTTCACATGTACAGTAGGTGCTGCTCGTTTTCCGTTTCAAAAATTCCGCCTCTTTCTTCCTAAGGTAAACAAGGTTCAGTATTGAGTACTAAATGGTATGTATATTCAGACGATGAAAATGAAAATACAGGGTTTTGGTATTTTTTTTTATTTCTTGTAACTAATCTTTTGTACCTTACTGCGAATGAGAATCATTAATTATATTTGTTTCTTTGTGGTCAGTAATTTTATCATATTCATGTAGGAGATAATAAAAAAAGTAAAGGTAAAAATTATGACTTCAGTTTCATCGTCAGAAAAATTTACATTAGTATGTTCTTGGAATCATTTCACAGCAGAATAAAATTATCTAACAATTTTATAAGACTGATATTGATTCTATTTTAAGAGTATACATGCGTGAAAACGTAAATAATTTTTCTTATGCAGTTTATATTAGTATATAAATACATGATATGATATGAAATTTTATTTAAAAAAGAAATTTATTCTGCGTGTATGTAGAATGTAGGCCTACTAAGCCATTTGATGACCTCTGGTACTAGCACTATATGACTGGTCTATATATAATATATATATATATATATATATATATATATATATATATATATATATATATATATATATATATATATATATATATACAATGTCTTTTCTTGAATCAGAAAATATGAATATAATGAATACCTATAAAACACTGTTTAGTTGTTGCAACCATATATTTCAGGCACTTTCGCACTTACGTCGTACTGTTCACTGAAGAATCTGGAAAGCAAATTTTACAGGCTATATAGCAAAGCATAGATGGGGTTATTAAGATGGTATGCAGGTGACCTGTTTCCAACACAATTGAGAATAGAATTCCTAGTGGTTTTGGCCAAAGCTCCGGTTGGCGAATTTTAAGAGGTTTTTCAAAGGCCATTTCTTCAACCGTTCAGAAAAGCGGATAGGACAATTAAAAATGTATACTGGGTCGTGACTGACCACCCATGGTATTAGTACAACAGCATAATTCTCTTTTTATTTGAACAATAATAATTTTGCAAGATGAGCTTTTACAAATAAAAATCATATTAAATGTCGGATTTCTGATATAAAATATAATCCCGAACTCTCCAATTAAGTCAGTGATTTTATGCTTTTAGGTCTTTGCTTGAACATTTTCTGTCTCTCCCAGGGCTAAATGTCATTACAATTACAGCTGGAAGTATCTTGATAATAGCGGACTTCAATCCTGATTTCTTATTTAAATCTTTCGATAATGAGCAACTTTCACTGGACTTTCAGATAATTTATCCTGAAGAGTTATTTCAGCCAAAGGTTGAATATAGCATTGGATGTTGTTCAGTTTTGACTGAAGCTTTATGTTTGTTAATACGTACATCTGTTGTCTTTGCTAGGTGGACCTCTATAAAATAAGACATTCAGGCATTGTTAATTTTATATATTATGTTTTTGTTTTCAGTTGCGTTGGGGTGTTTTTTATTAACATTCTTTTCTAGTGTGCTATAGAACATATCCTAAGCCCTTGAGGATTAAGGTTTTACCAATGATCTTTATGTTTTCGTGATGGCTTAAGAAATGAATGCAAGCAAAAAGAATGTTCTTAGGGTTTCTTCATATTACTTTCATTATAAATATCTTGTTCTTTGTTATAACAAATGCCAGTGGTATATGTAGGGATAGCATAAATCTGTCCCTATTTTTCTTATGTATTCAATTTCTTGATGAAATACTGAGGACTGACAATTAGCTCGTAAAACATAGAGGAAAGTCTCCCATATTTTGATGTAAAAGGTGATCATCTGAATAAAAATGGAATCAGTTAAGTTGTTGGTTGGTTTGATAAATACAAAATTTGTTTGAAAATATTCTCTATGTATTAAAACATGCTAAGAAAGGAGGCAATGTCTTTTCTAATTCTAACGTAAACTTAATGGATGGTAAAATTCAAATTAGAAAATAAATCATTTATTTACATCGATACCAGCATAAGTTTAAATATCGTCCCAACATCCTATACCACTTTAGGATAAATGATCTTCTGGTATATAACTTTATCAAAAAGAATTCCATGTACAGGTTTGAGAGGACTTTGGAAATAATGACTTGACGTCTGGCTAACAAATATTTGTTGTTAAAATGCATGTTTAAACTTACAATCACAAATGCACAACCTAGTGAGATGTTTGACTTACAGGATGAGAATGTTCCTAGAAGGTTGATTCAGGTACTAAGCCATTTTATAATTTGAATCTAAGAGGACTTTAGTAAATGAGGCATAAATAATCCCATCTTTACTAACGAATCCGTAAATAGGGGAAAAAGTGATTTTGTTTTAATTTATCAACTAAATCTATGACAGTTACATATTGCCCACTAGAATGCTGATTGATTTGTTAAATTGAAACATGTAGCTTGTGGTAATATCTTTCGTTAATTTATATAATATCTCGCCATCGTTTACTGATAATTGGCCTTTATTGATTGTGTTCTTTCTAAGTGTTTTGTTAATATTTTGCTCAAGACATTTAGCAAAATTTTGACATGCCTCTATCGGTCTTTTTTTATCTTTAAGGGTTTTTCGTATCGGTGGTGAAACTTTTTATGGTGGGCAAGGGGCAGCTTTGTTAGTGTTTTGTATGTCGTATCATCATCAGTTGGGCTTGCATCGTGATGTCGGATCAACTCCTCTAAAGTACAATACTATTGATTGTTGTGTCTGGTGGGCGGTCCCCAAACCCCGCTCAACCGTTGCGTGTCTCCTGGTGTCGTGGGCGGATGGTACTCGCTTCCTATCGGCGTTGTAGGCGGGTCGGTGGTGGCTGCCAGGTGTCGCGGCGTTCGTGTCTCCTGGTGTCGTCGGCGGCTGGTCAGCCCATCCCTATCGATTGTGGCAGGGTCCGGTGGAGCGGCTACAGTCCCCAACTGGTGGTCGCTCGCCCTTCCTGGCCGTTGCGTGTCTCCTGGTGTCGTCGGCGGCTGGTCTTGGCGGTCGTATCGGTGGTGTGGCGGGTCCAGGTCGGGTGGCCCCCAACTTCCTCACCCCCCTCGTTCTGCGTGTCCAGGTGTCGTCAGCAGCTGGTCTTGCCTCGGTCCCTATCGGTGGTGTGGCGGTCGGTGGAAGCGCCCAGTCCCCAGCTAACTGGTCGCCGCCTTCCGCCGTCAGGTGTCTCCAGGTGTCGTCGGCAGCTGGTCTCGGCTCGGTCTGTTGGTGGTGTGGTGGGTCGGTGGAAAGCGACGCAGATCCCCCAACTGCTAATCGCTCACCCTTCCCCTAACCGTTGCGTGTCTCCAGTGTCGGTGGCAGCTCCTCTTGGCTCGGTTGTGTCGGTGGTGTGGCGGGTCGGTGGCGGCGACCAGTCCCCAACTGGTGGTGCATGCCGCCCTTCCTGCCCGTTAGTGCGTGTCAGGTGTCGTCGGCGGCTGGTCTTGGCGCGAGTCGTGTCGGTGGTGTGGCGGGTCGGGTGGCGGCCTTTCCCCCAACTGGTGGTCGCTCCCTTCCGCCCGTTGCGTGTCTCTAGGTGTTGGTGGCTGGTCTTGGCTCAGTCGTATCGGTGGTGTGGCGGGTCGGTGGGCCCAGCAGCCCCAACTGCTGGTCGCTCACCCTTCCTGCCGTTGGGCGTGTCCAGGTGTCGTCGGGCTGGTCTTGGCCAGTGTGGACTCGGCCTGTGGTGGGTGGGTGGGCGGCCAGCAGCCCCCAACTGCTGGTCGCTTGCCCTTCCTAACCCGTTCTGGCGTCTCCAGGTGTAAACCGGCGTCTGGTCACTCTTGTCTCGTCCTGTCGGTTGTGGGCGGGTCCGGTGGCGGCCACCAGTCCCCCAACTGGTGCTGGTGCGCTGCCCTTCCCCGTTGCGTGTCTCCTGGTAATGAAACAGCGCCTCCTCTTGCCCTGGTCTATGTCGGTGGTGTGGCGGGTCGGTGGAGACCAGCCCCCCAACTGGTGATCGCTCGCCCTTTCCGCCCGTTGCGGTCTCCAGGAAGTCGGCGGCTCCTCTCGGCCTGCGATCCCTGTTGGCGGTGTGGCGGGTCGGTGGAAGCGGCCAGCAGCCCCCAACTGCTGGTCGCTCGCCCTTCCCCGCCTGTTGGGCGTCTCCAGGTGTTAGCGGCGTCTGGTCTGCGGCCGGTCGTGTCGGTGGTGTGGGGTCGGTGACGTCAGGGTGGATGTAGTCGCTCGCCCTTCCTGCCCGTGTCTCCTGGTGTTGTCGGCGGCTGGTCTCGGCTTGGGTCCTGTCGGTGGTGTGCCCGGGTCGGTGGCGGCCACCAATCCCCCAACTGGTGATGTCGCCCTTCCCCGTTGCGTCTCCAGGTGTTAGCGGCTGGTCTTGGCGCGGTGGACCTGTCGGTGGTGTGGCGGGTCCGGTGGGGCCAGCATCCCCAACTGCTGGTCGCTTGCCCTTCCGCCCGTTGAGTGTCTCCAGGTGTTGGCCGGCTCCTCTTGGCTGGTGGTCGTGATCTATCGAGTGTGGCGGGTCGGTGGCCAGCCAGCAGCCCAACTGCTGGTCGCTCACCCTTCCCAACTGGCGGCGTCTCCAGGTGTTGGCGGCTTCTCTTGGTCTGCGGCCTGGTCTTGTCGGTTGTGGTGCTGGTCTTGGGACGGCCAGCAGTCCCTCAACGGTGGTGCGCTCACCCTTCCCGCCCGTTGGGCGTCTCCAGGTGTCGGCGGCTCCCTCTTGGCGCCGGCGGTCCCTATCGGTGGTATGGCGGGTCCGGTGGGCGACCAGCCAGTCCCCAACTGCTGGTCGCTCGCCCCTTCGCCCGTTGCGTGTCCCACCAGGTGTCGGCTCTCCTCTTGGCGGCGGTCTGCCGGGGTGGTGTGGCCGGGTCGGTGGTGGCCAGCGGTCCCCCAACTGCTGGTCGCTCACCCTTCCCGACCAGTTGGGCGTCTCCAGGTGTCGGCGGTGGCTCCTCTTGGCTGGTGTGGTCGAGCCGGTGGTGTGGCGGGTCTGGTGACCGGCCGTCTAACTGCTGGTCGCTCACGCCCCCTTCCCGCCCGTTCGTGGTCTCCAGGTGTTAGCGGCAGCTCCTCTTGGCTCTGGTCATTCGGTGGTGTGGCCGGTCCGGTGGAGCGGCCAGCAGCCCCCCAACTGGTGATGGCTTGCCCTTCCCGGCGTTGCGTGGTCTCCCACCAATTGTTGGCGGCTGGTCCTCTTGTCTCGGTCGTGATGTGGCGTGTCCGGTGACGACCTCTGTAGCCCCCAACTGAGTGGTCGTCGCCCTTCCGGGCGTTCGTGTCTCCAGGTGTCGGCGGCGGCTGGTCTTGGCTCGGTCTGTCCGGTGGTGTGGCGGGTCTGGTGGCGACCAGTCCCAACTGCTGGTGGCTCCCGCCTCTTCTAACCTGTTGGCGTCTCCAGGTATGCGTCGGCGGCTGGTCTTGGCTCTGGTCACTGGCGTTGGTGTGGCGGGTCGGGTGGAGCCGGCCAGCAGCCACAACTGCTGGTCGCTCACCCTTCCCGAACCGTTGCGCATCTCCAGGTGTCAGCGGCTGGCTCCTCTCTTTTAGCCTGGTCGTGTCGGTGGTGTGTGGGTCCGGTGGGCGGCCAGCAGCCCCCAACTGTGCTGGTCGCTCACGCTTCCCCCATTGGGCGTCTCCACCAGGTGTCGGCGGCGGCTCTGGTTGGCTCGGTCGAATCCGAGTGGTGTGGCGGGTCGGGTGGGCGGGCCAGTCCCCAACTGGTCGATCGGCCCGCCCTTCCGCCCGTTGCGTGTCTCCTGGTGTGCGGCGGGGGCTCCTCTTGGCCCCTGGTCCCTCGGTGGTGTGGCGGGTCGGTGGCGGCCAACAGCCCCCAACTGTTGGTCGCTCGCCCTTCCCAGCCGTTCGTGTCTCCTGGTACCAGGTTGTCGGCGCTCTCTTGGTGTGGTCCTATCGGTGGTGTGGCGGGTCGGGTGGCGCGACAAAGCCCCCAACTGCTGGTTGCTCACCCCTTCCTGTCGTTGCGGCGTCTCCAGGTGTCGGCGGCGGCTGGTCTTGGCCTGCGTGTTGTCGGTGGTGTGGCGGGTCGGGTGAGTGGCAGCACCCCCAACTGGTGGTGGCTCGCCCCTTCCCGTCTGTTGCGTCCACCAGGTGTCGTCGGTTCCTCTTGTCAGCCTGGTCCTATCGGTGGTGTGGTGGGTCGGTGGCAAGGCCAGCAACCCCCAACTGCTGGTCGCTCACCCCTTCTCGGCCGTTGCGTGTCTCCAGGTGTCGGCGGCGACTCTGGTCTTGCGGCGTGATCGTGTCGGTGGTTAGCCGGGTCAGTGGAGCGGCCAGTCCCCCCCAACTGCCAGTTATCACCCTTCCGACCTGTTGGGTGTCTCCCAGGTGTCGGTCGGCGGCTGTTGGCTGATCCTCTCGGTGGTGTGGCGGGTCTGGTGGCGGCCCAGCAGCCCCCTAACTGCTGGTCGCTCGCCCTTCCCGCCCGTTGCGGTGTCTGCCAGGTTTCGGCATCTTTTCCTCTTGGCGTCGGTCTTGTGGCGGTGTGGCGGGTCAGTGGGCGGCCACCAGCCCCCAACTGCTGGTGGCTGGCCTTCCCTGCCCGTTGCGGTCTCACCAGGTGTCGTCAGCGGCTTTCCTCTTGGCTCGGTCCTATCGGTGGTGTGTAGTGGTCCGGTGGATCGGCCGGCAGCCCCCCAACTGGTGGTCGCTCGCCCTTCCTGCTTGTTGCGTGTCTCAAGGTGTCGGCGGCGGCTCCTCTTGGCGTGGTCTATTAGGTGTTGTGGTGGGTCGGGTGGCGGCCAGCAGTCCCCGAACTGGTGGTTCGCCCTTCCCACCCGTTGCGGGTCTCCAGGTATCGTCGGCGTCTTTTTCTCTTGGCACGGTCGTGTCGGGCGTTGTGGTGGGATCGGTGGGCGGCCAGCAGTCCCCAACTGGTGGTCGCTTGCCCTTCGGCCATTGAATGTCTCCAGGTGTTGTCGGCGGCTCCTCGTTTCGATCTGTCGGTGGTGTGGCGGGTCGGGTGGAGACCAGCAATCCCCAACTGCTGGTCTCACCCTTCCCGCCGTTGCGCGTCTCAGTTGTCGGCGGCTTTTTCTCTTGGCATGGTCGTGTGTGGTGTGGCAGGTGGTGCAGCGGCCAGCAGCTAACTGCTGGTCAGCTTGCCTTCCAACCCGTTGGGCGTCTCTAGGTGTTGGCGTCTTTTCCTCTTGTCCGGTCATGTATCGGTGGTGAGGCGGGTCGGATGAGCAGCCACCAGTCCCAACTGGGTGGTCACCGCTCTTCCCGCCGTTGGTGCGTCTCCAGGTGTTGTCGGCGGCTCCTCTCGGCTCAGTCCTGTCGGTGGTGTGGCGGGTCGGTGTGGGCGGCCAGTCCCCCCCAAGTACTGGTCGCTCGCCCTTCCGGCCGTTGCATGTCTCCAGGTGTTGTCGGCGTCTGGTCCTCTGGCGTGGTCCTGTCGTGGTGTGGCGGGTCCGGTGGAAGGCCAGTCCCCAACTGCTGGTCGCTGGCCCTTCCGACCGTTGCATGTCTCCACGTGTGTCAGCGTGGCTCCTCTTGGCCCGGTCGTGCGGTGGTGTGGTGGGTCGGATGGAGCGCCAGCAGCCCCCAACTGCTGGTCGCTCGCGGCTTTCCAGCCCGTTGCGTGTCTCAGGTGTCGGCGCTGGTCCAGGCGTGGTCCTATCAAGTGGTGTGGCGGGTCCGGTGAGCGGCCAGCAGCCCCCAACTGCTGGTGCTCGCCCTTCCGACGTTGGCGTCTCCAGGATTGTCGGCTCCTCTTGGCTTCGTGATCCTGTCGGTGGTGTGGCGGGTGGGTTGGCGGCCAGCATCCCCAACTGCTGGTCGCTTCGCCCTTCCCAGCCGTTGCAGGTCGTCTCCAGGTGTCGGCATCTTTTCTCTTGGCGTGGTGGCGTCGGTGGTGTGGCGGGTGGTGGGCGGTAACATCCCCCCCAACTGCTGATGCGCCCCCTTCCCACGCCCGTTCGAGTCTCCACCAGGTATCGGCGTCTTTCACTCTTGGCTTGGTCGTATCGGTGGTGTGGCAGGTCGGGTGGGTGGCCAGCAGCTAACTGCTGGTAAGCTCCCCCTTCCGCCCGTTGCAGCGTCTCCACTAGGTGTCGGCGTCTTTTCCTCTTGGCATGGTCGTGTCGGTGGTGTGGTGGGTCGGTGACGGCAGCATCCCCCAACTGCTGGTTGCTCGCCCTTCCGCCCGTTGGGCGTTTCCGGGTGCCGGCGTCTTTTCTCTTGGCGTGGTCCTGTCGGTGGTGTGGCGGTTGGTGGGCAGACCAGCCCCCAACCTGGTCGCTCGCCCTTCCCGCCCGTGCGCGTCTCACCGGGCATCGGCTCTTTTCACTCTTGGAGTGGTCCTATCGGTGGTGTGGCGGATCGGTGACCGACCAGCAGCCCCCAACTGCTGGTCGCTAAGCCCTTCCCGGCCGTTGCGGTCTCCACCGGGTGTCGGCGGCTGGTCTCTTGCGTCGGTCCTATCGGTGGTGTGGCGGGTCGGGTGGATACCAGCCCCCTTTCTGATGGTCGGCTGGCCCTTCCGGCGTTGTGTCTCCACTGGTGTGTCGGCGTCTTTTCCTCTTGGCATGGTCTATCGGCGTTGGTTGGCAGGTCGGGTGAGCAGCCAGCAGCCCCCCAACTGGTGGTCGCTCGCCCTTCCGCCCGTGCGTGTCTCCAGGTGTCGGCGGCGGCTCCTCTTGGCTTCGATCTATCGGTGGTGTGGCGGGTCCGGTGGGGCTCAGCAGTCCAACTGGTGGTAAAGCTCGCCCTTCCGGCCCGTTGCCAGGTCTCTCCAGGTATCCGGCGGCGGCTGGTCTTTGGTTGTCCACTATCGGTGGTGTGGCGTGGTCGGTGACGGCCAGCAGCCCCCAACTGCTGGTCGCTCGCCCTTCCCCCGCCGTTGGCGGTCTCCAGGTGTCGTCGGCGTCTGGTCCTCTTGGCTCAGTCCTACTCGGTGGTGTATGGCCGGGTCGGTGACGACCCAGTCCGTAACTGCTGGTCGCTCGCCCTTCCCGCCGTTGCGTGTCTCCAGGTGTCGGCGGCTGGTCTTGGCTCGGTCCTATCGGTGGTGTGGCGGGTCTGGTGGTGGCCAGCAGCCCCCCCAACTGCTGGTGCGCTCGCCCTTCCCGCCGTTGTGCGTCTCCAGGTGTCCGGCGGCTTGTCTCAGCTCAGTCTATGGCGTGGCTGCATTATCGGTGGTGTGGCGGGTCGGTGGAGTAGCCAGCAGCCCCCAACTGCTGGTGCTCGCCCTTCCCGGCGTTACAGTCTCAGGTGTCGGTGGCGGCTCCCCATTGTCTGGTGGTATCGGTGGTGTGGCGGGTCGGGTGGAAGCGGCCAGCAACCCCCAACTGCTGATGACTACGCCCTTCCGCCGTTGCACGTCTCCAGGTCGTCGGCGGCGGCTCCTCTTGGCGTGGTCGTATCGGTGGTGTGGCCCGGGTCAGGTGGGCGGCCCGCAGCCCCCCAACTGCTGGTCACTCGCCTTCCCCCAGCCGTTACGGGTTTCTACCAGGTGTCCGCGTCGGCTCCTCTTGGCTTGGTCTGTCGGTGGTGTGGCGGGTCGGGTGACCGCCAGCTCCCCAACTGCTGGTGACTTCGCCCTTCCCGCCGTTAACGTGTGTCTCCAGGTGTCGTCTTTTCCTCTTGGCGTGGTGGTATCGGTGGTGTGGCGGGTCCGGTGGAGCGACCAGCATCCCCCAACTGCTGTTAGCTCTCGCCACCCCGCCCGTTGCCTGTCTCCAGGTGTCGGCGTCTTTTCCTCTTGGCCCGGTCGTATCGGTGGTGTGGCGGGTCGGGTGGGCGGCCAGCAGCCCCCCAACTGCTGGTCGCTCGCCCTTCCCACCGTTGCGTCTCTCCAGATGTCGGCATCTTTTCTCTTGGCTTAGTGGTGTCGGTGGGTGTGGCGGGTCCGGTGGGCGGCCAGCAGCCCCCAACTGCTGGTCGCTCGCCCTTCCCGCCCGTTGCAGGTCTCCACCAGGTGTCTTCCTCCAGATGTCCTGTTGGTGGTGTGCTCCGGTGGAGCAGCCAGCAGCCCTAACTGCTGGTTTCGCCCGTTGTGTCTCCAGGTGGTGTGGCGTGGTCCCGGTCGGGTGGTGTGGGCGGGTGGACCGGCCAGCAGCCCCCAACTGCTGGTGGCTTGCCCTTCCCGCCGTTGCCAGCGTCTCCAGGTGTCGTCAAGCGGTTCCTCTTGGCTCGGTGGTATCGGTGGTGTGGTGGGTTGGGACTGGCCAGGCGGCCCCGGCAACTGCTGGTCGCTACTTCCTTCGGCCGGTTGCCAGCGTCTCCCAGGTGTCGGCGGCTCCTCTTGGCTTGGTCCTATCGGTGGTGTGGCGGGTCTGGTGGAGCGGCCAACGCTGGCGCTGCTGAGTCGCTCGCCCTTCCCGCCCGTTGTGGTCTCCAGGTGTTGGCGGCTCCTCTTGGCTCTGGTGGTATCGGTGGTGTGGTGGGTGGTGGAGTGGCCAGCAGCCCCCAACTGCTGATCGCTCGCCCCCTTCCCACGCCCGTTGTGCTCTCCCGGCGTCCCGGCGTTGCGTCTCCTCTTGGTGTGACGTCTTTTCCTCTTGATGCCGGTGGTGTGGCGGGTCGGGTGGGGCGGCCAGCAGCCCCACTGCTGGGCGCTCGCGCCTTCCCGGTCGTTGCATGGTCTCAGATGTGTGTCGGCGTCTTTCCTCTTGGCGTGGCCGTGTCGGTGATGTGGTGCGTGTGGAGAGCGACCAGCAGCCCCAACTGCTGGTCTCGCCCTTCCCGCCCGTTCTTGGTCTCCCACCAGGTAATCGTGTTTCTCCTCTTGGCTTGGTCTATGGTGGTGTGGCGCGTGGGTGGTGCGACAGTAGCCCCAACTGCTGTCGCTCGCCCTTCCCGCCGTTGCAGTCTCCAGATGCGTGCGGCGGCTCCTCTTGGTTGGTCCTATCGGTGGTGTGGTGGGTCCGGTGGAGCGGCCAGCAGCCTGCTGCTGGTAAGCTCGCTTTCCCGGCCGTTCTGCAGGTCTCCAGGTGTCGGTGTCGCTCCTCTTGGCGTGGTCCTGTCGGTGGTGTGGCGGTCGGTGACTGGCCAGCAGCCCCCACTGCTGGTCGCTCGCCCTTCCACGCGTGTGAGTCTCCACCAGGTGGCGGCGTCTTTCCTCTTGGCGTGGTCTGTCGGTGGTGTGGCGGGTCGGGTGACCGGACCAGGCCCCCCCAACACTGCTGGTCGCTCGCCCGCTTCCCGCCGTTGCGCATCTCCACCGGGGTCGCGGCTCCTCTTGGCGTGGTCCTGTCGGTGGTGTGGCGGAGTCTGGTGACCAGACCAGCAGCCCCAACTGCTGGTCGCTGCGCCCTTCCCAGCCCTATTCGCGGATCTCAAGGTGTCCATCTTTGGCTCCTGCGGTGGTCCTGTCGGTGGTGTGGTGGATCGGGTGGAAGCCGACGCAACCCCCAACTGCTCTCCCTTTCGCCCTTCCCGCCCGTTCTGCGGGTCTCCGCAGTGTCGGGTCTTTCCTCTTGGCGTGGTCACCAATCGGTTGGTGTGGGCGGGTGGGTGGGCTGACCAACAGCCCCCAACTGCTGGTCGCTCGCCCGCCCAGCCGTTGCGGGTCTCCACCAGGTGTCGGCGGCGGCGGCCTCTTGGCGATGGATCACAGCCGGTGGTGTGGCAGGTCGGTGAGCGGCCTGCCCAACTGCTGGTTGCTCGCCCTTCCAGCCGTTGCAGGTCTCTCCATGTGTCGGCGGCTCCTCTTCAATTAGTAGTCTTATCGGTGGTGTGGCGGGTCCGGTGGACCGGCAAGCAGCTCCCAACTGCTGGTCACTCATCCCTTCCCAGCCGTTGCGCGTCTCAAAGTGTCGGCGTCTTTCCTCTTGGTCGGTCCTGTCGGTGGTGTGGCGGGTCGGTGACGGCCAGCAGCCCCCCAACCGCTGCTGGTGCTCGCCCTTCCCGGCCATTGCAGGTCTCCACCAGGTATCGGCGTCTTTTCCTCTTGGCTTCGTCCTGTCGGTGGTGTGGCGGGTGGTGACCGTAACCCCAACTGGTTATCGCCCTTCCCAACCGTTGCGGCGTCTCAGATGTCGGCAGCTCCTCTTGGCTCGGTCGTAACCGGTGGTGTAGCGTCCCGGTGGACCGGCCAGCAGCCCCCCCAACTGCTGCTCGCTCGCTCTTCCCGACCGTTCGCGTCTCCAGATATGTTGGCGGCTCTTTTCTTGATCGTGGTCTGATGACGGTGGTGTGGCGGGTCCGGTGGGCGGCCAACGCCCGCTGCTGATCGCTCGCCCTTCCGCCTGTTGCGGTCTCCAGAGGTGTCGGCGTCTTTTCCTCTTCTTCGTGGTCACCAGCGGTGGTGTGGCGGGTGCGGTGGAGCGGCCAGCAGCCCCAACTGCTGGTGCTCGCCCTTCCCGGCCGTTGCGGTCTCTCCAGATGTCGGCTTTTTCCTCTTGGCGTGGTGTCCTGTCGGTGGTGTGGCTGGGTCGCGGTGGAGCGGCCAGCAGCCCAACTGCTGGTCGCTCGCCCTTCCCCGCCGTTCGCCGTCTCCAGGTTCGGCGTCGGCTCCTCTTGGCTTGGTCGTGTCGGTGGTGTGGCGGGTCGGTGACGACCAGCAGCCCCAACTGCTGGTCGCTCCCACTTCCCGACGTTGCGCGTCTCCACCAGGTGTCGGCGGCTTTTCCTCTTGGCTCGGTCCTGTCGGTGGTGTGGCCGGGTCGGGTGACTATCAGCAGCCCCAACTGCTGGTCGCTCGCGCCCTTCCCGCCCGTTGCGCGTCTCCACCAGTGTCGGCGGCGGCTCCTCTTGGCTGGTCGTATCCCGGTGGTGTGGTGGGTGGGTGGAGCAGCTAACTGCAGCCCCAACTGCTGGTCGCTTGCAGCCCTTCCCTGCTGGTTCTGGCGTCTCCAGATGTCGCGTCTTTTCCTCTTGCGTGGTCATGTCGGTGGTATGGGCGGGTCAGGTGGGGCGGCCAGCAGCCCAACTGCTGGTGGTCGCTCGCCCTTCCCGCCATTGCAGGTCTCCAAAGGTGTCGGCTTTTCCTCTTGGCGTGGTGCATGCCGGTGGTGGTGTGCTGGTCGGGTGGAAGCGGCCAGCAGCCCCCAACTGCTGGTCGCTCGTCCCTTCCCAGCCGTTGCGGTCTCCAGATGTTGGCTCTTTCTTTGGCGGTCTATCGGTGGTGTGGCGGGTTGGTGGGCGACAGCAGCCCCCAACTGCTGGTCGTTCGCCCTTCCGCCGTTAAGGTCTCCAGGTGTCGGCTTTTCCTCTTGGCGTGGTCGTGTCAGTGGTGTGGCGAGTGGGTGGGCGGCAACGGCTTCCAACTGCTGGTCGCTCGCCCTTCCCGGCCGTTACGCGTCTCCACCATGTCGTGGCGGCTCCTCTTGGCGTGGTCACCATCGGTGGTGTGGCGGGTCCGGTGGGCGGCCAGCAGCCCCCAACTGCTGATTGCTCGCCCTTCCGCCGTTGCGATCTCCAGATGTTGCGTCTTTCCTCTTGGCGTGGTCGTATCGGTGGTGTGGCGGGTCAGGTGGAAGCGGCCAGCCCCCCAACGCGCTGGTCGCTTCGCCCTTCCCGCCGTTCTGCGTCTCAGGTGTCGGCGGCTCCTCTTGGCGTCGATCGTGTCGGTGGTGTGGGTTGGGTTGGGTGGAAGCGACCAGCAGCCCCCAACTGCTGGTTATCGCCCTTCCCAGCCGTTGCGTCGTCTCAGGTGTCGGCGTCTTTCCTCTTGGCTCGGTCGTGGTGGTGTGGCGGGTCGGTGGAGCGGCCCAGCAGCCCCCAACACTGGTGGCTCGCCCTTCCCGCCTGTTACGGCTCTCCAGATGTCGGTGGCGGCTCCTCTTGGCTCTGTCGTGCTCCCGTGGTGTGGCGGGTCGGGGTGGGTGTGCCAGCGCCCCCAACTGCTGGTCGCTTCGCCCTTCCCGCCATGCGCGTCTCAGTGTCTGGTGTCGGCTCCTCTTGGCGTCGGTCGTGTCGGTGGTGTGGCGGGTGGGTGACCGGCCAGCAGCCCCAACTGCTGGTCGCTCGCCCTTCCTGCCCGGCGTCTCAGATTGCGGCTCCTCTTGGCTCGATGTCTTTCTCTTGGTGGTTTTGGTGGGTGGGTGGAGGCGGACTGGCCAGCCCCAACTGCTGGTCGCTCGCCCTTCCCCCGCTTATTGCGTCTCCAGATGTCAGCTTTTCCTCTTGGCGTGTGTCATATCGGTGGTGTGGCGGGTCGTGTGACCCAGCAACTAACTGCTGGTCGCTTTCGCCCTTCCGCCATTGCCCGGTCTCCAGATATCGTGGCGGCTCCTCTTGGCTGTCGCCCTGTCGGTGGTGTGGCGGGTCCGGTGGGCGGCCAGCCCCCAACTGCTGGTCCCTCGCCCTTCCCGCCCGTTAAGCGTCTCCAGGTTGTCGGCGGCTCCTCTTGGCGTCGGTCACTATCGGTGGTGTGGCGGGTCTGGTGAGCGGCCAGCAGCCCCCAACTGCTGATCGCTTCGCCCTTCCCGCCCATTGCAGGCGTCTCCAGATGTCGGCGTCTCCTCTTGGCTCGGTCGTTATCCGGTGGTGTGGCGGGTCGGTGGACGGCCAGCAGCCCCAACTGCTGGTCGCTTGCCCTTCCGGCCTGTTCGCGTCTCAGGTGTTGGCTTTTCCTCTTTTCGTCGATCCTGTCGGTGGTGTGGGTCGGTGGAAGCGGCCAGCAGCCCCAACTGCTGGTCGCTCGCCCTTCCCGCCCGTGCGGCTCTCCAGATGTCGGCATCTCCTCTTGGCGTGGTCTGTCGGTGGTGTGGCGAATTCCGGTGGGCGGCCAGCAGCCCAACTGCCGGTCGTTCGCCCTTCCGCCCGTTGTGCGTCTCCAGATGTCGGCGGCCGGCTCCTCTTGGCTCCGATACCTGTCGGTGGTGTGGCGGGTCCGGGTGGACGGCCAGCAGCCCCCCCAACTGCTGGTCAGCTCGCCCCTTCCCACGCGTTCGGTCGTCTCCAGGTTAATACGGCGGCTCCTCTTGGCGATGGTCGTGTCGGTGGTGTGCGGAGTCCGGTGGACGGCAGCAGCCCCCAACTGCTGGTCGCTGCGCCCTTCCCGCCCGTTAGCGTCCACCAGGTCGGCTCCTCTTGGCCGGTCGTATCCGGTGGTGTGGCGTGTCGGGTGGGCGGCCAGCAACCCCAACTGCTGGTGCTCGCCCTTCCCTTCGTTCGCAGCGTCTCCAGATGTCGGCGTCTTTTCCCCTTGGCGCGGTCGTTCTGTCGGTGGTGTGGGCGGGTCGGTGCGGCGGCCAGCAGCCCCCAACTGCTGGTCGCTCGCCCTTTCCGCCGTTGCGTCCACAGATGTGGCGTCTTTTCCTCTTGGCGTGGATGCTGTCGGTGGTGTGGCGGGGTCCGGTGGGTGGGAAGCGCCCCCAACTGCTGGTCGCTCCGCCCTTCCCGCCTGTTGCGTCTCATCAGGTGGCCGTCTTTTCCTCTTGGGCTCTGTCGTGTCGGTGGTGTGGCGGGTGGGTGACCAGCCAGCCCAACGCTGCTCGCTCGCCCTTCCCCCCGTTGCGTCTCAGATGTTGGCGGCTCATCTTGGCTCGGTCTGTCGGTGGTGTGGCCGGTTCCCGGGTGGACGGCCAGCAGCCCCCCCAACTGCTGGTGCTCGCCCTTCCACGCCCGTTGAGACTCCACCAGATGTTGGCGGCTTTCTCTTGGCGTGTCGTCGTATCGGTGGTGTGGCGGGTCCGGTGGACCGACCAGCAGCCCCAACTGCTGGTCGCTCACCCTTCCCGCCTGTTGTGGTCTCCAGATGTGTCGGCGTCTTTCTCTTGGCTCGGTCGTATCGGTGGTGTGGTGGGTCGGTGGAGCGGCCAGCAGCCCCAACTGCTGGTGCTTCGCCCTTCCCGTTCGTTGCAGTCTCCAGGTGTCGGCGGCTTTTCCTCTTGGCTCGATCGTATCGGTGGTGTGGCGGGTCCGGTGGGCCGGCCAGCAGCCCCCAACTGCTGGTGGCTCGCCCTTCCGCCGTTGCGTGGCGTCTCCAGATGTCGGCGGCTTTCCTCTTGGCGTGGTCGTATGTCGGTGGTGTGGCGGGTTGGGTGGGCGGCCAGCAGCCCCCAACTGCTGGTCGCTCGCCCTTCCGCCCATTCGCGGCGTCTCCAGGTCGTGGCGGCTCCTCTTGGCTCGATGGTATCGGTGGTGTGGCGGGTCGGGTGGGCCGATAGCAGCCCCAACTGCTGGTCACTCGCCCTTCCCGCCCGTTGCGCCGTCTCCACTAGGTGTCGGCTGGCGGCTCCTCTTGGCTCGTGTCCTCATCCGGTGGTGTGGCAGGTCGGGTGGAGCGGCCAGCAGCCCCCAACTGCTGGTCGCTCGCCCTTCCCGCCCGTCTCTGGCGTCTCAGGTGTTGGCGCTCCTCTTGGCTCCGTCGTGTCGGTGGTGTGGCCGGGTCCACGGTGGAAGCGGCCAGCAGCCCCCAACTGCTGGTCACTCGCCCTTCCGCCCGTTGCGGCGTCTCGGTGTGTCGGCGGATCCTCTTGTAGCGATCTTCGGTGGTGTGGCGGGTCGCGGTGGACGGCCAGCAGCCCCCAACTGCTGGTCGCTCACCCTTCCCGCCGTTGCCGCGTCTCAGATATCGTGGCGGCTCATCTGGCCTGGTCGATCGGTCGGTGGTGTGGCGGGTCTGGGTGGAAGCGACCAGCAGCCCCCAACTTGCTGATGGCTCGCCCTTCCGCCCGTTGCGGGTCTCCGTGATGTCGGCGGCTCCTCTTCAGCTGGTCCCTGCTCGGTGGTGTGGCAGGTTGGTGGGCGGCCAGCAGCCCCCAACTGCTGATGCCCTTCCGCCCGTTAACGGCGTCTCCAGATAAGTCGGCGGCTCCTCTTGGCTTTCGGTCGTATCGGTGGTGTAGGCGGGTTGGGTGACGGCCAGCAGCCCCCAACTGCTGGTCGCTTCGCCACCCGCCCATGCGTCTCCAGATGCCGGTAACACGGCTCCTCTTGCCTGGTCGTATCGGTGGTGTGGCGGGTTGGTGGGCGTAGCAGCCCCTGCTGATCGCTCGCCCTTCCCGCGCGTTGTGGGTCTCCAGGTTCAGGTGTGGGCTCTCTTGGCCAAATCCTCTCGGTGGTGTGGCGGGTCGGGTGGACCGACCAAGCCCCAACTGCTGGTCGCGTCACCCTTCCCGCCCCGTTGTATCTCCACAGATAGTCGGCGGCTTTTCCTCTTGGCGTGGTGTGTCGGTGGTGTGAGTCTGGTGACCAGCCAGCAGCCCCAACTGCTGGTCAAGCTCGCCTTTCCCAGCCGTGGCGGTCTCACCAGGTGTCGCTCTTTTCTCTTGGCGTGGTCACTGTCGGTGGTGTGGGTGGTGGACCGCGCCAGCAACCCCAACTGCGGATCCTCGCCCTTCCGCCCGTTGGTCTCCACCAGGTGTGGCGTCTTTTCCTCTTAGAATCCGTGGTCCTGTCGGTGGTGTGGCGGGTCGGTGGACCGGCATCCCCCAACTGCTGGTTTCGCCCTTCCCAGCCCGTTCGGCGTCTCCAGATGTGGCGGCTCTCTAATGGCGTGGTATGTCGGTGGTGTGGCGGGTCCGGTGGGTGGCCACTCCCCCCAACTGCTGGTCGCTTCGCCCTTCCGCCCGTTACGGAGTCTCCACCAGGTGTGCGGCGGCTCCTCTTGTCGTGGTCACGTCGGTGGTGTGGCGGGTCGGTGGGCCGACCAGCAGCCCCCCCAACTGCTGATCGCTCGCCCTGGCACGCCTTGCCCGTCTCCACCAGGTGTCGGCAGCTTTTCCTCTTGGGTGGTCGTATCGTGGTGTGGCAGGTCGATGACCGGCCAGCAGCCCCCAACTGCTGGTTGCTCGCCCTTCCCGCCCTTGCAGGTCTCTGCCAGGTGTCGGCATCTTTTCCTCTTTGGCGTGGTCCTGTCGGTGGTGTGGCGGGTCGGGTGACGGCCAGCCCCCAACTGCTGGTATTCGCCCTTCCGCCCGTTTGCAGGTCTCCACCATGTGTCGGCGTCTTTCCTCTTGGCGTGGTCTGTCGGTGGTGTGGCGGGTCGGTGACCGACCAACCCAACTGCCTGATGCTTCATGCTTCCCGCCCGTTCGTGTGTCACAGATGTCGGCGCGTCTTTCCGCTCTTGAATGCCGATCTGTCGGTGGTGTGGCGAGGTCGTGACGGTCGGCAACCCCAACTGCTGGTCGCTGCCCTTCCGCCTATTGCGTCTCAAGAATATCGGCGTGTTTTCCTCTTGGCTCTGGTATCGTTCGGTGGTGGTGCGGGTGAGTTCGGTGACGGCCAGCAGCCCAACTGCCTGATCGCTCGCCCTTCCCACCGTTCAGGTCTCCAGCGGAGTGTCGGCGTCTTTCCTCTTAACGTGGTCGTAACCGGTGGTGGCGGGTTGGTGACCGACCAGCAGCCCCCAACTGCTGGTCGCTCGCCCTTCCGCGGTGGCGTCTCCACCGATGTCGGCGTCTTTTCCTCTTGGCGTGGTCGTGTCCGGTGGTGTGGCGAGGTCTGGGTGGACGACCAGCAGCCCCCAACTGCTGGTCGCTGCCCTTCCTCCCATTGCGGTCTCTGCAGGTTTCGGTGTCTTTTCCTCTTGGCGTGGTCTGCGGTGGTGTGGTGGGTCCGGTGACCGGCCAGCAGCCCCCAACTGCTGGTCGCTTGCGCCTGCTGGTCCTGCCCTTCCGGCGTTGCGTGTCTCAGATGACAGCGTCTTTTCCTCTTGGTCCGTGCCTGTCGGTGGTGTGGCGGTCGGTGGGCGGCCAGCAGCCCCAACTGCTGGTGCCTCGCCCTTCCCGCCCACGTTGCGGCGTCTCTCCTGGTATCGGCGTCTTTCCTCTTGGCCCTGTGCATTATCGATGGTGTGGGCGGGTCGGGTGGGCGGCCAACTAGCCCCCAACTGCTGGTCGCTGCTCTTCCCGCCCGTTGAAGGTCTCCACCAGGTGTCGGCGTGTTTTCATCTTGGCGTGGTCCCTGTCGGTGGTGTGGCGGGTCGGATGACCAGCCAAGTAGCCTTTAACTGCTGGTCGCTCCGCCCTTCCCCGGCCGTTACCCAGGTCTCCTGATGTGGCGGCTCTTTGGCTTGAGTCGTCATCGGTGGTGTGGCGGTTCGTGGAGACGGCGTGCCTTTAACTGCTGGTGGCTTTCGCCCTTCCGGCGTTGCATCTCCGGATGTCGGTGTTACTCTTGGCGTGGTCCCTGTCGGTTGTGTGGCGGGTCCGGGTGGACCGGCTAGCCCAACCCCCAACTGGTGGTCGCTCTCGCCCTTCCGCCCGTTGCGGTCTCCAGGTGTCGGCGTCTTTCTTCTTTCGTGGTCGATCAATCGGTGGTGTGGCCGGGTCGGTGACGGCCAGCAGCCCCCAACTGCTGGTCGCTCGCCCTTCCGCCCGTTCACGTGTCTCAAAGGTGTTGTCGTGGCTCATCTCGACTCAGACAAATAAGAAAAATATGGGTTAGAAACAGGATGAGAGAAAAAAAATTCCAGAAATGAAGAGAAGACACTTCAAGTACTCACAAATCTTGCATGCTCTTCTTCCCACCTCCCTCCTCCTACCTACCTGTCCTACCCTCTCCTCCTCCTACCTACCTATCCCACCCCTCACGCCACTTGCTTGCATACACAAACAATTGAAGCGCGCTCACATGCCCTCACTCACGCCACATTTACATACTTGCACAGAGCTCTGCGTCCATGCTCCACTATTGCCTCTTGGTGGGTGGGATACTCGCGTCAGCCACACACGCGGGAGTGCGCCGTGTGGGTCGCTAATGACGCTGTTGATGTAGCGAGTCAGCACGCCCGAACGCTTGTTACAGCGCCGTATTTAGTCGATTAGGGCGTGGAGTTGTTCATGGAGCCAAGACTAAGTCGCGCCGTCTGATCATGGCTCAGTGAACCACTCTGGTCACCACTTTAAGAGGCAAAATAATGAGCAGGACAAGTCACTTCTGCTTGATTAGTGAGGATCGTGTTCCTTCTTTCTGTTTTACTTATCACGGGATCTCTTGTCTGTTCCTGACAAACTTTTCTTTTCCCCAACCTTGTTTCCTGGACTGCAACTTTCCAAGGTGCGTCGACCCTGTGTGGCACAACTCTTGGTGGTTGATGTATGCCTTAGTTTTCGAATATGCCCTCCCTGGTGATTTCTGAAGACCCAGGTAGGAGGAGGAGGAGAAAGATTCAGGCTTCAGAGTCCAGCTTCGGGAGCTTCACAGGACCTGTTATTTAGTGTTATATGTGAAGGATCTTGGCTGAATCCAGCTTCGTCGGGGCTTCAGAAGACTCGCGTTAGTATAGTAATAAACTGAAGACGTGAAGGATTCTGGCTGAGAGAGAGAGAGAGAGAGGGGGGTGGCCTGATCGTCTTCTCCATATCTTCTATCCCAGGCATCATCACTCCACCAAACCTCTTCTCTCCTATCTTCCTTCACTTTATCTCGCCACCCTGTTCTCCGTCTTCCTCTCGATCTTCTTCACTCTAACAGGTTCTCTAAAGACTCCTGCCACTCTCAGCCCTTCTCTGTAGGTCCTCCTCATCTTCAGCAATAATCACCAGATCAACCAACGTAAACAATTCCCACAGCACTTCATTCCTGATCTCAACATCCATGACCAGCACAAACAAAAATCCAACACTAAACTTCAAAGTTTTCTGTTTCCCCAACTGAATATTACTTTTGGCTCGTTCCCTGACATATCATCTCGACCAGCCTAGTCAACTTTTTTTCTGGGCCTTTCCTCTTCCATCACCAAACGTCACTTCTCTTTCTCAGGTCTATAAATGAACAATAAAAGCTCCTGTTTCCCTCAGTCTCTTTTCCTGTGGCTGTCTTACTGTGAAGATGTTCTCCACTGTCCCTCTTCCTCTCATGAATCCATGCTGCTGTCTCCCGGATCTTTACAATTTCTCTTCATCTTTCATCCTCTGAAAAATTTTGCTCACCAGAAGAAAAATTGTCCAGAAAAAAAGTCTCTATTTTTCTTTCTTTTCTTTCTTGCTTTCAAGTAAATTTCTTGTTAATGAAAACGCCATCATCAAAATGATTGATGTTGATTGATACATTACTGTCTTCCTGCAGGAAGAATTTCTTCTTTTCATCTTTTTGTTGAAGATGTCAATCACAGAAATTATCTGTATTGAAAGACTGATCAACTTTTGGGACGTTTCTTACCAGGACATTCTGAAGTAATTTGAATCAATTCTTAAATGTAATAAACTTTGAAGATATAAAAAAATGATTTATATGCATTTTGCAAACAACAAAATTCTCTTTATTTTGTCTATAATGGAGACTTCATGATTCTGAAACATAATTATTTTATTGTCTCCTATTTAAAGCCTTCGCCTATTATTATTTATTTGTTGTTATATGTTGTTAATATTTATGTTTACATAAAAGCAATCCTTCCAACACTTTGATGTTCATTGATGAGGCTTTTGAAGTCAAATACAGTTTTATGCAAATCAGTTGTCTTGTGTTTTATTTATCCGTTGATGATGCGGTCACTAAGATACAGTTCTCTCTCTCTCTCTCTCTCTCTCTCTCTCTCTCTCCTCTCTCTCTCTCTCTCTCTCTCTGTAAGGCTTGGGTTGTTATTTGCCCCAGTGAGCGTTGATTGGGTAAATTTTTGGCGTGCTTGAGGAAGCATAGTGCGAAAGGAAAAATAATATAGTTGCTCTTAGTTGTGTTGTAGTTCTCATGCATGTATTTTAAATACAGTCATTTTAAATCTCTGTGCATTTTTATTCAGCGTCTTTGAAAAAGTAATGACATCATTATGATGTTTTGCATTATGTGAGGTATACACACACACATATATAAATAAAAGATAAAATCCACAAGGAAGGAAGTACTGGAGTGCTGCGAGGCCTTTCGACACTTTCGTCCCTTTACTTAGCAGACTGAAAGATAAAGTCTGTGAAGTAAAGGACGAAGATCGAAAGGCCTCGCAACCTCTCCAATGTTCCTTTCCTTCGTGGATTTATCTTTATTATATATCATCACGTTCCATATTTTCATGATTCCAGTTATACATACATATATGTGTGTGTGTGTGTGTGTGTGTGTGTGTCTGTAGAGAGGGCCCCTTAGAGAGCGTGTGTGTTTTTGTCAATTGATTTTATACTTTCCTTTGAGTGAATTCCAGACATTTAAATATTACTCCCAACTGTCCTAACCACCCCCAAAAGAAAAGCTATTTCCTGTCTATTTTCTGTGTTCCCTCAATCTCAGACTCTTCCAACGCCCTTTACCACTGTTAATGACACGCAGGAAAATTCTATATTTGTCCAAGAACGACGATGTCCTTGCAAGCGACTGACTCGGACATTTTCGCAATTAAGCGCCACCCAAAACGAAACGAGTTATAATTGTGAACCTCCTCCTCAAACGCGAAGCTCAACACAGCATTTTTTTTTTTCCTTGGCGGATTTTCTAATCAGGTTTGTCCGTCGCTTTCTCATCCGTCGGTAATGTAGCGCCTGGCTGGATTTGTTTCTGTTCGTTGGCTCTGTCAGATGAAAATGGCTTGTTTACGTTCTAGGGGGCCTTTGCATGGAGTGTCTCCCTGTTTTGCCCTTCATTCTTGAATGCGTGACCATAATTAAATTCTGTTGGAATTCAGGAACTTTTGTTGACTTCACGAATTGAACTGAATATAGAATTTGGGCCAAGGCCAAGCACCGGGGCCTGTGAGGTCAATCAGCTGAAACGGAAAATGACAGTAAGAGGTTTGGGAGTGTAACGGGAGGAAAACCTCAAAGCAGTTGCACTATGAATCAATTGTTAGGAGGGTGGAAAGTAAGAAGGAAGAAGAGTATGAAGGAGGACAGTAAAAAGGAACGAAGGGGTTGCAGCTAGGGGCCGAAGGCATGCTGCAAAGAACCCTAAATAATGCTACAGTGCACCGCATGAGGCGCACAGATGGCACT
This sequence comes from Macrobrachium rosenbergii, assembly GCF_040412425.1. NCBI lineage: Eukaryota > Metazoa > Arthropoda > Malacostraca > Decapoda > Palaemonidae > Macrobrachium > Macrobrachium rosenbergii. The sequence continues at coordinate 23,042,452 of NC_089795.1, forward strand.
ACCTCTACAGGGTTAGACTTTCATGGACTTTGTATTTCATCTGTATTATTTCGTAACAAGTAATGTCTCATCTTTCGCTCTGATGGTCGTCCCGTGTTGACTGCTTTAGGTCAAGTCTGGTATTGAAAACAAAATTATATTTTTGAGGGTTCATTGGTACTCACACCTTTCTTGACCTCAGCATTTCGAGGTTTTTGTTTTACGTAGGACCATCAAGATTCGTGATTAAAGCTATTACATAGGACCTACGTTCATTTATGTTAGATGGTTATCAATGTATGATTTCACTGCTACTATTTATGAATGCTGATTTTGAGGAAAGAATCTGTTCAAGATATTGAAGTAGATCTTTTTGTAGATGTGTAAATGTTGGTGTGTGTTTACCTGAATTTATTTTTAGACAGGAAGCTGATTTATATTTGTATTTAATTAATTCAGTTTGCTTCGACGGATTTTCATTGAATGAAGATTATTTTGTCAGGGTGTTGAAATATTTTTAATGGCTTTCTCTCTCTCTCTCTCTCTCTCTCTCTCTCTCTCTCTCTCTCTCTCTCTCTCTCTCTCTCTCTCTCTCTCTCTCTCTCTATACATATATATATATATACATACACACTGTATATATATATATATATATATATATATATATTTCTCTATATATATATATATATATATATATATATATGTGTAATATATATATATATGTGTGTGTATATATGTATAGAGAGAGAAAGAAAGAAGAAGAAAGAAGAAGATTTCATTCCTTCTAAAGATAAAATACTATAGTTTCTTTTTAGTACCTGAGTTTTGTTCCTAAAATATATATGTAAATTTGATGCCCAAAGAAAATTTGCCAGGTAACAGACCTCTCAAATTAAACAGATCTTTATTTTAGATTTATCATGATTTGTTTTTCTAGGCATTTTTCCAAGGCAGTTTAACATTTTAGTTTCTATTGGGTTGGTTTATTATTATTATTCAGAGGATGAACCTATTCATATGGAACAAACCCACAACAGGGCCATTTGTGAAATTCAAGCTTCCAAAGAACATTATGGTGTTCATTAGAAAGAAGTAACGGAAGGTAATGGAAATACAGAAGAAAGATCATTTATTAAAAGAAAAATAAATTGATAAATGAAGAAAGTCAACGTCAGATATGATGGTTATTATTATTATTATTATTATTATTATTATTATTATTATTATTATTATGTGTTATTATTATTATTTATTCAGAGGATGAACCCCATTTATATGGAACAAGCCTACAACACCATTGACTTTGAAATTCAAGAGTTTCATTATGATGATGAAATAATGATGATGATTTAAAGATGATATGATTATTATTATTATTATTATGTATCATTATTATTATTATTATTATTATTATTATTATTATTATTGTGTGTGTGTGTGTAATTCAGAAGATGACCCTATTCATATGGAACAAGCCTACACAGGCCATTGGCTTGAAATTCAAGCTTCCCAGATTGTGTGTGTGTGTATTATTATTATTATTATTATTATTCAGAAGATGAACCCTTCATTAACAAACCCTACAGGAGGCAGGCATGTTTTAGAGAATATGTTTCATTAGAAGGAATAGCATGTTTATTATGTTCATTTAATTTAATTTATTGCAATTAAACAAAATAATCCTGAAAATGTCAATTTTCGTACTAAGATAAATTAGTACCTAATAACTTGTTCAAAAAGATGTGATTGGTCTGTGAAAAAGAAAAGATTTCGTTTGCCCTTGCATCCAGCTGGTCTGTGAAGATATTGGTGAATTAGTATTCTATGAAGAACATGTTTGAAAATGTAAAAATATATATTTTGCTGATTTTGCTTTTCTGAAAGTAATATATGACGTGCGTCACGAAAAAAGTCTTTTAGAAGTCTCATAAACATACAAACTGGTCAAAGTTAATTCAGTAGACTGAAAACAACAGATTTAAATATAAGTAAGTAGTCCCAAACTTTAGGTATCACATAAAAACACCCACACTGTTAAGTAGGCATAACCTGGAGTTTCTTTTGCAGCATGCCTTCTGCCCCCAGCTGCAACCGTTTTCATTCCTTTGACTGTACCTCCGTTCATATTCTTTCATTTCCATCTTACTTTCCTCAACCCTCTCCTAACAATTGTTTCATAGTTTAAGCGCGAGGTTGTCCTTCTGTTACACCTTTCAAACCGTTTTACTTTCAATTTCCCTCTCAGCGCTGAATGACCTCAGTGGTTCCAGTGCTTGGCCTTTGGCTGGAATTTTATATTCCATTCCATTCCAAAGCAACCACAGTCTTGTGGTTGCCAAGATCCTTCAATTCCCGGAGGAATCGGGGTCTTCGCTCAGCCCACCTTCAGGATACAAGAATAGTAATATTCCACTGAGTGCCGTTGGTAACCATACCCTCCATTTTCCCAAACTTCGGTATATACCAAAGCACCCACAGTCTTGTTATTGTCAGGATCCTCCAATTTCCGGAGGAATCGGGTCTTCGACCAGCCCACCTTCAGGACATTTCAAGGAATAGCGTAAAGTGTCCTGTTCCGAAGGAGGTGCCTCTAGATCGTATCGTCTTATTGGACAAGAAAGCTCGTGGTTTAAAGTGAAGTCATTTTCGATGTCAATTTTTCTTTTATCTCGCTTCCTGGAAAACTGTCAGGCTACTTCTGTGATTTTTTGAGGGGGCGGGTGGGGGGGAGAAGCGAATAAACTGACTATCTCCTTGGACAATAACTCAGTGCCAGATACCGCATGTTTTCTTTTCGAAAGTTTCGTTACAGGAGAGCTGCAGTATCGGCCCACTGCCTAATTTTTTTCATCTTTCATTTTTGGCAATAAAGACGCGTTTTTCAGAAACTTTTTCTTTTTTTTTAATTCATAAAAATTCCCCATGGAGAGACCTCAGAATAAGATTTGAACACTACAAATGTTTTTTTTTTCCCTTTGCAATAAGGAAGCAATTTTAAGAAACTTTTTTTGTTCAGTTCCCAGGACTTCCTCATTTATCGTAATGACAGTTCTTGAAGAGACTCCAGAAAAATAAATTAATATATATATATATATATATATATATATATATATATATATATATATATATATATATATATATATATATATATATATATGTGTGTGTGTGTGTGTGTGTGTGTGTGTGAGTGTGTGTATGTGTGTATTATATATATATATAGATAAACAGATATTTATATATATATATATATATATATATATATATATATATATATATATAGATTAATAGATAGATAGAGAGTTAGTTGTCAAAACCAGGGCTGAACATCATCAGCGAAAGATTGACAGATTTGTCGTCCAATCATGTTTACTTCATTTCAGTTCACCAACCTTGAAAATGGGACGATTGTGGACCGGAAATTTTTTTATTGAAATAAATTACATATAAACGGCATGTCTGTCCTTCTCACTGCATACGTATATATACGTATATAGCCTATATATATATATATATATGTAATATATATATATATATATATATATATATATATATATATATATATATATATATATATATATATATATATATATATATATATATATATATATATATATATATATATATATATATATATATATATATATATATATATATATATATATATATATATATATACACACACACACACACACATATACACGCTGTCAAGTGCTGTCGTCATTTGCTGTATATCGTCCATGTTCAGAATGTTTATGGCAACGTTTCCTCTCTTAGTAGGCAAAATGACGATGGTAATTATCCTTTTTCCGTGAACTTAGGAGGGATTTTATTATTTGTGGGCTGATTATGTTTCAAAAAAAGATTATCATCTTTTGAGTGATGTACAATCTTTAGTTTTCTGTAAATGAAAACTATTGTGCCGGCTTTGTCTGTCCATCCACACTTTTTCTGTCATAACTTTTTCTGTCCGCACTCTGTTCTGTCCGCATTCAGATCTTTATAACTAGTGAGGCTAGAGGGCTACAAATTGGTATGTTGATCATCCACCCTCCAAAAATCAGCCCTCTAGCCACAGTGGTTTTTATTTTATTGAAGGTTAAAGTTAGTCATAATCGTGCTTCTGGCAACGCTATTGGATAGGCCGCCAGAGGGGCGTAGTTAAAGTTTCATGAGGCGCCGCTCATACTGCATTATACTGAGACCACCGAAAGACAGATCCGTTTTCGGTGGCCTTGATTATATGCTGTAGCGGCTATACAGAAAACTCGATTGCGCCGAAGAAACTTGGGCGCATTCTTTACTTGTTTTCAGTGTATACATAAGGTCTGGATTGCCTGCTAAACAACTGCTTTGTATTGAAAACATTATTATTAATCTTTACTTTTATTTTTTCAAGTTGTGCATTTACCTCTGACATTTTATAACCTTTGTAGATACTAATGGAAAGTAAAGAAGATAATTGTTAAGGTAAAAGCATTGGCAGCAGTCCATTGCATTCGGTAGATTTACGAAATATTCTTCCATTATTTGCTAAAATTCACTTAGCAATTGATAAACATTATTTCCTTCAAGAACTTCTTTGATATCTATGATCGCTTCTGCTAATAACGCAGGCAAAATTTTTTTTAAAGAGTAGTTTTACCATGCCGCTTTAGAAAAAACTCTTCTAGTTAATCATTTTATATGTTAAATATATTTGTAGTAAATTGGATTTCACTTAAGAGGCTGGTGCAGTGTTGTCAAAAGGTTCTTATATAAGTATCCAGATTCATTTCATCCCTTTTTTAGCAGTGTCTGATATGCATTATATTATTATTATTATTTTTAGTTATCGGTACCCACCGTGATCTTATCACTGGTAACAGCTTGGTCGATCTACAAAATTTGTCAGGTGGTCATCATTTGACCCAAATTAGATAATCGGGTAGGTTTCAAACCCGTACCCCTTCCCCCTTCCCTTTGTAATTTATGCGATAATAGCTTGACCGATCTAGACAAAATTTGGCAGGTGGCCATGATTTGACCCAAGTTAGATACTGTAATAGGGTAGGTTTTAAACCCGTACCCCTTCCCCCTTCCCCTTGTAACTTATGTCGTAAATAAACTGTACGGGTTCATCATACCTCATTTCATGTACTCGATGCCATGGAAATGTAATATTGAAAATGCTTTACTTCCGTGATTAATAATTCTGTATCAAGGTTTGTGTTTTAGATTTAGTGGAGGTGTGTGTTTAGATTTAGTGGGGCGTGTGTTTAGGTTTAGTGGGGTGTACTTAGATTTAGTGAGGGTGCGTTTAGGTTTAGTGGGGCTTGGGATAAATGTAATGTCTGGATAAAATGGACAGTCACCGCAGTAATACTTGGATAAAAGGGACAGACACCACAGTAATACCTGGATAAAAAGGTAAGGCAGCACAGTAATACATGGATAAATCGGACAGTCACCACAGTAATGACTGGATAAATGGGAGACTTGCTACAGTAATACATGGATAAATGAGACAGCCACTGCAGTATTATCTTGATAAACGGGGCAGTCAGAACAGTAATATTTGAATAAAAGCGACAGTTAGGACAGTAATATCAGGATAAAATGGACAGTCAGCACAATGAGGTGCAGGAAAATATTTTGGAGTCCTTCAGAGTTTTCCCAGGCAGCGTCTGGTTGGTCAATTAATATATATATATATATATATATATATATATATATATATATATATATATATATATATATATATATATTAACAGGAAATGGTGAATTCCGTAATAAAACAATTTGATAAATCATTCATCCCCCTCACATCAAGATAGTGCAACTCTGCCCCCGTCAGGTTTTCCCCGTCATTCAGTTTGCAGCTTTTCAAGAGGCTAACGACTCATTACCTGAGAAATACTGTTCTTTAACTTCCTTCCCTTCTTTTATCCCTTTGCTTTCACTTAGCTTAGCTTTAATGTGGGCATAGTATTGCCGGTCTCAGTCTCCTAGCTCTTTAAAAAAAAAAAACAAGTAACAGCTAGGTACTTACCTTGAGGCAGCGCTTGTAATTTACAGGCTTTCTCTGCTGTTTAAGTAATAAACGTGAGATGTATGTTTAACTATTTTTGGTTAATTAGGTGTTAGGTTACCTATGACCCTTCAATAGACATTAGGAAAGCAAAATATACTAAACAACGCCTGAAACTTCTCGCGGGGACGAGGTGCCATAGTCTGCTGAATGGTCGTAAGTAATATCATCATTTGCCTTTAAGATATGGTAAGGATTAGAACAAAAAGTGTTCATTTTAAAAATTAGCAATTAATTTTGCCGTGAATCGTCACAGGACATTCTTGGGTTATTTTGCCCAGCTCTTCAGCAGCTAGGTCCACAGGTTTACCATGTATGTGAAGGGGAGTATTAATGACAGTAGTATTTAGTAGTACCAGTAATGGTAGTGATGGTGCAAGTGATACTGGTGATAGCAGTAGTGATGATAATACTAATGACAGTTACAGTGATAGTAGCGTATAGTGATAGTAGCAGTCATAACAGTGTTAATGACAGCAGCAGCAGCTATATATTCTCCATTTGTATAAGTTTTGGTAATAGTACTGATGGCAGTTTTAATGGTATTAGCTTATGTTTCACTAGTAGCGATGGTAGGGCTGTTGATAGTGTACGTATATAACAGTCACTGTTACTAGTACTACTTTTATTATTACCACTTACTACTTAGATTTAGCCAGCCTTGTGCTGGCACGGGCTCTTGCTCTACAGTAGCCTGTATATTACCACTTAATAAGAAGAGTGTTGAGTCCGCGAGACAAGCTAAGGTGTTCAAATTAGGAGGGATTGTTTCCCGGGATCCCGTTGCTTTTTTGTCCGGTAAATTCTCGAGATTTTATTTTTCTTCCTGCGAAATCCTGGACTCTTTTAAATTAAAAAATATGTGCAAACGAAAAAAAGAATACATTTTCAATAATTAGCAGCTATTGCCGTAGGAGAAGTGTACTTAACACTGTTCTAAACGTTTTTCATACCTAACACTGTTCTAAACGTATTTCATGCGTGTATGTTTGAAACCTGTGCTGTGAGGCAGCCTGAGACGGGTGAGTTGCTTCAGTTATTCGTCAGCTTCTGAGTTGTTTCGCTCACTTAAGCTCTACTAAAAGTGCTGTGATTTTATATAAATTTTGCAACCTTTCCTTCTCACAGTGCCAGAGAAAGATAAACACAAAACATTTGTATGGGAATACTTCGACAGAGGTATTAGTAAGTCTTCTAAGGGAGTTACTGATGAAGCACAATGCAAAAAGTGTGCTGCTGTAATAAAGTGTACAGGTGGTTCAACAAGTGGCTTGCTTCGGCATCTAAAAAGCAAACATTCTACAGAGAAACCAAGCCCGACACAATCAGATGTCTCTAGTGAAACACAATCTGCTAGTTCTTCAAAGCGTTTCAAGAGTGCTTATTCTCAGGCTCAGCCTACACCGCACAATTTCGTGAAGAAAAACACTAGAGAAGAAATGGTTGCTAAACTTGTAGCTTTAGATGGTTTTCCTCCCAGTGCCGTCTGTAGAAGTGAATTTATCAGTCAAGCCTTCAGTGACAAGGTATGCTTCTTCCAAAAAATCCGAATCATGTTATGCAATTAGTATATAAACAATATGAAACTGCAAAAGATGTTATGATGGAAATGCAACGATCTTTGAAGAGTGGAAAAAGGTTCAGTCTGTCATTAGATGAATATTCCTCTCTTTAAAACAAAAGATATCTGAATATTAATTTTCATCAAGATAAAGATAAATTTTGGAACTTGGGAATGGTAGCAATTAGTGGACTGCTGAAAAAGCTATT
>NC_089795.1:23055267-23067767 GCF_040412425.1 Macrobrachium rosenbergii
ACTGAGCTGATTAACAGCTCTCCTAGGGTTGGCCCGAAGGATTAGACTTATTTTACGTGGCTAAGAACCAATTGGTTACCTAGCAACGGGACCTACAGCTTATTGTGGAATCCGAACCACGTTATACCGAGAAATGCATTTCTATCACCAGAAATAAATTCCTCTAATTCTTCACTGGCCTGCCGGAGACTCGAACGCGGGCCCAGCAGAGTACTAGCCGTGAACGATACCGACCCGTCCAACGAGTCGCCAAGGGATCCCCACTAGGGGTCCTTTGTGAAAATATGTACAACAGCCACCGTCGAAGAGAGGACCTTCCGAGAACATCAAAAACCTGAGATTAATGGGCGGCACAATGACGACATCGTCACAATAAACGAAATCGATGATGCCAGAAAACTAGCAGATGCTCTGAAAAGTAACTCGGTGCTCAACTTCACAGCAGAGCACAGCCAGCAGAAGACTTTACCGTTTCTTGACGTCCTGGTAAAACGACAAGAAGGGCAGTTTAAAACGACCGTGCATGCAAAAGCAGTGAACTCTGGCCGTTGCTTGAACGCACGAGGAGAATGCCCAGACGCATGTAAAAAGTCTGTCGTGAGTGCGTATGTCAGTAGAGCCTTCACACACAGCACATCGTGGAGAGACATACAAAACGAACTTGACCGAATTCCCCAATTGCTGACAAACAACGGCTATGCAGATCAAATGATTGAAACTGCAATAAAAAAGAAAATGGACGAATTTTACCAATCCAACACGGCGACGAAAAAGGAGAGCCTGATTATTTACCATCGTCTACATTATGGGTCTGCACACAAGGAGGATTGCTGCACATTACGTGGGGCGTTATACCTTAGTTTAGCCAGACCACTGAGCTGATTAACAGCTCTCCTAGGGCTGGCCCATCGGATTAGATTTATTTTACGTGGCTAAGAACCAGTTGGTTACCTAGCAACGGGACCTACAGCTTATTGTGGAATCCGAACCACATTATAACGAGAAATGAATTTCTGTCACCAGAAATAAATTCCTCTAATTCTTCATTGGCCGGTCGGAGAATCGAACGCGGGACTAGCAGAGTGCTAGCCGAGAACGATACCCACCCTTCCAATGAGGAACTAGTAAACAGAGGCGTAACCCCAAAAGCCCCTTACCACAAAATAAGCCTCAGAATTTACAGTAAGCCTAACCTTGTAGCAGCCCTAATAATGAAGAACGGCACTGGTTCGGGGGTACCGAAGGAGATGTGCACGAACGTAGTCTGCAAATTCATTTGTCAGGGGGATGCTTAAATCTCACAGCCAAAACTACATCGGGCACACTACAACGACCCTTCGGAGACGTCTACTGGCTCATAGAAATCAAGGGGCCATTCATCAATATTATCTAGATGTTCACGACAGGAAGCCATGTCTACAAGAGCTGACAGAAGGCACCCAGGCCGTGCACAAAGAGGATAACTATGGTCGCCTCTTAATAGCCGAAGCGGTAAGCATCGCTATCCAGAAACCGCCCCTGAATATTCGACAAGAGTCGGACCATATCCTCCCCTCCAGCAGGAGAAGGAATGCACGAGCCAACAGGGACCAGACAGCACGCCCCAAACCACCGGGTACATCGCGCCCCTTGGAGGACACGAGAGCGCCCAGCGAAGGCCAAGTAACATACTTGCTCAAGTGGCTGAGGCCCCGCCCTACACGAACCTCCAGTCGTTAATCAGCGTAGACCATTTGGACGCACACATACACTCAAACTTAATATTGTACACATTGGTTCAATTGTACCTTTACATATACTATAAAATTTTATTTATTCCTGTAACTTATTTTATATGTATTTGCAAACTAACATGTAAGATTATACTAAATTTTAAACACATTTTAAGGAAACACTAGCGCATGGTATTATATTTTGAATATTTATTTAACCACATGTTTAAACTTTCACTTTTGTTTTCAAACATGTTCTTTGTACCCAAAAGCTGTTACTCCCTTGACCAATCAGGACCCAGACCCCAAGGTCATTCTCCCCACACGATGACATAAAAGGTCGAAAGACCGCATTGTAAGTCAGTAGCCGCTTGATAATGCCATTACGGCAAAACAGCTGTCGCGACGAAAATTAGTAAATGGGAGAAGGAAGTCTGCGTATTTTTCGCCAGAAATTGACGAACGAAAATCGGAAAAGACTCCGTCCGTATGAAGATACCTGCAAGAAACTTATTGATGCCACTAAAGCAATTGCTTTTAACGAAAATTGTATAAGAGAAAAACTGTGCCCTAAAAGCACATACAGTATATATATTTGTGTGTATGTGCGTGACTACATGTAAGTATATGTATACATATATATATATATATACATACATATATATATATATATATATATATATATATATATATATATATATATATATATATATATATATATTAAAGTTAAAGTCCTCCTAGACCTCTGGCCTCTGTAGGCTCGTAGGGCAGGCGCTGATCTCCTGTTTCTTAGGCCAACAACCAGTGGGGACAGGTCCCAATGCCTATGACACGTGGCCAGTGTGTCGCTAGGCCCAATTTTTAACTCCCAGCCCGAGGGCTGGTACCTATTCAGTGTTAGCAGTCTCTCTCTCTCTCTCTCTCTCTCTCTCTCTCTCTCTCTCTCTCACACAAATTTGGAATTCACACACACACATACACACACACACACACACACACACACATATATATATATATATATATATATATATATATATATATATATATATATATATATATATATATATATATATATATATATATATATATGTGTGTGTGTGTGTGTGTGTGTGTGTGTGTGTGTGTGTAATGTGTGTGTGTGTGTGTGTGTGTGTGTGTGTGTGTGTGTGTGATTCCAAATCTGCGTGTGAGAGAGTGGGGAGATCGCTAACACCTCGGTTTCAATGTGCCTAAATATAACTCCACAATCCTAATTCTAATTTTCTAAACTTGACACAAATGTTATATAAAATAACTCGTTTTCGTCTCTGAAGGAAAATGGAGTTTACTACCAAAATACGTCTTTATAGGCTAATGTCTCCCTACGCCCAACTCTTCGTAACTCGAAATTTAAAGTTTCTTAATTCTTCACTGCCGAACTTTGTCACCGGACCTTGTATTTTCTAAACCAACCAATAGTTCACTCATATTTACAACAGTTACTGGACATTGTTATGTCGTCAATAAATACATTCATTTTTGTGCCTTTGCCAAGGGAAAGAGAATAAAATTTACTGGAAGACAGAATCGAGGGTGGTCGCCAGAGTTCAAAAGATTTTTTTTTTACCCAATCAATTTCTTACTAAGCAACGAGTTTAGACATGCATAAAATCTTGTCAGAAAAAATACAAGATCTTGAAACTCTATGATGTAATTTACGTTAGGATGTTACATTGTGTCTATTAATTTATCCTGTGACAAATCCATCGCCTCAGTGTTAAGCCTGTCAACATGTTTAAATTACGTAAATTTTTTTATACATTGTTTGGCCCGGTTGCTAGTTGTAAGCCAGCAACTAGGATTATGGAGGAATTCGTTTCCTTTGATACTGCTATGTCCCTTGATGAAGACTCTTCTAATAGAAGATCTCTGTCAAAGCAGGCAAATAGTTTGATATCTAGATGTATTCTTGCAGATGTCTTCCTTCTGGTAATTCTGTTGGAATAATCTAGAACACCTGCTGTGCAGAAAGAAGGAACTCAGTTCCTTCAAGAATGCTATGTCCCTTGATGAAGACTCTTCTAATAGAAGATCTCTGTCAAAGCAGGCAAATAGTTTGATATCTAGATGTATTCTTGCAGATGTCTTCCTTCTGGTAATTCTGTTGGAATAATCTAGAACACCTGCTGTGCAGAAGGAAGGAACTCAGTTCCTTCAAGAATGCTATGTCCCTTGATGAAGACTCTTCTAATAGAAGATCTCTGTCAAAACGGGCAAATAGTCAGATATCTAGATCTATTCTTGCAGATGTCTTCATTCTGGTAATTCTGTTGGAATAATCTAGAACACCGGCTGTGCAGAAAGAAGGAATTCAGTTCCTTTAAGTATGCTATGTCCCTTGATGAAGACTTTTCTAATAGAAGATCTCTGTCAAAGCGGGCAAATAGTCAGATATCTAGATCCATTCTTGCAGATGTCTTCCTTCTGGTAATTCTGTTGGAATAATCTAGAACACCGGCTGTGCAGAAAGAAGGAACTCAGTTCCTTCAAGTATGCTATGTCCCTGGATGAAGACTCTTCTGATAGAAGATCTCTGTCAAAGCGGGCAAATAGTCGGATATCTAGATGTATTCTTGCAGATGACTTCCTTCTGGTAATTCTGTTGGAATAACCTAGAACACCGGCTGTGCAGAAAGAAGGAACTCAGTTCCTTCAAGTATGCTATGTCCCTTGATGAAGACTCTTTCAATGGAAGATCTCTGTCAAAGCGGGCAAATTTTTGCAGATGTCTTCCTTCTGGTAATTCTGTTTGAATAATTCTGGCACAGGACCTCTCACCCGCGTGAATGTCTCAAAGAGGGCCTCATCCCCTTGGGGATGGTTCCCAGGGCTTCCCCGAGTTAGGCAGCCTCAAGGAAGGGCCTGCCGAATTATGACGAGAGGAAAATGAATCATTCATCGAACATATTAAACAAATAAATAATACAGGTATATTACTTATAAACACAAAGGTTAGAATAAGTTTATAAACTGGACAGATCAGTCAAGGATATGTTCCATATATGTGTACAGCATCAGTGGATATTTATATATATATATATATATATATATATATATATATATATATATATATATATATATATATATATATGTATGTATATATATATATATATGTATATATATATATATATATATATATATATATATATATATATATATATGTATGTATTTCCATTGATGTTGTACATATATATGATGCTAATACACACATCGATATGTACACACATCGATGCTGTACACACACACATATATATACAGTATATATATTTATATATATTATATATATGTATATTATATATACATATATATATATATATATATATATATATATATATATATATATATATATATATATATATATATATATATATATATATATTAATTTTCTTGGCTGCCTTTCAGTGTCCGTCTGTCTGTCTGTGTGTGGGTGTGTGTCTGTGTGTGTCCGGAGGCTTCTGGGGCTAAGACGACTTCACGTGATCCTGTAATCTTTAAGACTTCAATAAGACATTATAATCCAATGGGCGTTTCTCCAGGAATGCTTCAGGAGCTGAAGACTGCTTCAAAGGATATTTGAGTCTTTAAGACTTAGAGAAGACACTTGTAATCCGATGGGCTTTTCTCCAGGATGCTTCAGGAGCTGGAGACTGCTTCAAAGGATCTGGAGTCTTTAAGGCTTCAAGAAGACATTATAATCCAATGGGTGTTTCTCCAGGAATGTTTCAGGAGCTGAAGAATGCTTCAAGAGCATGGGCTTCCCCCGATCTTGCACAACACTAAAGAACGGAGTTTTATGGAGAAGAAATCGGAGACGAAAGCCTTTGGAATTCCCAGAAGCCCCTTGAATGGATTCACAGGATCCTGGAGTCTTTAAGAATTTAAGAAGATATTATAATCCAATGAGCATTTCTCCAGGAATGCTTCATGAGCTGAAGACTGCTTCAAAGGATCCCGGACTTGTGAAGACGTCTTCAAGAATCTATCTATTATATTAATTTCCTTGGCTGCCTTTCTGCCTCTGTTTGCGTGTACGGAGGCTTCTGGGAATTCCGGAGGCTTCTGTGAATTTTGGAGGCTTCAGATGCTTCCAAAGGCTTCAAGACAATCTCGAGGCTGTTCGAAGCCTTTTGTCTCCGTTTTATTCTCGATAAAACTCTTCTTTAGTATTGTGCAAGAACTGAGGTCTATTTGGAATAATATTTTTCAACAAAGCAGATAAGAGAATATTATGTAAATTTGTGAGTAATTGGGCGGGTCGGTACCGTTCTCGGCTAGCACTCTGCTGGGCCTGCGTTCGAGTCTCCGGCCGGCAAATGAAGAATTAGAGGAATTTATTTCTGGTGATGGAAATTCATTTCTCGTTATCATGTGGTTCGGATTCCACAATAAGCTGTAGGTCCCGTTGCTAGGTAACCAGTTGTTTCTTAGCCACGTAAAATAAGTCTAATCCTTTGGGCCAGCCCTAGGAGAGCTGTTAATCAGCTCAGTGGTCTGGTTAAACTAAGGTATACTTAACTTTTTGTGAGTAATTGCTTAGCAATATTGTTAGTTTTCATTACATATATTTTTTACAAACAAATATTACTAGCACTTCAGATGAAAAAACCCCTCTTAGGAATCCCCGAATGAGGACTACCTCTGGTCTGGGGTTCTGACAGGGCAGGTTTCTGAAGTCCTCGTTCAATCCGGGAGTCCACAAATAATACTAAAACTCTGAAACGTTTGTTTGTTTATTTGTTTGCACATCGGAAGGTAAGCGGGGCTGGTGCTGCCCGTAGACTTTTGCTGACTATTAGTAGGGTTAATTTAGCTGTGGGCATGGGTATGGTAGAGATATGGATATGGGTATGGCATGGATACTGGTATGGTATGGGTATGGGTATGGGATGGATATGGTATAGATACCATATGGGTATGGTATGGATATGGATATGGGTGTAGGTATAGGTAATGGCATGGTATGGGTGTGGATATGGTACTGATATAGGTATGGTATGGATATGGGTATTGGTATGGTTATGAAATGGGTTTGGGTATAGGTATGGGTATGGTACAGATATGGGTATAGGTATGGGTATGGTACAGGTATGGGTATAGGTATGGGTATGGTACAGGTATGGGTATAGGTATGGGTATGGTACAGTACACACAACTATCTGCCAACACAGACAGACACATAGGTAAATATATTGCATTTTTTGCAACTCGCAAAAAAAGATTATCAATTTAAGGTAATCTGTTTACCTATAGACCGATGATTTTAATAAAGTCCATGTAAGTTTCCCCGTAAAACCCCGAACATTTTCAAGATTTGGCCCGCAGAACGTTAGGAATGTTGGAAGGGCCAATTCCCTTAAAATCATTCCGTGCTACAAATTGAGATAACGATACAGCCTTCCTGAACACGACCTCTACCACCCGAAGTTCTCCCACGGGGAGCTTACCTAAAGAAGGGTAATGGCAGGCCTTAGAATCGTCTGCTCCTCCCCCTGTGATTTATCTGGGAGCCTGGGAGGGCTTCATGTAGCTTTTTCCCTCAGGCATTTCATAGCATTTACTTTTGCCCTTACTACTGTTCTCAACAGTTTTTTTTTTTATTGGTGAAAACACAGAAATTCCATCGTCAAAATATGCGTAATGAAGTTTTTCGTAAAATTATAGGGAAACAGAAAATCCATGAGACACTTCCTATCGGAAAAGAAACTATAAAACCACATGTGTTATCGGAATGGCTATACACGCAGATAAATTACCATGCAAATCCTCAGAGAAGGCAATCCGAGTGAACAAATGGGTCGGAACTAAGACCACCAAACATTTAAAAGGCAACCTTATACACTGGAGGAGTTTAAGAATCTCTCTCTCTCTCTCTCTCTCTCTCTCTCTCTCTCTCTCTCTCTCTCTCTCTCTCTCTCTATATATATATATATATATATATATATATATATATATAATATATATATATATATATATATATATGGATATATACATATACATATATTTATATATATATATATATATTTATTTATAATATATTTATAATATATATATATATATATATATATATATATATATATATATATATATATATATATATATATTATATAACGTTCTAAGACGTGGTGGTATATATTTATTATAACTTCTAAGAACAATTACTAGTAACTCGAACAATAGAAGACGGTTGAAGGAGGAAGTACATCTCAGGTGGTCCTTAAAATACATTTATTGCGACGTTTCAAAACACAAAGCTTTAATTTTCAAGCTGTACAGACAAAAAACAATAAAACTGACATTAAAAGCACTAAAATAGAAATACAAGACAATACATTATATATAGTAAAATTAAAACTAGTTGTAGCAGAACCAGCCATCAAAGAAGAAGGAAGGAAGAAAGTTAGAAGAAACAAACCAGGTAAAGAGTTGTCGAGGAAGACTGCTTGTTCAACTGGGGAACAAGTTGTTTAATAAACAAGGACTCCTGGATTGTAAATAGTTTGCCATTCGGTGCCCGTCCCAATATTGCAAAATCTTTGTATTGTATGTTATGTTTGCATATTGGGACGGGCACCGAATGCCAAACTACTGACAATCCAGGAGTCCTTGTTTATTAAACAACTTGTTCCCCAGTTGAACACGCAGTCTTGCTCGACAACTCTTTACGTTACGTGAGCTGTTGCCTTTTGTCATCTCTGGTTTTTCCTTCTGACTTTCGTCCTCCCTTCCTCTCTTGATGGTTGGTTGTGCTATAACTAGTTTTAATTTTGCTATATATAATGTATTATGTCTTGTATTGGTATTTTAGCGCTTTTAATGTTAATTTTATTGTTTTTTTGTCTTTATAGCTTGAAAATGAAACCTTCGTGTTCTGAAATGTCATAATAAATGTATTTTAAGGACCACCTGAGATGTACTTCCTCCTTCAACTCTTCTACATATATATATATATATATATATATATATATATATATATATATATATATATATATATATATATATATATATATATATATATATATATATATATATATATATATATATATATATATATATATATATATATATATGTATGAATGTATGTATGTTTGTGTGTTTGTGTGTGTATATATATATATATATATATATATATATATATATATATATATATATATATATATATATATATATATATATATATATATATATATATATATATATATATATATATACATACACATATATATATATATATATATATATATATATATATATATATATATATATATATATAAATTTTATCATATATATACAATCATGAAGCTACAAATGTCGCTTAATATCGAAATATGTATATCTCCGTTGGAGAATTGTCGCCGAAGGGAAACTTATAGCTCAATGGTTTACGTCAACTGGAGTCGCTGAATATATCGTCGCAACATTCCACATTTATCACATATAAATTCCCCTTCGCCGACACTCCAACACACATATTAACACATTTGTAGCTTCATGATTGTATATATATATATATATATATATATATATATATATATATATATATATATATATATATATATATATATAATCATTATATATATATTATAAATATATGCAATATGTGTGAGTGGAGCACTCAACGTCGGCAACAAAGTCTTTCAAAAGAAATAGTTGTTTCCTCATTTAGTGAAAATAAATCAGTAGAAGAAAGAAATAACAGATCTGAAAGTCAGAGGATGTGAAGTTGATGGAGAATTTTCCACAAAACAAATGAAGAAGTTCGTGGGAACAAACAACTGAACTAGAAAACTTAGTCTCTCCTTTAAAAATGCGAACACCGGGTATGTTTGGCTTTGAATTCCAATAACATGAGAAATAAGATATCGATGAATTGCTGCTAATGGGTTGTAAAATATTTGTGAGTTTTTCGCACGACGTCCAGATGAATTGTACTTTTAGACTGGTAGAATTTGTAGTTGATTGTTAATTAGTGATGTTAACTGGCCGCATGACATTTGTAAACCTTTTAATAGTATAGTACGTATATGAGCTATATGACTGATAGACCAATACTGTATAGAAAAATCATGATTAATTTCCTGCTCTAATATTTATATGGCTTACCTTTTCTAAGTAATTACTATTATTATTATTATTATTATTATTATTATTATTATTATTATTATTATTATTATTATTATTATTATTATTATTATTATGAAGCACGAGCTAAGTATCGTTAAAAGTTTAATAAGGTTTGTATTTTGTAAACAATAAGATGTAAGCGAGAGTGTAAAATCTTCAATTTCAGCTCAGAAAAATGTATGGAAAGGAAACGGTTAGTATGTATTTAGAAGGGAGAAGATGAAGACTTGCAGATTCGTCTCAAAACGCTGATTATTATAAAACAAGTAAAAAAAAAGAAAAAAGGAAAATGTAAATAAGTGAAAAGACAGGGCTCCCCACAGATTTTTTTTTTGTATGCAATTGTACGTCTCAGTCTCTGATTTTAAAAGCATTAAAAACAGGTTATTACAGAAGCGTAATATCCAAACAGGCAACGCCATTTTGCAGAGTGCTCGCTCGTAACTAGATTACGAAACTAGATTGTCGATCAAATAGCTTCTTTTATGAAATCTTTTGCTTTTCAAGATTTACCGCTTGTCCCGGAGGGATGGCATCGACAGGGCTTAGGATATGAATACAATCAGTTCAGTAGCAAAACTAAAAGAGTATCATGAAAACTGGAATGATAAACGGGTTGAATTGTTAAAGAGGTCATTAAGCTCAATGAAATGAATTAACGGTATTGTAATGAAACTGAAACATAATCGAATTTGCAAGAGATGAAATGATATTTCATTGCAACATGATTAAGCGCTCCACCGAGCTTCGTCAAAGTTTTGCACTACAGTAGTCGATCTTCAGACTCCAACAGCGTTATTGAACTTCATATCGATGCTTGTATTTGCTCTTCAGTGATCCAGATGCTTACGCAGGCATTGTTAAGTAAACTATGCGTTCATTCTTTTGCCAAATTTGAATCCTAGCTTTAGGTCAAGTTGACCCGTAGACAACATAGATGGCAATTTAAGAAAGGGCCAAGATATATAATATATATATATATATATATATATATATATATATATATATATATATATATATATATATATATATATATATATATATATATATATATATATATATATATATATATATATATATATATATATATATATATATATATATATATATATATATATATATATATATATATATATATATATATATATATATATATATATATATATATATATATATATATATATATATATATATATATATATATCATATATATGGATCAGCCCATAGAAACGCCATAATGTGGAAATTAAAGGCTATATTTCAGAGACCAAACTGTCTCTCTCCTCAGGCAAATATATTTGATGGAATTCTCTTTGAACAGAAAATATTTCACAGTCATATATATGGATGTTTGATGTCTTGATTTTTGCAGAGATGATTTTCTCATTTTTCCAAAATACACAGAAAAAAATAGAGCGTAAAAAATGTGAAGAAAATGACAATTACTCACCTTCCATGGGTTTTTTCAAGAGCCAAGACTGTGCGATATTTTTCTCTATCTTTTAAATTTCAAATAAAAAAAAGGCCTCCATAAAGTCCAACACTAGTCGACCCACTTCTTAACTCCAAAGAAATTCGAAATTTTCAGAGACTGTGAAGAAGAGAATAGAAGATTTCATTGTTTCTAAAGCTTAAGAACCTGAGATCTTTTAAGCCGGTTAATCTCATGACAAACTCACCGGGATAAGGTGGGGATTAGAGCACAGCGTGTATTTCACAGCAACGGGAAAATCAGGGGTCTTGCTCGATAAGGACGAAGAAAAACACTCTTGTATTATTTAAATTTTCGGTTAAGTTCCAAGGAAAATCGGAGAGTCATTTTTTATGTGCGAATTTTTACTCATTTAAAATAAATGTCGTTAATGCTTATGAAATATCTCTCTCTCTCTCTCTCTCTCTCTCTCTCTCTCTCTCTCTATCTCTCTATATATATATATATATACATATATATATATATATATATATATATATATATATATATATATTATATATGATATATATAAATATATAGATATATTTAAATATATATATATATATATATATATATATATATATATAATATATATATATATTTATATATATATATATATATATATATATATATATATATATATATATATATATATATATATATATATCTTTATATATATATATATATATATTTATATATATATATGTATATATATATATATATATATATATATATATATATATATATATATATATATATATATATATATATATATATATATATATATATATATATATATATATATATACCTAATATTACTTAAGAAGGTGGACCATGAATCATTAGGAAAGAATTGCACACACTGAAGAGCAGAATGAGAGTTCTGGTTGAAATAGCAGGTCTTAAGACGGCAATTCAAAATGCCTTAACACTACTTAGCTTTCACTGGTATTGAATAGGACTGTGTCTGTTTAATGGATGCAAAAGTAATATATTTCTGGAACGTATCTTAAGAGAATTATTATACAAATATGAGTGGAATGTTTATTTTCCTGTAAAGTTGAGAGTGCCTACTCTGACTAACCTTTTTTTTTTTTTTTTCTCCCCAGGTGAACATACCCCTCAAATCCTAATGCGATTTTTTTATACATATTGTG
>NC_089795.1:23072767-23077767 GCF_040412425.1 Macrobrachium rosenbergii
GGTTGCAGGTTGCCTCGCAACACCTCAGCAGTACCATTAGTTCGAAAGAGTAATGTTCATTCAAGGTATGGATTTATTTCAGTGAAGAGGATAAAAATTCAATCACGGTTGTAGTGTTTGAAACTAGCAGAAATTACTATATGTTGCAATGCCAGATATTTGCCTTTTAAATGGTATATAACCGGCTTATTGCAAATTAATTAATAACTCTTGGATCAATTTATTTCGGACAGATATATCACCAGCATACCATAAAAAATATATAGCACTTTTCATGAAAACCATTTCTGTTGCAGTGATTTTTCAAAAACTGACAAGGATAAAATGGAGACTAGCGACCACATATACACATTTGCATATATATATATGTATATATATATATATATATATATATATATATATATATATATATACTATATATATATATATGTATATATATATATATATATATATATATATATATATATATATATATATATATATATATATATATATATATATATATATATATAACACAATCATCATATGTGGAACAGAAATAGATTTCTGACTTACATCAGGATCGAACCCAGGCCTTTCAATTGAAAGTCAATACCGTGACAATTAAGCCACACAACTATAAGTTTCTGCCACCAACTTTCCTACTATATTGACATGGGTTCGAATCTTGGCATAATTGTTGATGATGTGTTTCTTTCCTAACATGCTTCGTTGAACATATTCTAAGAGTCCATCCATTTCCGATTGCGTTATTATCATTCATCCTAGTATATCATCTTGATCCCGACATTCACGAAGAAACCTCACGTCTTCTTTGGCTATCTGGGTTTGTTTGTCGGCGTCTGCACAACCTGTAACAACATAATTAAGGAGGGAATGAGACCGAAGGAAAATCGGAAGAGCTACGTGGCTCCCGTTTATGCTTGAAACCACCGGTTACATGATATATAATTGCAGATGTACCACAAGATAAAATGAAGCTTAGGATGTAAATCGTGACTGGTATCGCCTTTTAGATATTTTCATGAGAACATATACATATGAAAGAAATAAATAAAATATAAAACTAATTTTTTTTATGATTTGCTATATGGTTTAGGTATGATGACGATATAAGTATTTGGCCGAAACAAATGGTAAATACTTTTACCGGTAAATTCGATGAACTGGTGCCATCTATGTAATTCACCATGGGAATGGAAAATAACTATAAACTTCTCCTTACTAACTGTCTGATACATAGATGTAATCATGGGTGTCAATTTAGTGTATACAGAACACCTACTAATATTTCCATCCATTTACATTTTTTCTGGCTCCTGCCACAAGTGAAATAATCGGTTTCCACTTTACATCAGTTCAATGACTTTGCTTTCAATTCACAGCAGTTGGGCCATAGTTCATTATCCTCATGAACATAAACATGCGCCAGCGCATTATCTGTAGTGTCATGAAAAGTGTCATAACGTCCAAACTCTTATCGGACGCCATGAACAGAATTTATCTTCGTGACTGAGACGGCGGTCCTTTCTTTCTCTCTGCTCTTTCAGTGGATGAAATTATTTAAGGAATTTACCTCTCAAGGAAGGCCTCCTTCAGCACGCAAGATGGGAAGATTGTTGCTACTCACAACACATTGAAACTACAGGGAGCATACGTAGATTATTCACCATCATGAAGGCATCTGTGAATCTGAATTGCCTGAGGTGATATAGAATAAAAACTTTTCTCTTAACATTGAGAAGTTTATCACCCATGTCTTTTAGTCTTCACGTTTGTGAGCGCGAAGGATAAGTCCATGAAATATGTGTTATGAAATATATGTTATGAGTTTGAGCATCATAGTCTTCCCGTGTCTAAAAAATACTGCAGAAGTTAGATTATGAAGGGCGACAGTTTTAGTCGTTGGCCTACTCCGAGGAATACTGCTATCAGTTGTATTGGCTTCAATATGAGAAAATAAGGAAAGTAATTCATGTGTAACTGAGTTATCATTGCTTTTTTCATCGTCACTAAGTATAAAGAATCAATTTTTACGGTAAGCTCTAGTCAAAGAAAAAGAGATCCTTTTCTTTCGAAACTATAGTTAAGTCGTGTTGGTATTTTTGTGAGATGGGGGCAAAATTAGCATTATCAGTGTTTGTCGGTGTTCATGTCTGTTGAACTGAATGTACTGGTTGCTGTGTTCATTATCTGTGCATTACTCGTTTATACTTTTCTGTAACTTATTCTAATCGTTACTTGCCTCAAGTCTCATAGTTCTCATACCAGTAGCTTTGGTCTTTCCAACTCTTCTGGTGATAAGAGCGCAGGGGTGAGATAATATTCTCTCGGGGTGACAATAGAAAATATACAGTACTTGCATGTCATTTTCGTCATATACATATGAAACGTTAATAATTTCCCTTGTGGTATCATATCCTACACTATCCTGCCATCTTACTCTTAATACTCTTCTTAATGCTTTATTTTCAAATCGGCAAAACCTTTCAGCTATAGTTTCATTATCGCACTGCGATTCATAGGTGCAGCTCACTATAGCTCATATTAAACTAGTGTACCCTTTGTTGGCCGAACCGGTTGAGCTTCAGACTGTCATTCGATGGGCCGAGTTCAATTCCGCGGCCGGCTGATGATGAAAGTTAGAGGAATTTATTTCTGGTTTTCATTTCTCCTATAATGTTTGATTTGATTATTTAACTTGGTTCTTAGCCACGTAAAATAAGTCTAATCCTAAGTGCTGTTTCAGCTCAAAAACTAAGAACTTAACTTAATTAAACTCAAGCTCCCTGTTCCGTTTTCTAAATTATCTTTGTCTCTAAATGCTGTTTTAAAAGAACCTGTCCCTAAATATCTGGAAACTCATCTTCATTAAAATCTCATTCCAGTGCAATTTCATCACTCTGACCATACGCTATGTTCATTACTTTTGTTTTCTTAGATTTATCTTGATTACCATCACTCTAGATAAATGGTGCATCTTATTAAACCAGCTTTATTTGTCATGCGGCGATTTGCTAACTAAAGTAGCACAATTCTCTTGTTCTAAGCCAGTTAGATTCTATCCTCACTCAATTCTAAAATTTCCTCCTGTCTCCAGCCATCTTTTCTAGTTTTCTGTAAAAGAAAACTATTGTGCCGGCTTTGTCTGTCCCTCCGGACTTTTTCTATCCGTACTTTTTCTGTCACCCCTCAGATCTTAAAAACTACTGAGGCGGCTAGATGGCTGCAAATTGGTATGTTGATCATCCACCCCCTGTCATCAAACATAACAAATTGCAGCCCTCTAGCCTCAGTAGTGTTTTTTATTTAAGGTTAAAGTTAGAATTAATCGTGCGTCTGGCAACGATATAGGACAGGCCGTAACCGGCCCGTGGTTAAAGTTTCATGGACCGCGGCTCATACATCATTATACCGAGACAACTGAAAGATAGATCTATTTTCGGTGGCCTTGATTATACGCTGTACAGAAAACTCGATTGCGCTGAAGAAACTTCGTCGCATCTTTTACTTTTCATTATGATATTCATGGCAAGGGCAGACAACAAAGGTAGCACCCCACTATTTAACGGGAAACCATAGTGAAGCAAGGCCTTTCACGTATGATCGGGCTATGGATGGTGCCAGTTGTCTACTTGTAACCAACAAAAACCACCAGAAGGGAAATTCTTAAGTCCAACATTGCTGCTCAAATTCTAAACGCAGATGTTTGATCTCTGCAGCTTTTGCATTTTCTAAAACTAGGTTGTTAATCTATAAGCGTTTTATCGTTTTCTTTCTCTGTCACTTTGAGAATAGGCATACTGAACATTTTCATCACAACTCATGTAAGTGCCATGTCTGTATATTTACAACATTTAGCAGGTCACCTATTATCGGTATCTTTGCGATGACTTCCATTTCCTAATCATCAGGCTGTTTCTTCATTCATTATTCTGCAAAACAGTTCAGTTAGTATGTAAATTGTCATTTCATTTTCAGCAAAATATTTTCTGTAGTGATTCCATCATATCCTAAGGCTTTCAATATCCTAATTTTCTCGATTACTAATTCCTATTAAAAGCTGTGCATTGCTTCATTAATTCACTCAGGTCTTCATCTTGTCTATCCACCAAATTATCCTCCTCACATCTCTTATTTATGACCCCAAAAGTGTTTCGACCAACGTTGTCCTTATTCTTTTTCTGCTTCTGATATTATTATTTATCCAGTCATCCTTTTGGCAGTTTTTTTCCTCTTTTCTTTTCTCCCACAGATAATTCATTAATATTCATGTGGGCTACCCCAACATCCAGCACCACTCTCAGAATATATAGCTCTACTGGCATCGTTGCCCTGTTTTCCCGGATATTTTTCCTTCTCTCTTCTTTGTATCTTGACGTGAGTTCTTAATACGTTCTGCATCCTGAAATTTTTATACAAACACTTTGTCCCCTCGTTCATTTGCATATCCTCTTTATTATATCCCAGGTCTAACCTCGGATATAATATCGTCAAGTCTGTCTCATTACGCCTTGCCACGGGACTAAGTTTTCTGTACACCGAAAAATATTCCTTTTGCTATTCCAGACTTCATTTATTGTTCACCCCTCGTCAGTGTTAAGAACTTAAACTACAGATATTGCAACAGCCTCTCGTTATGTGTCTTTAAGAAGCTGAACTGATGTTAAGAATTTTAAGTGGAAATGCAATCTTTCCAATCAACATCACCAAGAAACGGGCTCATAATAAAATTAATGTCTTTTACTGTAATCAGATATCGCACTTTGCAAAAGAAAATGTCTTCAGCAGAGTAGCGAAATGGATCATTAAGCCTCATATTTGGACTGAGATTCGTTTTTATTTTGGCATGACGAGTGAGAAATTAAATTTTAAAGTAAATCAACATAAATACTCAGTTAGAGCTTGACGAATGATTGCATAGAATTGATCGGTCCGGTTTTTTTTCTGCATTGATTAAGATAAAGACAAGGAATCTGACACCGCATTGTTCCAATATC
>NC_089795.1:23080267-23140267 GCF_040412425.1 Macrobrachium rosenbergii
GTCGCGTACATTCCCCTTATTGCTATTGTGATCTATGAAATGTTGGCTTTTGATCTCAACACCAAAGTTAGCTAAACTGAAACTGACTAAAAGAAGTAAAAAATGCGCCGAAGAAACAGTTTTCTGTACAGCGTATAATTAAGTCCACCGAAAACAGATCTGTCTTTCGGTGGTCTCGGTATAATGCTGTATGAGCTGCGGCCCATTAAACTTTAACCACGGTCCGGTGGTGGCCTGTCCTATATCGTTGCCAGAAGCACGATTATGGGTAAATATAACCTCATATAAAATAAAAACTACTGAGGCTAGAGGGCTGCATTTTGGTATGTTTGATGAGTGGAGGGTGGATGATCAACATACCAGGTTGCAGCCCTCTAGCCTCAGTAGTTTTTAAGATCTGAGGGCGGACAGAAAAAGTGCAGACACAAAAAGTGCGGACGAACAGACAAAGCCGGCACAATCGTTTTCTTTTACAGGAAACTAATAAAAAACTAAAGTTTTCTAATCTTGCTTGTATTTGATTTGTGCTAAAAGTTTTCTTCTTATTATTTTTCTTCTTCTTCTTCTTCTACCTTTCCTTTATACTCCTTTCATTGCAGGCTATTAACTTTCGCATTGTTTTGCTTCAGAGGAGAGATTTTCCTCCAGGAGATAAGAGTGCTTGGGGTGGGGGTGGGGGGAGTGCTTAGGGTGGGGGTGGGGGCTGGGGACTGCAGGTAAGAAGGTGGCGCGTGAACGTCTTTTTAAAGGTGACAGTCTTGACGAGGTGTTCTTCAAAGCCAGATGCAAAATTACCTCCCATCTTTTTCGCCGTGATTCACGCTCTGTGTCACGCCGGGGATTTGCGTTTAATTCTGAAGTTTCTTAATGAGTATTGGATTTCGTTCCCTTCAAAACTGGTTTTCTGGGTTATTCATTTAAACCTCAGATAAGACTAGAAGATAATGACTCAGAACTGAATTCCTTATCTTTTTAAATGTTTAATTTTCTTCTTCTAGAAACCTTATCTTGGAATACTGAGGTTCCATTTGTATCGTGATCTTTTATCAATGCCTGTGCTTAACCTTTTCACTTACGGTAAGATGTGATGATCAGATTTATTGAGTATTTTGTAATGATGGTCTTTTTTCTTTTTATTTTATCTACCTTTAAGAGTACCATGTCGTTGCATTGTTCTTAACAAGCGCAGCTGAGAACCACACTGCATGTGAGAATTTCTTATAATCTATCTCTTTTTCCCTTTCCAACCTCCTCCTCTTCCTCCTCCTCATGATATTTTCCACCCATTTGCAATTAGAACGTTTTACCTTCAAAAGATAAAAATTAGGAAGAAACTTTTTGCAGAGAATCTCGTCAAGAATTTGCATATTTCTTTTTTGCTGCATATTCTTTCCGTGCTCGATAGAGTTTTGCGTCTTTTGGTTCTATGTTCCCCTGTAAAGCAATCTTATTTCCAATCGTATGCACTGATGGATAAAACAGGCACAAATTGAGTTCAGATAGAATTTAGAAACCATTGCCTGCAAATAGATCAAGTAAAAAATGCGCCGAAGTTTCTTCGACGCAATCGAGTTTTCTGTACAGCCACGACCCATAAAATTCTTAGCCGTGGCCCATGAAACTCAGCCACGGTCCGGTGGTGGCCTCAGCCAAGGCCCATGAAAGTCTTAGCCGCGGTCCATGAAACTCAGCCATTGTCCGGTGGTGGCCTGTGTTGTTGGCACCTTTAGCAGTACCAGACACGCGATCATGGCTAACTTTAACCTTAAATAAAATAAAAACTTCAGAGGATAGAGGGCTGCAATTTGGTGTGTTCGAAGATTGGAGGGTGGATGATCGACATACCAATTTGCAGCCCTCTAGCCTCAGTAGCTTTTAAGATCTTAGGGCGGACAGAAAAAGTGCGGACGAACACACAAAGCCGTCACAATAGTTTCCTTGACAGAAAACTAAAAATTCCTACTTTTTAAAATAATGCTAAGTATTCATGACACATTCTTGGGATTTTGTAATCATGAAATTTATTACAAATGATAAAAGCACCAAACTTCGCTATATACCTGTATAATAATAAATAATTATATAATTAAACATTATTACAGTGCATTTCATTAAATCATAAAATAAGACGAGCAAGCAGAGATGCTACAAATAAATTTTCACTGTTAGAGATTATATTTCCATAAAAGGCAAGTCTAGCTATCAGGAGAGAATAAAGAGTTAACAAAGTTGCAAAAGAGTATATCTAGTTGGCAGCATTTTCTGCGTGGGAAGTAGCAGTCCCCGTTCCCCGCCCCCTATCGTAGAGATTCTCTCTCTCTCTCTCTCTCTCTCTCTCTCTCTCTCTCTCTCTCTCTCTCTCTCTCTCTCGCTTGCTTGCTTGCTTGCTCAGTCTTTTCCCCTCCCAGTACTTTTAATAGGGCTTAGCCATGCCAATATCATATTAGCCTGCTTTCATGTCAACGTAATATTTTCTTTTAGACCGCTACGATATCTCATTTTCAGAGATAAAATTCCATAATACTCACCTTCATTTGGTATAATACATCACCTTGAAGTTGTTGGGAGTTCGTTCAGTTTATGGAGTTTCAATCGTCTAATTTACTATAGGCTCATTTAATTTCTCTTTTATGGTTTGGACGGAAACCAAAAGGTGGTTATGTATTTTATAAACATCTTACAAAATACTTATGTCAGACCTTTTCAGAAATAATTACTTTTTGTGATGATGATGATTATTAAAACACATACATACATGAACTGATACATACTTCCTTACACACACATATACCCTTTTATACACACACACACACACACACACACACATATATATATATATATAGTATGTATATATATATATATATATATATATATATATATATATATATATATATATATATATATATATATATATATATATAAACTGTTTATATATATAAATACAAGTCAGATTTTCAGCAAATCGTATTTTAAAATTATGAAATGAGTAACACTAGCAGTGTTTGTTATTTTATTTTTATGTTTGATTTTTCATTTCTCGCCTGTAACAATTTCATTGTGATTTGTTGTTTTTGTCGTCAGTTATTATTTTTTGATATCCTATTATCTCTTAAATTCTTTATTTGCGTTTCTTTCGTTCTTATTTCTTGTTATTTTTGAGTTAGTGAGTCAGTCATTAGCGTTGCTATTTGGTCTAGTAGAATTGCGAAAAAAACTGAAAGCCCAGCAGTTGATCCATCAGTAGTTCTACAAATATTAAGATTCTTGAAGGAAAGAAAATAGCGAATAGAAAGCCCGTATTGTGTTTGTGATGTCCCTCATCTCTGTGTGAGGGATAGAGCTTAATGAAAGGAGTTCCAGAGAGAGAAAGAGTTAGATTAGTAACTAGAAGTGGTTGTTTTCTGGTAGTTGTGAAACCGAACATTCGTAGTTATCAATGACGAGAATGTCAAAAGTTTTTCTCTGAAGGAGATTTTATTGAAAGAGATTTTTTGTTTGTTTGTTTGTTTGTTTGTGTGTATTTCTGACATAAAGGGTTTTTTCTTCTGCTGTTATTTTTAAAACTTGATGCAGTTAAAATATTTTACACTGCCGAAGGAAAATAATCTGTTCATAATTTAAACCTTTCCCAGTGACTCACTCTTCCCATTTTCGAAGGATCCCCCACTTTTCATGAAAGCCATGAACTGTGGCCTCATTATTTTTGCAATCTCGCTAATGCCCCTATCAAGATAAAGGTTCCTTGCGCTTATCCTACGCCTGAGCATAAAAGTGTCGGATGCGATCCCCCAAAATCTGCAGGCGTAAGGCACCATCAGTGAAAATTGTTCCACTCAGCTGTGAGTGGGCAATAAATGGAAGTGCTCTCTGCAATATTATTTTTCAGTTCCGTCTTTTAAGCAATGATAATTTATCAGAGGCAAATTTCGTCTCGTTTTGGTTCTCTGGTCATGATAACATATTATGAACGTGGTGGTTCTTCTAAATTCCTTCTTGCATCCAGAGAATCCGTGCATTGTTAATGATTTCATAATGACGAAAGCCTTCTAGCTTCAACATATTAAAAAAAAAATTTCTATCAACTGATTGCAAATTAAGCTGTGATGTTTATAACTTTTCAAGTCATACCAGTTGACAATGAAGAAAGGTAGATTATTGTCATTACCACTGGAGTCTGCCATCAATTATTATTATATTATTATTATTATTATTATTATTATTATTATTATTATTATTATTATTATTATTATTATTATTATTATTATCATCTCTGATTTTCAGGGATGATGATCATTTTACTGGAGTATTAATCGTTATCCTATTTCTATTTATTTGAAAATACAGGCAAGCTATAGGTCAAAATTGTATTTGTCTGCTTGAAAGATTATATTCTGTTACTGTCGCTTTTAGTACGTTGATTGATTTACCAGAATATTATAGGCTTTAGTGTAATTTTCAGGTGCAATAATATTTCTTATCGTAATTTTGAAGGAACTCGGTTTGTCAGTGCTTTGGAGTAGTGAATATTTGTCTCTAAATCATTTAACCTGGAAGGTCACAGGTCATTTACAGGTCAACGTTCTTTCTGACTGTGATGAAATTTAGCTGATGGGCACAGTGGAGGACTGTGATTTTTTTCACTGAATATTTTTAAACATAATCCTTTTGAAAGTCAGAGAACTATTTAATACCCAAAGATTGTTCGTAATTTTGATGACAGTTAGTTGGTAAGTTTTTTTATGCATGGGTAGTATTTCCCATGTATCATTTCTCTTGATATATCTCGGCGTATTTTTTTTTTATCAAAGCAAAGAATGTAGCATTATCAGATGTGTGTAGTCATCAGAATGCTCGTCAGACCATATAATGATCTAGTTTGAAGGATTTGAAAGCATGTTTAGAAGGGTGGAATAAGATTACTCTTTGCATTAACTCCTGAATTCTATCATTTCCCAAGTTGCATATATCATTATTCTAATATTATTACGCAAAATATTCAGTCTATAACTTAAAAAAAAATGTTTGATGTGGCGTATGATGTCGTGGATATCTTTATCTGCCATTGTTTTACGGTAACATATCTTAGAGCAAAATCCTTTAAAATCGAGGTTAATTTGATTTTTAGACATATTTCCTTTATTTAACTTTGATTCATAAGGTAAATAAAAAACTTGATAGATTTTTCTTTTTATCTCGCAAGACTAATATAACGGGTACACCAATTCTGAGTTGGGTCTCAAATAATTTTAAGGGCAACATCAAACGCATTATTCGTAGCTTTCCCTGACTTTAGTTCAAACTGATCTTAGAAAATGATTGAAATCACGATATCAGCGCCCGAATAACCTCACCGCCCCGTGAAGTAAAAAATTAATGATGAATATCCGTGCGTTCCACCAGTCCAATAACTTGACCTGAGTAATAACGTGCAATAAAACAGAAATTTCATTGTTACTTCATTGCCATAATCTACCATGGATCTAAGAGTCGGTGATAAAATAGAACAGAAAAAAAGTTATGTCGAAGAGTACATTAAAGAAACGAAGGCAATAAAATAATGTAAAGTAATTTAATTTTTTTTTTTTTTTTGCTGAGCGTTTTCACATTAAAAGAGTATGCCACTTGATTTGGAGGCAGAATTGGCAAAGCCTTTTTCACGACAGTGTTATAGGAAATATATATATATATATATATATATATATATATATATATATATATATATATATATATATATATATATATATATATATATATATATATATATATACATACATACATACATACATACATACATATGTATAAATATATATTTATATATATATATATATATATATATATATATGTATATATATATATATATATATATATATATATATATATATATATATATATATATATATATATATATATATATATATATATATATACACACACATACATACATACATACATATGTATAAATATATATATATATATATATATATATATATATATATATATATATATATGTAAAATGAAACGTCACCTTCAAATGGCGTATTAAATGTTATAATGCCTCATGTCTGCTATCTTTAAATCTTACCCCAAGACCCCTGTCATCTCTACTTAAAACTGTAGTCACACACCACAGACGTGCATTCTTCTACAGAGACCAGATCTCTACTAAATTCAAGCCTGCTATTTCATCATATTTAAGAATGTCTTTCAGATATATTTAATTAATAGCTAAAGGCCGTTCTTATTGCACTAAATTACGCTTACCTCGATGTTTTTGTACATGCCTTAAAAAAAACGTAACGTAATTTATATTCCACATCCTTCAACAGAATTATGATAGTTTACGAGTTACTGAAGTAGATCCCTGTGTGACTTACCTGGCAATGAGAATTTTCATGTCAGCGGCTAAAGTATTAAACTGCCATTTTAGCCAATGAGCTATTCTTGGGAGGTCAGTTTTGTTTTCGATGAAACATTCGTATTTCATCTGCACTTATTTCTTCCATTTCAGAGAGGAAACGGAATTCATTCATTGGTTGGATTTATTGTTGAAAAATAAGTTAGTCATTATGAGGGGAGAGAAATTCATTTGAATTTCCTAAATTGCAATCAGATCACTCAACTAAATTGGCTCTGTGTTTTTTCTTATATTGCAATAAAGGCTGTATAAAATGCGTCGCTTGCAAATAGACTTTACTTAATACTTTGATATTTCCCATGTTAAATGAGTAATAGCAGTGCAAATCTAAATTTGCGACTGCATTGCTTTTGTATTACAGCAGTTTAGTTCTCTAGCTATATAAGCTTTGCAGTGGCAAGCGTATCCAAAAAGCTGTGAAGAAATCGAGTTCAGGAGTACTGTGGTTATTACAATTACACACACAGACTCATGTATATATATATATACAGTATATATATATATATATATATATATATATATATATATATATATATATATATATATATATATATATATATATATATATATATATATATATAATTGTAATAACCACAATGCCCTCTTAGATTCTACATACAGTATATATACATATACATATATTATATACATATATACATACATAGATATGTGTGCGTGTTTTGGGTAGAATTTTTCTCTTTCACAATTTTTGTTGTAGGCGATCGCCTTTGTGGCAATGACTTTTTTGATATTGATTTTTTTCATATTTTCTCACTTCTACTTTCAATCTTTCTTCAAAATTCTGGATAAGAAACACTTTCGAGGTGTGGTTTCCATTTATATCACTTACTAGATCCGTTTCGCTTGTGTCGCAGGCTTTGTCAAGCAAAAGCTAAGATACGAAAACATCCTCCATTCTATGTTTAACTCCAAGAGGGCGTCAGTTTGGAATAGGGGGATTGCTATCACTTTTATTTGCAATGCTCAATTTATTAAGGGTAGGTAATTATTTTCTTTATATTTACATAATATGGTATTGCATAGTGTAACTACATTATTGCATTAGTTTAACAGTCTACTTCTACTTCTTTCATTGCTGAAAAAATTATTAATTTCTTCATCTGTGGTGTTTGGGCGGGCTTGTTTTGGAGATGACCTTGACCCTATCTCCTGTCCATGGGGCGGTGAGATGGTAGGGCCCTATCTCCTTCCATCTGGACGTTTAGGGTCGGCTTGTTCGTTGTTATACACACAGCTTCTGTTATTGTTATGTCCCGATATGTATTGCATTTGTATTTTATTCTGGCGTTGTCTGTCAGTTCTTGTAACGATGGTTTATTGTTGTGCTTGTCTGTGTGGTGTTGAAAGATGGCTTGCGTGTTTCTGTGGGCAATTAATCTTCGCCTAAGCGTAGTTGATGTCCTATCTATGTAGCTTTCACTGGAAGGTCTGCATTTCCTCCTCGGGGCAAATAAATTCATAAGCTACACTGGCAGTCATCTCCGGCGTGGGTCCACAGGTGCTGTTTGTCATTACAAGTCATGCCAATAGGTTGGTCTTGCTATATACCCGTATGTTGATGTTGGTGTAGGGGGCTCTTGGCTTGACTCCCTTAATAATTTTGTTTATGATGTTGTTGTTGTTGTTGTATTAGATGTTAGAATTAGTCTGGTAATATATTGTTATCTGTTGCCCTATCTCCTTGTCATGTTGTGCTGTTGCGTTGTTTTGTTGGTAGAAGCGGTAAAAAAAACTTGCGTATTTCTGATTGTATCATTTTATCTTCATATCCATTGTTTGTGAGCAGCTGTTGTATTCAACGTCCAAAACAAGAGGACACAACTAGAGTAAAATATTAATAACGAGGTTGTTGGGTCCTTGTCAATTCTGAAATTCTGTGAGACCTGATACAGGCGTGCACTCACTTAGAATGTGTTTAGGGCTCTCGAGCCACCTAGTAAAATTTGAACCGTAGGCCGGAAAAAATGAAGACCTCTGATCGAGACAGACTTCTCCTTAATTCCTGACTCCAATAAGATGAACTGTCATAACAGCCACATGCCACTAAGCTAGCTAGACGCATCTGTCATTTATGACTTGCCGTACAATAAGACCACTCCTACACCAAAAACTCGAGTATTCTTTTGAAATCTACAAAAGAAGGGAAAGAGAATCATAAGGTTATTCATGATCCTCTTGAAGCAAAACGACGATAATAAGAGGAAAGGCCAATTTCAATGATCACTCCATGAGATTGGAGACACCCCTGGTAAGGACGTCCTCGGTCGAGAGCAGCAATTACAATGCGAAATGGAACTGTAATGAACTCTGTTTCAAGACGGCAAGCCAAGGGAAAGGCAATTCCGGACAACTGGAGCGAGTGAGAGGAAGTGTTCTTGAGGTACTTCCTAATGGCGACGAGCAAAAGGAAAGTCTACTTTTCATTTCTACAGACAACGATTAAGAGCTCGAATGACGTACACGGATCGGCTAAATGAAATTATTATTATTATTATTATTATTATTATTGAAGAAACAAATCCACAGTAAAGTATATGTACATTTACATTACTGCGGATTTTTTCTCCATTTCAAGACTCATGCTACTATGAATATTTTTAATAATAATAATAATAATAATAATAATAATAATAATAATAATAATAATAATAATAATAATAATAATAATAGTATAATTTGGCAGCAGACCCTCTTTTAAACAGGTTCGATCGAATATTATTGCTGCTTCAGCTGCATTTATTTTGTAGAAGACTTTCTATTTTCCTTATTGCGGACTTCTCTTCATTGGAGGTGCGTGCTAACACCTCGCCTATATTTGTCATTTCATGGGGGAAAAGTAAAAAATCTGAATTCTGCTTTTTTTATATATTCTATACAGTTAGAATATTATGACATATAGTTGCTAAACAATTGTTGCCGCGACGTTTCGACAGACTCTTCTGTCATTCTCCAGCGGGAGCTAGTAGAGGACTGGCAGATTGCAGTTGTTGTTGTTTTAGATTTAGCTGGCCTTGTGCCAGCACGGGCTCTTGCTCCTAGAGCAGCCCGTAACTCTATGTTGATGATGAGTCTGTGAGATGGGTAGGTTGGATGAAAACTTTATTATGATGCATGAAAGTGATTTTGGTGGGGGTGATTTTTGAAATGAAAAGATTTAACAGGCAAGGTTGCAACCTCTTCGAACCTTAAGGTACCCATCAGATGAGGATAAAAGTATGATAGCAGTGAGTGTTGGCTAGTGGGAGAGGCCAACAGATGGAAAAAAGAAGAATTGAGTAGTAGGCACAGGTAGCTAGTATGCTAGCTCGTGGTGATCTAAAGCCATATTCCTTGTCCAGTCCTAATTCTTGTGTCTGTATGTGTTTTGTGTATTTGTTGGGTGTTGATTGTGGTAGATGGAAGGTGGTTTTGATAGAGGAGGGAGTGATTTCTAAAAGAGTCAGCAGCTAGAGATGGATGGTATGGCTTTTGATTTGTTATCTGGGTCGGGTCTGTTGTGTCTGAATTAAGAATTGGGAAGGAGAGTGGGTGGTTAAAGGTATGGATTCTTTCGAGTTACCGTGGTGGTGGGTAGGAGCATAGGAAGCCTGCAAATTCATGGATGTTTGTCAGTATGTGCTTTGTTATTTGGGTAGCTGTTCTTTCATTTCCTTCATAACTTGTTCTTAACTGTTCTGTTTCTGTACAGTCAAGAAGGTAGTGTTCCAGGGGTTCATCTGGGATTGTTTCACAGTACTTGAATGGTTGAGGGTTATCTACTATTCTTTGCCATGTGCACAGGTATCCTAGCAGATTGCATAGGTCCTTCTGAATTTATACACGGGCTTCAGCGGGGGGTCATGGACAGCGAATTTTGATTGGTTGCAGTCGGCGAACTTCAAGCCAAATTTCTGCGGCGAAGCTCGATCCTGGCAGATCTTCGCAACCTAGGAATATCACTCATTCCAGCGGCCCTTATTGGGCCCAATAGCAGCCAAACTACCGATGATGTCAGTCGGTATGACATCACGCAACCACAGGCCAATGGGAACGCTGGAATGAGTGATATTCCTGGGTTGCGAAGATCTGTCAGGATCGAGCTTTGCCGCAGAAATTTAGCTTGAAGTTCGTCGACTGCAACCAATCAAAATTCGCCGTCCATGAACCCCCCGCTGAAGCCCGTGTATAAATTCAGAAGGACCTATGCAATCAGCCAGTCCTCTACTAGCTCCCGCTGGAGAATGACAGAAGAGTGTGTCGAAACGTCGCGGCAACAATTGTTTAGCAACTATATGTCATAATATTCTAACTGTATAGAATATATAAAAAAGCAGAATCCAGATTTTTTACTTTTCCCCCATGAAATGACAAATATAGACGAGCTGTTAGCACGCACCTCCAATGAAGAGAAGTCCGCAATAAGGAAAATAGAAAAAGTCTTCTACAAAATAAATGCAGCTGAAGCAGCAATAATAATAACAATAATTACAATAATAATAATAATAATAATAATAATAATAATAATAATAATAATAATAATAATAATAATAATAATTATTATTATATTATTATTATTATTATTATTATTATTATTATTATGCTAATACTATATTAAAGTTTCATTTCATCGTTTAGGTGGTTTTATTAACACTAATATTGTTTATTGTTTACGCAATTGGTACTTGGTTTGACCCCCTGGCAGGAGCTATTAACCGAATATTTTCCAGTTGCCCTTACTTCATATAGAACTTTATCCTTAAGAAGTTAAATGTTTTATTCAGAATGTTAGAGGACCCAATACCCAAACATTTGGTCGAAAAATAAGTAAATTTCCTTTTATGAATATCCAAGAATTGTAGGTAGAATTTTATATATAACTAACTTTATTTTTGCACATAGAGCCACATGCAATGAAAAGAATGTTAGCTATTTTTAATAAAAGAAATGTAGTGTGCGTTCACAGAGATAAAATATATTTCCTCTTCGTGTTAAAATTTACTTAAAGCAGAATAAAAATGCAAACTACCACGCAATCAGAGAGCTTAGAGGAAAGAAATGCGGTTATTTCTTGGAAAATAGACGCTATGCACGTCGTTGCACTAATGTAAATATTCATTTGCATATATTTTCCTGTGAAATAATTATGAGAAATATTTTAGAAAGGCGGCAGTTCTGTGAGATTTCACTGATGAATTATTATTTCAGAGTGAATGCTCTCTTATTATGTTACTAACCACTACTGCTGCTACTAACCACTACTGCTGCTACTACTAATAATAACAATGATCAATTAAATAATACGTCTAAAAGCTCTTGGGTATTAAAAGTTCGAAGTTATCAAAGTACGTTATCAGTATGTGGATTTTTGATACCCAATAATAATAATAATAATAATAATAATAATAATAATAATAATAATAATAATTAGGAAGAACTGACTTATGATCATGAGAAGGACTAAAAAAGAATAATTGTTATAAAAAAAAAATAAAAAAAAAAATAATAATAATAATAATAATAATAATAATAATAATAATAATAATAATTAGGAAGAACTGACGTTTGAGCATGAGAAGGATTAAAAGAAATTCTATCATAAATAAAAAAAAAAGTTATATAAATGCAAGTAATGAATTCATAAGAGACAAAGAAAGAGGCAGCGAGGATTCTGAATGCTGCAATTAGATGATTAGAAACAGAAATCATGTTTCATTCTTTGCCATTCCGCTGAATGAATCAAATTAGGAAGGGATCAGTGAAAATCAATATGGGTAACAGTCTATATAATGATATAAAAAAAATTCACGGGACCTGTTTTTTTGCTGCCTTGATTATTATATTCTTTGTAAATCCGGGATTCTTAATCTTTTTTTCCCCTTTTTTTTATTGTTCTACCATATTTCTCCGCTCAGTGTTGAAAATCTGAAAATTATACTTTTCTAAATAACTTTCAGGCATTTAGCACGGCTTTCTTCGGATGCACTATCTTCATATAAGTTTCATAATTTATACTGGTCCGCTGGTATAGTGATTAGTGTCGTGGCATGTCACTCAGATGTCGCGGGTTCGCGTCTCCCCCAGGGCTATGTAAAATTATTGGCTCTGTATCATGATCAGTTACTGCTGCAGTTTAGGGTCTGCGGTGGGAGGTTGAAACCCACGTTCTTTGGAAGCTTGAATTTCAAATCATTGGTCCCGTGCGCTTGTTCCATGTGAATAGGTTTAATCTACTGAAATAAAATAAATAAAAAAATAATTTTCTTTATTTGCGCGAAACCTACCTAAGTTCAATTTTATCCTGAATATTCTCGTGACCAGTAATTCTCCAGTCAGTAAAACGAGAAAGATTTAACTTCCAACTCCTGCCTCCTGGAGGAATTTACCATTCGGACCACACTCTCTACAGTAATGGTCTTAATCAAGGCCTCTAAGGTCGGTAGAAGCTGTGATGAAAAGTCCAGTCTATAATGATAAAATCCTCCTGCAGACCTGTTTATCCGCCCCGGGTGGGAGCGGGGTGGGTAGGGGATCAGGAAGATAGGAGTGACATGACACATCCACCCTCCTCCTGCAAACCTGTTAGTCCACCCGGGTTGGGGGAGGGGTGGGTAGGGGATCGGGAGGGTAGGGGAGGTATGACGGACAGCGCCGGGTCCCAGAGCAACGAAGGTTACCCGTTTGGAAAGACTTCCCTCATGTTAAGCGTATCCCTTGATAGGAAAAGTACCTCGGAATCACATCTATTCTTCTATCTTTTTAGTAGATGTAAATTGCTAATTCTCCTCAAACCAGTTTAGCTGGACTGAGAGACAAAGAGAGAGAGAGTTAAAAGTAATATTTCTATGAAATATAAGCAGACAGGAAACATTAATGCTATCATACTTGCCCTTGGCCAGTTGATATATGATACAAAAAAATTTTTACCTGAAAATCGCATTCTCTAGTTAACATGTGTTTTAGATCTTGCCTTTAGCCTATTCAAGACCTAAAGATTTTCCTTGTTTTACCTCGGTGACTGGGTCCTATAATTTTCTTCTTTTCTTTTAACAATATTTTCATTTAAAAGTTTAAATTCCTTATAAAATTAGTTCTAATTCACATGAAAAGAAAAAACATTTTCAAACGATGCTGCCTTTCTTTTGATACAAAAATGTTGAAATTGTCGCAGCGGTACACTTTTCAAAAGCTACTGTTAAAAGTTGGAGGTGATAATCTTGAATGTTATCTACTTGGCGTAACGCGAGACTGAACCTAAGATATTTCTCCCTTTGTTCTTTTATTTCATCATTTCTTACGCGCGAGACTTTTGGACTCTTTCTCCAGTATGGTAATTGAACGCCATCGACATAGGGAGTGGACGTGGTGGGATATAAATTATTTTTTATTTGAGAGAATTACCTCCATATGATGTTTTTTTTATCGATGTATAATGCCACTATCGATATCAGGTTGGTCGCTGCTTTAATCAGCATATTAAATCACGGAGAATTAGGGAAAGTCTGAAGTAAGACTAAGTTTAATGTATGATAAAGAAATGCTTGGAACTGACTGTAGCTACAGTATAAAAACAATTCATTTTCGTTTCCATTAATTGCTTTCTGTGCAATGCCACTTTATCGATATGAGGTTGGTCGCTCCTTTAATCAATATGTAAAATCAGGGGAACGCTTAGGAAAAGTCTGAAGTAAAACCAAGTTCAACTTGGGATAAAGAAATGCTCGGAAATGACTATAGCTACAGTACAAACACAATTTATTTTCGTCTCCATTAATTGCTTTTGGTGGAGAAGTTGCTGTTTTGGTTTATCTAGTTGTTTGTTTGTCCGTGTGTTAATTGTTTGAGGTTAAGAAGCTTACATTAAGAAGTTGTTTACTGAATTTCATGAAAACTGATTAGGCTTCAGATCCACGATGGCTTTTCGTATGTTTAAAATAGGCATCTACGAGTTATGGCCAACAACTGAAAACGAAGGAAAAAGCAAAAAAAAAAAAAACAAAAAACAAAAAATAAAGAGCTATAAATTAAGGACTAGACCTTTAGCAAACGCGCATTTTTAAGGCGTCAGGAAAGTGTCTGCCACCCCTTTTTAATTTATTGTCATGGAGAATTTACTGGAAATTTATACAGAGGCAGAAAAGGAACGGAAACCATTCAGTAAATATATTGTGCAAACCGTGAGAAGAGAAAATACGGATCTCTCTCTCTCTCTCTCTCTCTCTCTCTCTCTCTCTCTCTCTCTCTCTCTCTCTCTCTCTCTCTCTCTCTCTCTCCCGAAGGATTTACATCATAATGGCAGGTCAACAATCTGTTTCCACGCATCTGGTAACATGGCGCACAAGGTGAATTCTGTTAGGAAAAGTCACTTGGTTACAATTTACTGTATAAAGCAGGAAAAGGAAGCAGTGAGAAGAAAGTATAGGGTTCCAACCGTTTCAAGTGTAAATGTTAATTGCGGTTGACTGAAAAGTGTTTACTTGTTAAAAGGAGACAAAATTTATTTGAGGGAAGATGGGTTGTATCAACAATAGCACAAAATATTTCCAGCTACTAGTTTCATAACTCAAACTGTACCTGTTTCTAACTTATAACAGTATTTTTGTGTGCATTACGATCTTTTCTTATATATGAGAGAGAGAGAGAGAGAGAGAGAGAGAGAGAGAGAGAGAGAGAGAGAGAGAATATCTTACAAATTTTTTATCCTGTTTGGGTGAGGATTACTTTTATTTCCCGAGAACCTGTTTTCAGTTATTTAATGGTATACATTTTGACAAGGCACTGATTCTCTCTCTCTCTCTCTCTCTCTCTCTCTCTCTCTCTCTCTCTCTCTCTCTCTCTCTCTCTCTCTCTCTCTCTCTCTCTCCTGCCCCAGCTATGTCGAGACTGCTGTTAGTATATGGTTAACTATTGACGAAGGAGCCTTTCATCTGTAAGGTTTGAAGCACAAGAGGTGTGAAGCATGATAAACGTATAAGGCTGGCGTTATACTGAAGTGTAACGCAAATAGACTATTTTACTATTTCATTAAACGGAAGAATTTTCAGTCCTCTGTTTATAGACCTCTCCCTGCCTACAAGCATTAGTGTGGTCTCGTTACTGATTACTTTTCAAGGTTCCGAAATGTCTGTCAGCGAATCGTTTAACTTGTAATAGAACGTGAAACGACTGATAATTATGAACGCATTATATGAATACAATATGTATATATGTATATATATATATATATATATATATATATATATATATATATATATATATATATATATATATATATATATATATATATATATATATATATATGTATGTATATCAGTGACTGTATTTTATATTTGCGAATATAAAACTCGATGTACTTGTTATCATTTTTTTATCTTGGTAGTCCGATTATATATACTATGTATATATATATATATATATATATATATATATATATATATATATATATATATATATATATATATATATATATATATATATATATATATATATATATATATATATATATATATATCTGTATATGAAACTATTTTGAACACTTTCTTTTTCCGTAATATTCTAGATTTTTTATTATGGAAAATATTGATAATGATCTTTAGCAGCTCCTGCGAGGGACACTTTCTTAAACCCTTTTAAGACTTGCACCAAAAGAAAAGTAGTGGAGCATAAAAATAAAGTTTCTTATAGATTTTTCATGGATCTTACACCGGCTTCATCCTGTCAGCGTTCTCTGCGCATTTATATAAACAGTTTCATTTTGGTAAATAAGTTTTCGCGTGCTGGCTCGTATGTTTACAGTTGTAATAGCAACTACGCGTGCAGAGAAAAAATTATCCGAATCTTTGATAAGTACGTTAGGATGTAAAGTCTACAGACTATGAATTGAACGGGATTTTATTTTTATTTAAAGGAAATATTCTCATATTCTTCAACATATAGTTTTTCCCCATCTCTATCCTTTCGTCACATTTTATGTGTCAATAATATTTTTGTCCTACTTTGTTCCAAGTCTCTTGTGGTTAGGTAGGAGGTTGGTTTATCTAAAAGCCTTTTTTATGATATAAATGAATATTTTTTATCATATTGAATGTTATACTCTACTTATCAGTAATTCACAAATTTGAAAGGATAATCTATCGGTAGAAAGTGATATATCATAGATTATGATATGCACAAAAGCATAGATTTCACGTAAAAAAAAGTCATTTACATTTTAATTAATACTGAACTTAAATCGAAACCAAACCATCTCCCGCACTATAGTTGATTTCAAAGTGTTTGAAACTGATCTATTTACGATATATTTTGCCGTTTATACGAGTGCACACTGCAGATTATATACTCATTACATAATAAACCACAAGTACTGCTTAGTAAATCGAATTCACTTTACACTGGGAATAACGTACATCTAAAAGGAATTATATATGGTATGTGGATCTGCCCTGAACAGCATTTGAACCTATGCCTTTCAGGTTTGATAGAGATGAAACGGAAACTTAGCCATCTGGGTATCAAGATGGGTAAGAGAAATTTGAACTCAGTTGTACAGTACATATTCTTGTCGAATATAGATCCTGCACTTCAAAATCGAAATCATCATATCGTCAGCATAACTGTGGCGCGGATAAGTGATAAAAATATCTTAAATACGATAAGTAATAAAACTATCCTTAATATCCAAGTGTTACAAGACTACCAGGTAGCTATTATGGTGGACATGGGATGACTACAACTTTAAGTCCCGAAACTAAACTAGAAAGGAATATTTACAACAGTCAGAATCACTCTTG
Source organism: Macrobrachium rosenbergii (assembly GCF_040412425.1). Taxonomy (NCBI): domain Eukaryota; kingdom Metazoa; phylum Arthropoda; class Malacostraca; order Decapoda; family Palaemonidae; genus Macrobrachium; species Macrobrachium rosenbergii. The sequence continues at coordinate 23,097,470 of NC_089795.1, forward strand.
ATTGATGGACAAATGAATCCCTGTTTCTTTTGTATCAATACGCAAAATGCTTAGGTTCGAATCCTGGTCAGAGTATATGCAGTTATCATGAAGGATTTTAATGAGTGGAAATTATTCCCTAGCAAAAGTAAATTCGATAATATACGCATATGTATTGCTGCATATACGTATGTATGTATATATGTATATATATATATATATATATATATATATATATATATATATATATATATATATATATATATATATATATATATATATATGTACACATACATATATAAAATGCACGTCAGAAGGTGAGTCAAAAACCGGGACTTAGAACAAGTACTCTTGAATAAACTACGAGAGTACTTGTTCCAAGTCCCGGTTTTCACTCATCTTCTGACGTGATTTTATAATATTCTCAAGCACGCGTCCCTTCGTGCTGCAATGGATATATATATATATATATATATATATATATATATATATATATATATATATATATATATATATATATATATATATATATATATATATATATATATATGTGTGTGTGTGTGTGTGTTTTTGTGAGGATCTTATATGATGTCATTTTGTAAAAAAGAAGGTATGGGACGTACCTCAATTCTAAGCAGATTTTGGAAACTAAAAGCTTTCACGAATTCTTTTCCATAAAAGGAACTCTTCCTCTGCAATATCCCACTTCTCTTTTACTCTCTTTAAAGAGTTCAGAGAGAACCACTTTTCGTTGACAATGAGCATCTGAAAGGGTTCTCACGCCCCTCATCCGACAAGAAAAGACAGCAATAAATAAATTAAATAATAACAAAATAAATAAAGACCAAATAAAGAAACGTAATAACTTAAGATATGTGTATAATGTAGATAGATAAATCTGTGATTATTGTCGTTATACTTTACTACTGATTATATATATATATATATATATATATATATATATATATATATATATATATATATATATATATATATATATATATATATATATATATATATATATATATATATATATATATATATATATATATATATATATATATATATATATATATATATATATATATATATATATATATATATATATATATATATAAGGTTATTATCATTATTATTCAGAAAATGAAACCTATTTTTACGGAAGAAGCCCACAGGGGCCATTGATTTGGAATTCAATCTTTCAAAGAATATGGTGTTTATTAGGTAGAATTAAGTGGAGGTACAGGGAAATACAGAAAGAAGGGTTCTCAATTATTAAAACAGAAAAAATTAATAGATAAAAAATTTACTAAAATGCATGGATAATATTATTTGGGTAGTAATGCATTGCATTTTTGCTTGAACTTCTGAAGGTCCAATTGCTCGACATCCTCAGGGAGGCTGTTCCACAGTCCAACGGTGTGAGGAAGAAAGGACCTCTGGAGCTGAGAAGTTCTATAGAAAGTCGCATTCACTGCATACTGGTGCTGCTGTTCAGTGAATCTGGTGGCTCTATACAGGCAAAGGGGACCAGGGATCAATTGTGACTTTGAAAGATATCTATTAAAATACAACTTATAAAAGATTGACAAACAAGGGACCTTCCGTCGATGGTCCAAGTCATAACTGCTACTATTAGGAAACAGAAACCTACCACAATGAAGCACCATATCTAAAAGAGATAAATATCTGGCAGAAGCGGACATCCAAGCCGGAGAACAGTATTCTATTAAAGGAAGTACAAATGACCTAAAATAAGTTGCATTTATTTTATCACTGTTATAAATATATAAGGCCTTACGAGCAATACCTTCTTTCGTGCAGCATTTGCTGAAACTTTCATTATATGTTTCTCAAAATTAAGATGCGAGTCGAAAGTTACACCTAGAATAGTTGAAGCTTCAGACTCATTCAGCAAAGTCCCACCCATCTGAAGGGGAAGATGGAATGGAAAATTTGTACAAGATCTGCTAATATATAGAGTTTCGTTTTACTGGAGTTCAGCTTCATACCCCACGGACTGCAACATTCCTTGATCCGGCCCATGTCCCGACTGAGGCTGAGGGCAGCTTCATCTCTCTTAAGTGGAGACTTTAGTACACCCACAAGTGTTGTATCGTCGGCATACTGAACAATCTTGTATACACTAAAAATAACCGTGGAACAAGAACTCTATCCTGTGGAACTCCTGACACAATAGGTCTTGGTTCACTAAAGATCTCGTCCACAGCAACTAGCTGCTGCCTACCTGTAGGGAAATCTTGAAGTAATCCTAAAACATATCCACCCACTACAAGATTCTGAAGCTTATGGATAAGTGCCTTATGATCTACTAAATCGAAAGCAGCACTAGAATCTATCTGAATTACTCTGCACCCAAAACCCTTATCAAGGTTCCCTTGCAAATGGAATGTCAAGTCTAAAAGAGCATCCCAGGTACTGGACTGCTTCCTGAATACATATTGACTATCAGCTAACAGTCCTTTAGATTCCACATATTTATAAAGTGGCTTAAAAATACGTTTTTCAGCAACTTTGGAGAGCACAGGGAGAATAGAGATTGGCCTGTAGTTACTGCAGTCTGCAGATATGCCTCTTTGTAACAGGCACTGTATTACTAAGCTTGCGCTTATCAGCAAATATGCTACATCGATATAAAAATCTATAGAATCTACTAATCTTGGGAGACAACACACTAGACACTTTTTTAAAAAACAAAGAAGAGACCCCATCAGGATCTTTTCCACCCCAGCTATCAAGATCATCTAGAATTTTCTTAACATCCCTAGAGCAGAATGCAAATTTTGTAAGAATAGGTTCAGGTTGACAAGTGTTATGGAGAGGGAAATCCTCAGCTGATTGCTTAGCTTCAAAAGCTCGAAGAAGCAGTTCAACCCTTTCCCTAGGGCCAGTAACCAGTCTACCATCATCTATTAGTAGTGGTGGAATTATTGAAGTCGAACCTGACCCAAAGACAGTTGCTGGCAATTTGGTCCACCACAGATGAGGCTGAGTGATTCTTTCAAATTTCCTCTTCAAGGAGTTATTCTATTCGCAGCACGGCGAGACTTAAACAAAAATGGTCTAATTTTCATTTGAACGATTTTGTCTCCTTGCGTTGCCATGGTAGGCTTATCTCCATGTATCATCAAACCATGGCTGGTCATACTGTGTGTCCTAAATTTGATGACCAATACGGGCTGCTCGGGGAGCAAGAGACCGTGCTGGCAAATTGCTGGCTAAATCAATAACTACTTGATGATCTTTCTAGGGAAATATCTTATTAAAATAACCACCATCATTTCTTGTAACTTTTTCTTGGGATCAGGATCTAATATAGCATCTGAAATATTAAGTACCTGACAAGCTTCAGTAATGCGATCCCAATTGGCCCTAGATTTCAGCCAGACCGGTTTTCCAATGGTGGCTTTAGGAATACATTAATTGACAGATATGTCCATCTCATTTATATAGAAATCACTAAATAAACTAGAGACTAGTTTCTTATATTAAAACCAAAATATATATATATACTGTATATATATATATATATATATATATATATATATATATATATATATATATATATATATATATATATATATATATATATATATATATAAATTTCTGACGCACATCAGGATCAACGCAGGTCTTTCAATTGAAGGCAAGGGCGCTGCTCACTAGGCCATACAAGTCATAAAGGGCAGCGCCTTGCCTTTCAATTAAAAGACCTGTTCGATCCTGATGTGAGTCAGAAATTTATTTCTGTTCCACACGTGATTGTGTGTTGATTATTTCTATATTTATATATATATATATATATATATATATATATATATATATATATATATAAATATATATATATATATATATATATATATATATATATATATACATATATATATATATATATATATATATATATATATATATATATATATATATATATATATATATATATATATATATATATATATATATATATATTTCTTTGGTGTATTGCACTATTTACAAAACTCTGAAAAGTGTTAGATGTTTCGTTATTATATTAATACGATAAACATTCATCATAAAAGACCAAATGTTATAAAATAATTTTGGTGTAAAACTTAAAATCACTAATTTTTGCTGCAGTGTTTTTCTTCCGGATCAAAGGATCAGATCGGTATTTTAATGGACGATCACTTGAGAATGCACAGTAAGAAAGACGTTGCGACACTGTTAGTCTGTAGATCAGTGACTTAAGTAACAATTTCCTTAGGGAAGAAGATGATGGGTGACTGTACACTCGTCCAACACGTCTGATGGGGTAATTGTTATGCCTTAGCAACATGCCAATCGACAGAGCGTCCAATTCCTTTCTGTACGTTGCCTGGGAACGATAATGCAGTTTTCAAACTTGTTGGCACCGACAGCAGGGCGTTGGTGTAAGGACTACCGGCACCACCTCAGGGGTGATGACCTTGGAACCAGACACTTTGTCCAAATACTCAGTTACTAACTAATTGGCTTTGATTTCGTCCGATTTCTTACTTTATATTTCATATGTTAACAGACCAAACCTATCAAGAAAGAGAACTCCTCAATAAAAGATACAATCTTCAGTATTTTGGCTGTTCAAATTAGGTGATGCTCTCATAATTTCTTCTCAAGGTAGGAAGCACCTAATAATCGTTGATTTTGATTGAATTAAAATAAAACTCTGAAGCGCAGCGATGCCGGCAGAGTACAAAGAATTCCTTGTGATGAAATCGATTATATTACATTATACAAGAACAAAAGTTGCTTATTAAACGATGAGTGTGATCTGAATATGAACTAAATTAAAGAGACTAGTTGTTTTTAAAAAACTAATCTGACTATAGATTCTAGTCTTCTTAAGCTGTATGTCCTAAGAAGAATAACATTCCTGACTTTCCTGAATAAATACAATGGCGAAAATTTAATAAAAAAAAAAAAAAACACGAAGAATGATGTCGCTTCATTAATTTCACGGAGCGGACTTACACAACGCAACCGTCTTTATGTACACTAAATTCAGTAACTTATTTAGAGAAATAATTTGACTTGTCATAAGCGGATTATTTACTAGGAGCTGGTGACACGTGATAGGTAAGTCGATTACAGGACAGCTACGGCGAGCAGAAAAGGGGGAGATAAAAAAGACAAGCCAGGATCAAATGTCACATTCATCACAAGAAAGTAGACCGGGTTTTCTAGCGAGCATAATCAGATTGAAAGGCAAAAAACAATGACCATTTTTATGAGCTTATTTCAAGATAATAACAATTTTTTCACAAACAGTATTACCCTTCCACATAAAACACAACGATTCAGTTGCTGACGGAAAGATAAAAAAAAAAATAGATTGATGAATAAAAAATAGAATAATATTTTACATTTACCTAAGAGGATAATAGAAACTATTTTTATGAGAACTGTAGACCTGATGCTAAATGAGAGAGAGAGAGAGAGAGAGAGAGAGAGAGAGAGAGAGAGAGAGAGAGAGAGAGAGAGAAAGAGAGAGAGAGAGAGAGAGAGAGAGAGAGAAAGAGAGATTTCTTCACATAACACACACATTATACATATATATATATATATATATATATATATATATATATATATATATATATATATATATATATATATATATATATATATATATATATATATATATATGGGTATATCACGAAGTGTTCTAAGTACCTAGTTATTACACTACTAATCATAGAATTCAAAAATTTACCTCACTTCAGCCAGGTACCTGAAGTCTCATAACAATAAAATTACAACTGAGTACTCTAAAGGCAACAGCAATCCCTTAAAAACCTTACTAATCGTATGAGAAATCAGACCAAGTTTATCGAAACTAGTGTGAGGTATCAACATTTAAACAAGAAATACGAGTATACTAAAGTTAAAAGGTCATCACTCCATCAAACAACTTTAACTATCTCCCCAGGTTAGTCACATCACCAAAAGTGAAGGAACAAAACATGTTTATCACTATGCCTTATGCACACAATTAATCCTATCACTGGTGGTTAGTAAATGAAACACAATTGTAAAAACTTTGAATACAAAAATTTATTTTTAATTCAAAATTTATAATCAGAATTCACAATCTCACTTTTAAAGAAAAAAAAAATTACTATTACTTACAAACTATACAAAATTGAATTAATGCTTGAATTAAATCACAAATTTTAATTTATCAAGAAATTAAATTAATCAAGCAAAATTTAAACCATTAAGAAATATTTAAGATTTGAAAAGAAAATCTAAGTAAATGAAAATTAAATCAAGTATGCAGTGTTAAACTAGTAAGAAATACTTAAGATGCTAAGTAAATAAATGTTAAATCACCGCTATATAAAATGTGAAAAACTAAGAGATTGCAAATATATAAAATATGGGAAAGTGTTAAATTCACAAAGAACTTAACAAATAATTCAAAAAGAATCAAACAATTCAAGTGACATTAATAATACACTATTACACAAGACATAAAATGAAAATTGAGTATAAATTCACTAAAGCAAAAATCCCTTAATATATTGCCCTTATTATATCATGGTAATAATAAATAAGTCACTTTACCTTACACAAGCTTGTGAAAACTTTCAGAAGATTACCTCAATTGCTGCTGCTCAAAATTCATCAAACAAACTTTTTTGATAGGCGCTGTTACCAAACACTTATTGCTAATGTTACCAGATCTCAAAAGCTAAAATTAATATTAATGCCTACACAAATATTTTACGTTAATAACTTCTCATTTGAAGAGAGAGAGAGAGAGAGAGAGAGAGAGAGAGAGAGAGAGAGGGAACCACACAAAAGGTCTATAAAATCAGAATGAGCAAATTTTTAGGATTCCAGCTAGAAGCAACACAATTGGATGACGTCATTATTAAGGCATTTTGCAAACAAAATATAAGAGAATAATTCTAAAACGTTTTGGGGCCGAGATCCATAAAAGAATATTCTAGAAATTCTGGACTTCCAGTCACTTAATGCGACAAGAACAATACATGACGTAATCGATTGAAAATAATACGTGACTTAGGAAATGGCTTTGGACAAAACCAGCAGGTGGCTAATCACGATTGGCATGTTTATAAAACACGAAAGAGCAAACCTTCTCTTATCTCTTGACTGAGGAAAAATCTTACGTTACTGGTCAAATATCTGTCAATGCTCTTTGCTGGCTGATGACAGCTCAAGAAACACAAAGGCGATCGTGATGATAACTTAAACATCTGGTCTAACTTAAACCCTCTCTCCTATTACTTCATTATTAAGAAAGATATTAATTCTAAATTACGCTGTTAAGTTATCTAAATCATTAACATTTTTGAGATCTGACATTACAAAGACAATCGTACATAACTGTCACTAATATACTAAATATACTACACAATATCTTTTGTATAGAGAAAAAATCTTACGACAATTATAAAGCATAACATAATATTCGAGAAAAATCATATTTTATACATTTTCCAAATCAATATCATGAATATATATATATATATATATATATATATATATATATATATATATATATATATATATATATATATATATATATATATATATATATATATATATATATATATATATAATTTTTATAAATATTTACGCTGTTCGCCCTCGAACATTTAGGGATAGAAATATCAGCCTGACTGAGACAGGGAAATTGCTTTGTCCCACGCTAGAAGCGTCTTCAGTTCAAACTTTAACATCCGTTGGAGAAAGGAATAGGTAGCATTTAGGCATTTAACCCCATAGGAGAAATTTTCATATTCAACTTTAAAAATAGGTGGTCCTAAGGTCCTTTTTTCCTTTCTACCTGTCTCTCGTGGCGAATGTTTTAACAGGGCATAGACGCCTAAGGCATGACTGTAGGCCTGTTTTGACCCAGGCCGGTCAGGGAACGACAGAGAGAAACTAGCCGCCGTCGCGAGCTGACGTCTAGAAGGTGGCCCTGTCCCCGCCTTTGTCTATTATTTTATTAGTGAATGGTGGAACAAGAAACACACACCCGAACTTCAGCACGTCCGTTGTAAATGCGCGCCAACGCTCCGTCATTAAGGTATAGTCGTGTGCTGTTCGAACTTCGTCCATTCTTTTAACCTCTTTTCTGTATTTCGCATATCTTTGTTTTCTTCCTTTAGCCACCACATAGTGTATATGTGTTTACGAAGTCTAGATTAAGCCTAATTATATATTGTTAGCTTCAACCCCGTTATTCCAGTAAAATACCTAGGATTTAGGGTAAGCAAAATCAGGTTAAATCTCGATGCTTTGTATGCCTCGCGTCCGAATGTTTGGGAGAACCGTTGCGTTTAAAATCAAATTCATCTCAAATATTCTTTGTTAAGGTTAATAACCCTTAACTGGCGACCTTTGGCTAATTAACGTCTGTCTTTGAGGTTAACTTTTGGCTTCAAGTGACAGGTTACGTGTAATCTTGGTTTGCAGGGCCGTAAAAATTACGTAAATTGAATAATACATGATCAACCAAGACCCTCACACGTAACATTGGCGACCTTGCGTAGAATCTAAAGTACATTTTAGAGAAAGAATCTGGAGAAAAGGAAATTAAAATTACATTAATTCCAAAAAATAAAAGTCAGATATCGAACTCCATTTCATTCTTCCAAACAAGGAATGAGGCATAATAATAAGCAGTAAAGAGAATAGTATAACAAGTGTAGCGAGAATTAGCGTAGGAAAGGGTGCAACTCGAGAGCAGAGAATCACAATTTGTGTCGTTACTAAGGCCGAATCGCGGAGCCCAGTTCATATACACAAAGTAATGTAGAAATCGCGTCGGCAATTCCGATCGTTATTGTTTGCATATGGCGGGAATCATTCAAAACCGTGTCAGTGAAGTAGCAAACGAACTGAAATAGTAATTTTACAATAAAGGTACCGTTCAACAACGTAAATTTACGCAGGCAGGCTAGCATTTCTCTTTTCATTCTTTGTTTAATGTCCGGGTGAGAATACGATAACAAAAGACACAAAGTTGTTGGTAATTTAGTTTTCCATCCGTAACGTAAAACGCTATGCATGAGTGGTATATTTAAAGTAAAATCTGGATACCTGCATTTGTTGCGTTGTTTTTGAATTTGTTTGAAAAAGAAAATACCCGCCATCTTGGATTCCTCCGCCGTGTTCGCGCGGTTGTTTTGAAATTGTTCGAACTGTTTGTGAGAGAACGGCCATTTTGGGGTTTCCTTCGCCGCCCGAGGTTGTTTTGAAATTTAGGCCTAACGGGACCTTGGCCGCCATCTCAACGACCTTGTTATTGTGACCAGACTGCCCGAGCCACTCTTGGGGTCATATATTTTTTTTTTTTCTTTTCGTAGCGAACCCACCTCCTAATATCTTAGCTAGGAAAAAAACAAAAGACAATTTAGGCAGGGAAAGATAGGCCTTAGTTAGGAGTACCATAACAAGTTCCTACGAATACCTACTATAAAAAGCATATAAAGAGAATTTAAAATTTTACGATAAACTTTTGTGACGTCGGCTCCCAGGAAAATTAAGATAATAAAGTAATCCCTAAGGAAGCCAAGACGACGCATCTATATAATTTTATTAAGATCCATGCCATTGTGCATGTATAAAATCTTTGTTTACATGTTCTCAAGCAGCAAGAAATTCGCTGATTGAAAATCTCTCTCTCTCTCTCTCTCTCTCTCTCTCTCTCTCTCATCATTCAAGTAAGCATTCCTAACCTAAGTGTACGTGACCCTCTTCAAAGAAAGAACGGCCGACACTAGGCTAATTAATTCGAATACAATAAACCAAACAAAAGAAACACCTCTGTCCCACAATAGATGAGGACAAGTTAAGAGTAATTACGATACAGTGATAAACTGTCGGTCACGAGTGAGGCCTGCTATCCAGACCGAAGCAAACAGTAGTTTTCACCCTCTGAAAAAAGAAGGGGCCAGCACTGGGGCCGGTACTGGGACCAGCCACTCACGAGGATCTTTAAGGAAGAAAAAAAAAAAAACCCAAATTCACTTTATCCCACAGTGCCAATAATTTGCAGCACTGTCATCACTTGAATAGCTTACTTCTCTCTCTCTCTCTCTCTTTTACCTTCCCTTTCTCTCTCATTCGATTGTTGCACTCTGCAGGGGGTGTAGAGTGCCTTTCCTCCCATATAGCCTAGTTGGACTCCAGTAGAGGGTCCCTAGGAACACATTGGCACCATAGTTGCCACTAAAGAAAACAAAAGGGAACACAGAAGAGAAGGTTCTTCTGGGACCTAACCTGCACCAGTGCCTAGGGATACTGAGTGCCACCAGTGTGACCTGTACACGGCACACCCAAACTACAGTGCCACCTTTTGAAAGGGTGCCACGTCATTGAAGAGACACTTCCTCGCTGCCCAAGTACGCCCACTCGACCCGGTTAGACGCCCTTCCCCACCAGAACCATGGCAGCAGAGCATTATAAAACTTTCCTGGGGCTGGGGACGGCGGCAGGTCTCACCGGCTCGGAACTTACTACCTGGGTTAAGGAGCAAGTGGACGACTTGGCCAAGCGGGAGAAGGAAGAAAGACTCGAGCAGAGGAAGTATGAAGCCGAGCAGAGGAAGTATGAAGAAGAACGAAGGGTGTATGAAGCCGAACAAAGGCAATATGAAGAGGAAAGAGAAGAAAGAAGGAGACAGCATGAGTTAGCCTGCAAGGAAACTGAGTTAGCCCTAAAAGAGAAGGAGCTCGAGCTTGAGAGAGCGAAAATGGAGAATGCAGAAGCTATGGCTAGCCATCAAGCCTCCAGTCCTACACCTGCTGCATCAAACGCTCCAATTTCGAGCATCAATTCCCTAGTCCCCAAGTGGACTGAGGATGAGCCAGAAGCATGGCTGGAGGAGATCGAGGCTCTTTTCGATAACTACAGCACCACGGAGACGGAGAGAGCCTTAATACTAGCCAAGCATATGGAGGGAAAAGCCAAGGCAGCGCTTCGCTCACTGGAAAAGAGCCAGAGAGGCAACATGGCAGAAGTTCGTAGAGTCATTACAAAGGCCTACGAGATAACCCCAGAAAAATGGAGACAACGGTTCCGAGGTCTTGCCAAGGAAGTCGGCTGGTCTTGGACGGAATGGGCATGTCACAAAACCCAGTCCGGTACGCGCTGGTTCGACTCCTTGGCCTGCACGACGTTTGAGGATCTTTTCAATCGGACCATGCTAGAAGACCTTTTCCAATGTGTGCCAGGGCCCCTTGCGGTATATCTTAACGATAAACAGCCCTCCACACTTATGGAAGCTTGTCGCATGGCTGATTCGTGGGAAACTTTCAATCAGTCGCATAGCACCTCTCAGAAGCGAATCATCCCTCCGGCCTACCTCTCGAACTCCACTCGCCCGAAGAATGGACTGCCTAGCAAGACCCTGTGCAACTATTGCAAGAAGGGGGGCCACGCTGAAGCTGAGTGCCGATACAAACTCGGCACCAATAAGCAGCCTAACCCTACCAGCCAGAACTCCGCTCCCGATTCATCCGCTCAGCCCTCTCCTCCAACAGTTACTGCAGGCCACCGAGTCCATCCAAAAGGCCCGTGCAAATCCTGTGGGGCTGCTAGCCACTACAATGCTGGATCTCCGGCCTGTCCACATCATGTCCCCGCCACCAAATTTGTCAACCTAATCAGCACTTCATTTTCTGCTGCTGGTCCGCACCGGATCCTTTACCCCGAGAGACTGGAAACCCAGTTCATCTCGGTGGCCCCTCTTCAGAGCACTAGCCTGCCAGTGACCCTTCCGGTCACAGTAGACACTGCGGCAGACATTAGCCTGATCACTAGGGCCCAAGTGCCAGCCAGTGCCATGGTTGACGAAGAAACCCGGTGGGAAATGAAGTGGATAGAGGGCCACACCATCACCGTTCCTACTGTCCAACTCCAGGTTATGACACCTTGGGGCACGATGCCCCACCGCCTCGGCGTGGTAGGTGGAATTCGGCCCGGAGTGGCCTTCTTGTTGGGTCGGGATCTTCTCTTGAAGCCCGTCACCAACGCCACTCCGCAGCCACGTTACCTCCTCCACGGAGGCCCCATCTAACACTCTCAATAGTGACAAACCTCCACCTTCCGCCCACCAAAGTGGTCATGGAAGGGCACAGCCCAAACCATTTCAGGCCTAGCCCTCTCCAATCGCGAAGGGCTGGCCCACCAAGAGGTCCTCCCCCCCGCGAAGAGATTCAGGAGGAGCAGTACCGCTGCAGGATGTGCAAGCGGGCAGACCACTCCACAAATTGGGAGGGCTGCCCAAACAAGCAACGCCCAGCGGGACGCCCCGAACAAAACTCTAGGAGAGGTTACGATCTCCTGCTGGGGCAGGAATCTCTGCCGCAGCCAAACCCAAGTCGTCCGAGAGGTATTGCACCTCCGGACCCCTTGTCAGGCATGCCTGACCCTCAACTGCTGCCAGTGCCACTTGCGAGCACTGAGCAGTGCCAGACTCCGTCCGCCACGGGCGTTGAGCTACCAATGGAAAAGGCCCCTATGCCGGGTCTAAATCATGAGGCGAATCCTCCTCTGGGAGATTTAGGATTCCCCATGCAGTTGATCATCGCGACTGGAGAGCCTCCAGCACCCGAAACTTCTTCTTTGCAAGATTCTTCTTTGCAAAATTTGACTCCAGGGGATGAACCCCTGGAGGATCGAAATGGTACCCCTTCCTTGGAAGACCAGGAACTGGCATCCTCGGACGCAGAAGTCGAGATCGCTCCCGCTCCGGTTGTCGCAGCAGCCGGAGTTGGAAGTCCTCCCGCAGCTTTTGCAGTTGCCCATGACTTCGCGCCCGCCAGCCCTTCTGGCCTGTCCCCGGAGTCGGTGCTTTCATCACCTGCTAGGCTAGCTACTGATAGGCCTTGGAGGAACCCGAAGAAGAAGAAGAAGGGGCGGAAGAGAGCCCAGTAGTTGCCGAGCTATAAGCTCCTCCTGACACTAGTGCCCTCTCGGCACAGTGCCCTAACATCTAAGAGTGATCCTGGCCCCTTGCCCAGAGAAGGTAGCCAGTGTGATCTCTTCCTTTTATTTGTACCTAGCCTAGGCCACCTTAAAGTACAGTACATCAATTTAGTAGCCTTGTTCTTTCCACTTACCACCGAGCTGCAGTAATCATGTAAGTAGCCTAACTAATTTCAGTAATCTTAACTATTGTGAACCGAGCCACGATGCTCGTGACACGCATGGCCTAAGACCTCAGTGAGGCACCCATTTATCATATGAGGCAACCCTCATGAATTAACTAGTAAATTTTAATTGTATTAAACATAAACCATGTTGTAATTTAGTTAGAATATTAACTCTTATGTTGGTGCTACGGTCGGGTTAGGATAGGTTAGGCTAGGGAATATCATAGAACGTACCACTAGGCTAGGTCTAAAACACATCATGATTGTAGGAGGTAGCCTATAATAACCGTGAGCACCTTCTAGTACTATTAGAATTAGGTAAAGTAGTGAATACAGCTCGTATCCTATCTAGGGTTAGGTAGTTCTGTAGCTAGGTAGGCTAACCAGGACTAATCTGCTCAGGGAAGGAGAGTAACCTACGAGAGGCGAACAGCTTGTTTAGTATAGACCTTCACGCCCGAAAAGGAGTGAAGGCCCTCTTAAAGGGGGGAGCTTTTATAAATATTTACGCTGTTCGCCCTCGAACATTTAGGGATAGAAATATCAGCCTGACTGAGACAGGGAAATTGCTTTGTCCCACGCTAGAAGCGTCTTCAGTTCAAACTTTAACATCCGTTGGAGAAAGGAATAGGTAGCATTTAGGCATTTAACCCCATAGGAGAAATTTCCATATTCAACTTTAAAAATAGGTGGTCCTAAGGTCCTTTTTTCCTTTCTACCTGTCTCTCGTGGCGAATGTTTTAACAGGGCATAGACGCCTAAGGCATGACTGTAGGCCTGTTTTGACCCAGGCCGGTCAGGGAACGACAGAGAGAAACTAGCCGCCGTCGCGAGCTGACGTCTAGAAGGTGGCCCTGTCCCCGCCTTTGTCTATTATTTTATTAGTGAATGGTGGAGCAAGAAACACACACCCGAACTTCAGCACGTCCGTTGTAAATGCGCGCCAACGCTCCGTCATTAAGGTATAGTCGTGTGCTGTTCGAACTTCGTCCATTCTTTTAACCTCTTTTCTGTATTTCGCATTTCTTTGTTTTCTTCCTTTAGCCACCACTTAGTGTATATGTGTTTACGAAGTCTAGATTAAGCCTAATTATATATTGTTAGCTTCAACCCCGTTATTCCAGTAAAATACCTAGGATTTAGGGTAAGCAAAATCAGGTTAAATCTCGATGCTTTGTATGCCTCGCGTCCGAATGTTTGGGAGAACCGTTGCGTTTAAAATCAAATTCATCTCAAATATTCTTTGTTAAGGTTAATAACCCTTAACTGGCGACCTTTGGCTAATTAACGTCTGTCTTTGAGGTTAACTTTTGGCTTCAAGTGACAGGTTACGTGTAATCTTGGTTTGCAGGGCCGTAAAAATTACGTAAATTGAATAATACATGATCAACCAAGACCCTCACACGTAACAATATATATATATATATATATATATATATATATATATATATATATATATATATATATATATATATATATATATATATATATATATATATATATATGAATAAAGGGGAAATTTAATTAGCTTACCTTACTCCCTTATTAACCGTGTGCAGAGGGCCCCCTTTACTTCGCAAAACTCAAGAGGGATATTAAAATAATAACTGGATGAAAGCATAAAGCAGGCTAAGGAAACACATTAGGTGCTTTATTTACAACATACACGTAAATGCAAATCAAGAATTTACAGAGATGAATGTATGGGCTTAATTGCAATCTAATTCAGTAGGCCCTTCCTGGAGGGCGTGAATGCACGACTCGTGCGATGGAACAGAGTAACGTCATTACAGCCTTACAAACACCTCTCGTGTTAATGAATTCTAGCACCAACCTAGAAGTGAAGCTGCAGACCCTGAGTAGGTGGTATAGCGAGGTCGTCATCCTCAGGCAGTCCAAAAGTGCCCCTTTGTAACGTGTAGGGGTACAACAAGTACCCCTTCGTCTCCAGAGGTGAGGATAGGGTCAGAGAGAAAAGACGTCTGTTATACTTGAGGGTGGGTGTGCTAAGACCGTGCATCACCTTAGGTGACCCCGCTCTCACCTGGGCAGGCAGTAGTTGCCAGCTAGAGTTTATCTGAAAAATTTCGCTCTCCGCAGTAAAAGTGGAAAGACAAAGGCAAATTGGGGTCGGAAATCAACTATCTGGGACCCTTCAGGTCACGGTTAACAAAAGTGTATTGAACTAAATGTCTGGTTCCTTCCCAAAGCGGGAAGACCTATTAATTAAGGCAGTGAGCTTGAAAATTATGAAACGGAAAATAATGAATTTTAATGAACTAACTACAGAGACTAATATATATATATATATATATATATATATATATATATATATATATATATATATATATATATATATATATATATATATATAATATATATATATATATATATATATATATATATATATATATATATAAAATACACACACATATGTATATACATAATATATATATATACATATATATATATATAATCAAATTTACAAACGTCCTTTAATAAATTCACTCTACACATATTTTCATATATATATTTTTGATGTAGGAATTTTAGTTGATAATAAGTCCACCGTCGTGGGATGTATATACATATAACCAGTGGCCGACTGGTATATATATATTTATATCAACTAATATATATATATATATATATATATATATATATAATCACAGTATATATATATATATATATATATATATATATATATATATATATATATATATATATATATATATATATATATATATATATATAATATATATATATATATATATATATATATATATATATATATATATATATATATATATATATATATATATATATATAAATTTCTGTAGTTATTTCATTAAAATTCATCTTTTTGCGATGACAAATTCTCGCTTAATGTCTCTTATTTATTATCTAACAAAAACGTTCTGCCTAGCAATGTTTATCTGCATCTGATCTTATTACTGAACCATCTTAAGTTTTGATGTGCTTTGTTCTCTTTTTCTTTCTCACACTAACACCAGTATCTCTCCCTGACTACAACTCAGTGGTCTGGTTAAACTACTTTAATAATAATAATAATAATAATAATAATAATAATAATAATAATAATAATAATAATAATAATGATAATAATGATAATACTTGTGTTTGTCACTTCATCAGTGAATTTTACCATATAATTTCTATTATTTCTTCTTACAATTCATCTCACTTCCCGTTTTCCACTCGAGGATTTAACACATTTTACCTTGGATTCTGTATATCCTCACTGAGCTTTTCCTAGAAATAATTTTTTATTTTACCTACTCTTTATTGAATACTAGGTCTCATCCGATATCCAAGGTTTCTATTTTGGTACCTTATATTATAAAAGTTTTTTCACGCCAATTGGTACTAATTCCTGGTATTAGTCAAGTGTAATTTTGACTGTCACCATCTCGTCAGATATGTTTCCTAGAGCTTCAGATCAATTTTGACATTCATTGCAAAAGTCTTTCGTTGATCGTCTAGAAGTTTTATTTTTATAAACCCGGGTAATATGTCAAGGTTTTTGTTGGGTAACTTTAATTTCAGGGTCGGTGACGCAATAACAAGTTAGCAATCATTGCCATCATCTACTCCTTTATAACTCCTAACATTTGTGAGTATTCTTTCCTTTGTTGATTAGTGGAAGTGTAATGTTTCTGACTGTTATGTGGATGGGTCTAAGTATATTTATTGATGCCATTAAAGTGAAAAATAATACCTCAATTACAAGCTTATTTGTAACGCAAGAGCAAATGGATTGCACTCCGTTGTCGTAGGTAGTGTCTCCAATGCCATCCTTACCCATAAAATCATCCATAGACTCATTTAACCAAAATCAAATCTTATATCTTTTTGCTATTTAAAATATAATATTCTGCAGTTGTATTCATCTTTTTTTTGAGAGAGAGATCATTTGTTTGTTATTATAACACTATAGTACACATATTTCATTGGTTTCATGTAAATCTAACAGGCAGTAATCTACAGCTCATTACTCCCCAGTCAGTCATTGTTTTTTTCTGCATTTTGGTGTTAAGATCATGCCTACTACGTCTCTGCTGATTCCATCTGCTACTCCTGATTGGATATGCACTTAATATACACATTACCCCATTCAATCCTCTCTTATTCCATTTGTTTGTAAAGTACTTTACATACGGCGAAGATGAGGACTCCAAATATCTTGAATCAGTTTTCTATCTGACCCATCGTTCCAATTTGATTCATGGTTCTTATGCTCCAGAGTCCTAATTTCATTTTGGCCTTATTATTTAAAAAGCAAGAGCTTCTTAGTACCACTGTATGCCGGGTTCTGTATTTGGCATATCCCACAGTATGTCAGAATCCTTTGATTACCTGGTCCCCTGGTATAGTGGTTAGTGTCGTGGCGTGCCACTCAGATGTTGCGGGTACGCGTCTCCCCAAGGGCGACGAAAAATCACTGGCTCTGTATCATGATCACATACTGCTGCAGTGTGAGGTCTGCGGTGGGAGGTTGAAACCAACATTCTTTGGAAGCTTCAATTTCAAGTCAATGGCCCCTGTGTGCTTGTTCCATATGAATAGGTTTCATCTACTGAAATATAATAATAATAATAATAATAATAATAATAATAATAATAATAATAATAATAATAATAATAATAATAATAATGAGTTATTGTTCTACATACTCTAAATGAGAGCCAATTCACTGCAGTTCACAGTTCCTAGCTGACCAAGTCCAGTGGCCTAGGCTATTGGACTGCTGGCTTTTAACCAAGGTCATCCTTCAGGCGTCCAGATTTGAAGCTGGGGAGAGAAATCACTCCACGCCTTAGCACTTTTCATCATCCCGTTACCAGTGATTTCTTTGCGGTCATCCTGAGCAAGACCATAATACTTGATTGCGGATGTAGCCTTTACCTAAAGAGGTGTCAACCTACAAAGCAGCAGGAGCTCGTCTTATATATATATATATATATATATATATATATATATATATATATATATATATATATATATATAGCGTATATATATATATATATATATATACATATATATATATATACTGTATATATATATATATATATATATATATTATAATAGCCACAATTCTAATAGCCACAATGCCCTCTTAACTTCTTGCGCCTGGATGTACGCTTATTACAAGCACATACAAAAAAATGCGAAGAATTCGAGAAGTTAAGAGGTCATTGTGGCTATTAAATTACATATGTGTCTATTAAAAGTGACCAGTAGATTCTACTTATATATATATATATATATATATATATATATATATATATATATATATATATATATATAATATAAATATATAAATATACAATATACATATATATATATATATATATATATATATATATATATATATATATATATATATATATATATATATATGTGTGTGTGTGTGTGAGCGTGTGTCTGTTTGTGTGTGTATACACGTATGTATCTATGTATATGTGTTTCTATTTATATCTATAAACAAAGCAAATTATTAACATCAGTCTCACATTCTGCTCACGTGAATATCAAGGTCTCAGCTTTAATACATCAAATTAAAAGTAGCTGAAAGCTTAATCAACGTGTTGATATTAATTCTGATAATTTCCTCATTCGCTGTGGTAAGAAAAATGTCTTGCAAAATAATCAACAGTTCTCTCTCTCTCTCTCTCTCTCTCTCTCTCTCTCTCTCTCTCTCTCTCTCTCTCTCTCTCTGTTGTCATGTATGAAATAAAGATCAAAGAACCTACGTTTCAACTCAAGTTCCATCACTGTCGGTGATGTCCTTTGTGTGATTGTAGGTTCCCTTGTGTCCCTGAGTTATTCAGTCGTTGCTCAAAGTTATAGGAATGGAAACAGACAGCAGAAGTGTTTGTTTACACTTCAGTATGGTTTTGACCAATTCCAAGTTTTTTATAGATAAAAAAAATCCCCTTCGTGCGGTGAAATATTGTTATACAAAGTAAAAGACGACATTCTAGAAATATTGATAGGTATTTCCATATAGTCAATTAAGAAATATTAAAACGTTGAGTAGCTTTGCAAAACTGTAAATTTTGCGCAGTCCCCAACTATGAAAGCCTTTCAAAAAACTGTTTCATGTTGAGTTGGTATTTTCATTATTAAACAAATTCAAAGATGACAATTTTTGGAAATATGTTTTACCTAGAGAGCCTTTGTATGCTTTAACATTTTGCGTCCCTTTTCACGCTTCACCATAAATACCTATTTATGGTCACCATATATAAAAGTGTTCTAAACACGCCATTTTGAATAAGTATAACGTCTAATACTGGAGTTTTCCATTTAATGTTATCTTACCACAATCGCTAGCATGCATCACGGAGAGCTTATAAAAGACAGACTTGAACTTACAAAGATTACCCATAATTCCAACCACAAACAACAGATCAAAGAGACGGGAGCGGAAAGAACGGCTCTCTTAGCAATAAGAGATAAAAGTAACCACTACATAAACAGCTTCGTTACAAAAGGGATATGTTGTATCAAAGTTTATATAATATAAAATAGTTACTGGCATTATGCAACCCCCACAACCATTTTTTTTTTTTTATTTATTCAGTGTATCTTTTATTTTGAAAAACAGTGACGGGCTGTTATCGGCCACTTGGCTAGAAGCTGAGAGATAAACGCCGCATTGCCAGCATTGCCTAATACAACCAATGTGCAATTATGTCTTCTCTGAGAGAGAGAGAGTTAAGTATACCTTAGTTTTACCAGACCACTGAGCTGATTAACAGCTCTCCTAGGTCTGGCCCGAAGGATTAGACTTATTTTACGTGGCTAAGAACCAATTGGTTACCAAGCAACGGGACCTACAGCTTATTGTGGAATCCGAACCACATTATAGCGAGAAATGAATTTCTATCACCAGAAATAAATTCCTCTAACTCTTCATCAGCCGGCCGGGGGAATTGAACTCCAGCCCATCGAGTGACAGTCTGAAGCTCAACCGACACAGCCAACGAAGGGCTAATAGAGAGAGAGAGAGAGAGAGAGAGAGAGAGAGAGAGAGAGAGAGAGAGAGAGAGAGAGAGAGAGAGAGACTGGTTTAGTTTTTAATGTTCTAATTGTATATGTTACAAAAAAGCAATCTAAAAAATATAAAGAATATATATTCGATCTAAAAATTTTTTAGAATCTATTTCTTCTTCTCCTTCTTTAAAATCAGAAAGAACCTAATTACATAGATCGTAAGAAAACACTACTATTGAGGAAAGACTAACATTAGATGAGAAGGATACGAGGAAATTAGTGTGTAGATAGCTATGGAAAAAAAAAATATTACTTTAATGTAATCACTCTTCCAGAATTGCTAGCGTCTCAGACCTTTACTTACTGATATAATATGTGCTTTTTGTCTATTTTCTGAGCTGTTTTTACCTGACCGTAAATATACTCGGCCCATATAATCGAGGCTAATCGTAATCGCCACAACAATATCGGTTATTAATAACTACTGTCACCTACAAAAAATAGCAATATGATGTTTCTTAATTAACTCAGTGTAGCTGACTCATACATACAGCATCATCATCATAGTGATCTTTTAACATTAAACATCTCCTGCACCATCTGCACGAGCACATAAATTAAATTTCCATATAAAGTATACTGCATGAGGAATAAAAGAATCATTGACTAGCTTAATAAAAAAAAAAACTTATATTCTTCATTATTCTGAAATTAAATCTCTGTCCGTTTTTGCCTCAGTTTGTATGCATTTAATTTAGGGTCAAGTACATTGATATCCTGCTTTTTAATTGAATAGGCTCCATATGGCTTTCGACTTTCCCAATTACTAACGATAGAAAATGTATAAATCTTGTTAAAACTCAATAACGTCGTTCCCACAAGCTGTTAGTTTTACATACATAATTGCAGCTTATGAAAGCGTTTTCTTAGAGAACATTAATCTTGAAAAGTATTTGTAATGGCCAAATTGACCTTTTATGCTTCCTCGATTTTCTTTAAGTATGGTCATCATTCCGAGCCTTGAAGTAAAATGAATGAAGACTAATAACTGCTGTAGTAAGATTGGAAAGAGGTTCTTGGAAGCCGTTCTGCCGCACAGAGGGATATAAATGATTTTAATTCATACAAACATATAGCTGTCAAATTTAGATACTTGTACTTGAGTTATAATAAACCCATCCTCACCACCGGAGTGCAGTGCTTTAACCTTTATTCATTTAGAATCTACTGGTCATTTTAACACACACACACACACACACACACACACACACACACACACACACACACATACACATATATATATATATATATATATATATATATATATATATATATATATATATATATATATATATATATATATATATATATATATATATATGCAGTATATATATGTATGCATGTATTTTTGATAGCCATAATGTCATCATAGCTTAAGGTTTTACTCTGATTTTTTTTTTCTTTTTGTCGATGCATTTATCATTAAAAGTTAAAACACTCTCCTGTGACGGTGACACCAAGTCCATTCTGACCCTACAAAAACGTGTACGCCAGTTTATGTCTATAGAAATTGCAACAGAATTCAATCTTACCTCGTGGCAAAATGGTTCAGGTGAATCCCTAAATTCTTCGTTTGTTTTCCCATCTTGGTTGAAGGATCTTCTGACGTAATAGGCTAGTCGTTTCAATGGTGTTGCCAGAACTGGCAAGTCATGTCTATGCACTACCACTGCCCGGCTCACCAAGCGAAGAGGTTGTCTACCACACGTCTGCGGAAACTCGTCTGGCAGTAGAGACGTATTATATTGTGTCTGCGGACAAATTTCGCTAACGACGGACACAGACACAATGCTCGTTTGCAACTCTGTCCGCTGGACAATGTCGGAACTTGTAGATACACACTTAATAACAAGCCCAATTGAACGCCTCCCCCCAAAATCCGTCAACTTCAAGACAGTTATAATGTACCCGAGAAGCTAATACATCATTGTGAACATTGCACATTCATCCGTTATGGATCTGGTGAAAGTAACTAATCAATTCTAAATACATGTCTCCATATTTTTATCAGTACGTTTAGACCTATCGTGACTTTTGTCTATTTCGTACTGTTTTAAATGACAATAAAAATATAACAGCCGACGAGGCAGAGTTAATGGAGTTTTTAGATTTATAATATTAAAAGAGCAATGATCATCAACAGCTAAGATTTATCTTAACAAAACTACGCGAGATGAGCGCTGGATGAGTCAGTGACTAAAACGCCTACTGATTCTCTACGTTTCTCATGAAACAATGCCGAAAAGTAAATTTTTGTAATGGACTAAATTTTCTATCCTTTATGGTAAATAAAGCGTTTGTTATTCCTATTTAAAGATATGTTAAAAATTTTTTTACACATGAAGTGTGAATTATAGCACTAGTTTTTCTTTTCGTTTTACTCATCATTTCTCAGTATTATATAACTCAGGTTTAAGAGAGCTGTGTATGAGAATAAAAACTGTACATGAAGATAGCCGAAAAAACATAATTGTCATTGAGAGTAGAAACCTCCTCACAGAAGTCAGCATAAAACTTTCTGAAAAGATAAATAAAGAGAAAATGTTTCTGAAAAGCCAATGTCACGTTGAATGTTGCTGCACCACAAGTTTTGAGGATGCTACAAAATCCTGAAGCGAGTTGTAAGAAGAGGCTGAAGTTTTAATCTCCACCATAACAAAGAAAGAACCCAACAACGTTGGATATTGCGAAAGTTGTCGTTGTGCACATGTTTTTACTCTAATCATACTTACATATATTCGAAAACTCAAAAACACTCAAGTACTCAAACGCGCAGCCACCCGCCGAGAGAGAGAGAGAGAGAGAGAGAGAGAGAGAGAGGACTGCCATCAGAAATCATATCAATTACTAATCCATGAACAGAGTATAATACCTATAATTCTGTATCACTGTTCATCATACTTTTAACGAGCTATAATTACTTTTACATTAACTGAACTAAAATGAAATTTTAACTCCTTAACATTGTATAACAATGAACACTGCTGCTTACTTATACAGTTCACAAACATGAAGATTTATGTAAGTACTGTATATATGTATATAATATATATATATATATATATATATATATATATATATATATATATATATATATATATATATATATATATGTGTGTGTGTGTGTGTGTGTGTATGTGTATGTGTGTGTATATATATCAGCACAGTTTCATCAAAATCAATGAATAGTAGAATGTTGATCGTGTGACTAAAGTGACAGTTAAAAATTGAGACAAGTTCAAAGATATTAATTGATAATGCCAACTAATCCATAAGGTACCCTTCGTACTGTTTCTTAAAAACCAAAGAAATTAGAATGTTGCCCGTTATACTGAAAGTGGCATGGGAAAGACGGCCAAGAGGAAAAACATCAGGATGTTATATAGTGTAAAATTATAAATACCAGAGATCTCTAATCATTATTATTCCTGTGATCTAGAATGAGCGAAAATAAGAAGTGTTAACACTGAATTCAGTTTATATTACGAAAATAGGTGAATTGTATTAGCAATACGAAGAATTAAGAAGACTTCCGTGCAGTGTGGGTCGTCCTAAAATTTTAACCTAAAGAAAAGGGAAAAAGCTATCAAAAGATATAGTCACCTAGTTTCCCCTGCAGGAAATCCTTAAGAACAATATATATATAAAGGTTATGAGGTCTAAAATTAAAGCTATATTAAAACAAATACAACATTAAACTTTCTCTGACTTTTATTTTAAGTTTCGACGATGGTTTCGTGTGTGGGAATTTGATTTCGCTTCTTCCTGGAAATATTTATTATGATGATTGATGACTTCTTGACTGAATCTCGTGAGGAAACATATATATATATATATATATATATATATATATATATATATATATATATATATATATATATATATATATATAAAACCTCCCATTATATTTGTCGTCATGGAACCGCATCTCATGGCCTTCATTTACATCACAACACCGTTTACGCCCCTAACCGAAGCTTAGTGATCAAGTGGGACGAGTATATTCCAAACAATCCTTGTATTTTAGCATGACAATGTAATTCTCATATTTCTTGCGATAACTGCTGGTTTCTGTTATTTTATAGCAAAACCATATTTCGTTGACCTCATATCGTTGTTGAAAAATAGTAGCGTTTCTGCGATAGAAGAGATTATCGCAGCTCATTCGTCCTCTCTAATTCAGAGAAATTCCATTATGACATTGAGATATTTTTTGGTGATGAATATGATAACTGAATGAAGAGGGACTTGCATGCAACCTGCTAAAAGTACACCATAAGTCTCTCTCTCTCTCTCTCTCTCTCTCTCTCATTCTCATTCCATTCCATTTGGCTTGGTCCACTTTCATTTCTCTCAGTAATTTATCAAAGGAAAGTCTATCTGTTGCCACCTTTAGAAGAAAAAGGTGAACAGAGTGAGAGTAGAAATTGTATTTAATACAAATGATTTTTATTGGGTAATCAAAAGTTCGAATTGCAAATCTGTTTAAGTTATTAGTGTACAGAAATGTATGTTCGCGTGTGTGTGTGTGTGTGTGTGTCTGAGAGAGAGAGAGAGAGAGAGAGAGAGAGAGAGAGAGAGAGAGAGAGAGAGACTTACAGATCGAAAATATTTCCACTAGTATTTCACTTTACCTCGCTCTTTATATATATTGTTCTTCGAGGGAAATCAGAATTGAAGGGGTCATGTAATTACAACCTTGCAACTCAATAGTTACCGACAAATCACTAAAAGCCGTTGATTAATTCACGCTCGCATCTCTCTCTCTCTCTCTCTCTCTCTCTCTCTCTCTGACATGCGCTCGCACGAAAACATGATCTCATACATTTATTAAAGCAATCACAGCACTGCCTGTATGTGACTCTGATTATCAGCCCACCCGTGTGAACTCAGTCGACTTACAAATGAAGGCCAGGGGAAGTTCCGTAATTTCAGTTTTCCAAGGACCCATTAAGCGGCCGCACTTTTGACGCAAACCACTTTTTCATTTTAGGTGGGAAGCTTTTTATCTCGGAAAGAGAAAGAACAACAAATGTCACTTAACTCTCTCCGGGCTTTGCTCAGCACTGCGTCATACTGTTTATTGTTTACCATACAAATGGAAAGGCAGGAAATCTAGTTTTCAGAAATACCTTAGAGATAAATTCCGAGTGGCTTTAGGTCTCTATTCAACGTTCTTCTGGAAAAAAACATTCAGGAAAATGGAACACATATATATGTATATATATAAATAAATTTCTGACTCACATCAGGATCAAGGTGGAAAGCAAGGGGCGTTATCCACTGGGCCACACAAGTCTAAAAAGTTGGAACCTGAGAGCAACTGCAAATGGATTACCTGGGCAAGCTAACTGCTTGCATACCAGCAGTTTTCCCCAACTTCCCGACTCAAATGACCCAATAGACAACATTTCATTCAATTATCCCTTCTGATGAATAAGATGAAATCATCAACACACAATCACGTGTGGAACAGAAATAAATTTCTGACTCACATCGGGATCGACCCAGAATCTCTCAGGTGGAAAGCAAAGGCGTTATCCACTGGGCCACACAAGTCTAAAGAAGTTGGAACCTGAGCAACTGCACCCAAGGGATTACCTGGGCAAGCTAACTGCTTGCATACCAGCCATACTCAGCAGAGGCCAGCGAGATCAGAATGATAAGGTTCTATTCATCAACACAATTCACGTGGAAATTTATTCGATCGAACCCAGGTCTCTCAGGTGGAAACATTCAGGGAAAATGGAACAGCAACTACGTGATTGTGTGTTGATGATTTCTATCTTATTCACTCAGATATAATGGATACATGCATTAGCTTGCCCAGGTAATAGTGCCGTTCTCAGGTAACTATTAGACTTGTGTGGCCCATGGATAACGCCCTTGCTTTCCACCTGAGAGACTATCCTCCCATGTGAGTCAGAAATTTATTTCTGTTCCACACGTGATTGTGTGTTGATGATTTCATCTTATTCACCAGAAGGAGAATTGAATAAACTATATACTGTAAGGTAATGTAGTGGATAACGCCCTACCCGAGAGACCTATCCCGATGTGAAATGAAATGTTTTGCTCCACACGTGATTGTGTGTTGATGATTTCTATCTTATTCACTCAGAAGGGATAATTCGAATGAAATGTTGTCTGTTGGGAAGTTGGGGAAACTTCACTGGTATGCAAGCAGTTGTTGCCCAGGTAATCCCTCGTGCAGCTGGGTTAACTTCTGACTTGAGGGATAACGCCCTTGGAACATCCCGGGATGTGAGTCAGAACTATTTCTGTTCCACACGTGATTGTGTGTTGATGTGTAAATATATATTAACACATTGACACACACACACACACATATATATATATATATATATATATATATATATATATATACTGTATATGTATATGTGTGTGTGTTTTTGTGTCTGTTGTTGTGAGTGTAGGTTAACTGCAAGGGAAATTGGAACACTGGGTGTAAACACTGACGGGTTTCACCTTTAGTTTTCTAAAATATCTCCAAGAGAACTGATACATAGTGGTAGGAATTTACAATACATACACTGTATGTTCATTGACAGTACAAAACGAACATACAGACGAATGGACAACAAACATTCGCACATAAGTGAGAAAAAGATGAAGTTGCAGCAAACTCCCTAGCGTCTAAGGTCATTACTCTGATTATAGATTTTGTTTATCTATGCGGGCAGGCTCACACCCTTGCTCTCTTCCATTGTCAACAACCATCCTTAAAATCTAGATATTTTACACATTTCTTTTGAAATTAATGGACCAAGTTTATATCTTCCTCGCCCCATATGCTTATTCTTACGTAAGCTTTGTTTCTATAACTGGACTCGGTATTTTTCTTTCCTAGAAGGCGATTTAGAATAAATTAATTTTTGCTCCTATTCAGTTGGCTGAATAATTTTTTTCATTAACATGAACAACAATTGAACTGTTCACCTGTGCTTAAGTTGTAAATTTTTGTTTATGCTGTTCTATATTCTTTCCTGATGATTTTCCAGCTTTACCAATGTAAAAGTTATCACTAGAATGACATGGAATTCGACATACACCTCCTTAACCATTGTCGGCAGAGTTCTTCATTAGTACTTGTTTCCTTGTATTATTTCTCTTAACGTCTTCAAACATCTCCAAAGTTTTTACGGAAATGGGGAATATCATTCAAACTATAACTACATGTTTGGTAGTACAAGTAGGTTTTTGTGTTGTCAGTTTCTGTGCTGTCATCATAAAAAAAACATTTTTTGTCGCTCTTATTGTGTTATCTAATACAGAATTAGTATATTTCAGTTGCTTAAAACAAGAGATAAAGGGTTCCCCATGCCCATATGCAGGTTTTGAGAGTAAAAATTTCATGAATTCTGAGATATTAAACTGATAGCCTTTCTAAAAAAAAAGTTCAAGGTCAGAACAAAATTAAGCTATATGTGGATAGTAATTAGTGTAAATTTATGAAAACAAGTGACTTCTAATTATTATTAGTCCTGAGATCTAAAATGGAAAAATCCAATATAATGATCTTGAAAATAATTACTAAATAGAGTTCAACATTTTTTGAAAACCCTTCCAGACTCTCAAGATACCATGTGACCAAGTTTTACAAAAAAAAAAAAAAACCAGAGGATTGATAATAATAATCGTAATAATAATAATACGATAAAACCACCAGTACCGTAGCAGCCGAATGGCAATAATAATATAATAAGAAGGAGGAGAAGAAGAAGCAAACGTTGACTACGAAGAATTAAGAAAGGCGGGAATTTTACTGAAAAGGAAGAGACTGCTCTTGTTAGTTTTCAGTAAAAGTCCGTCAGGGCTGCAAATTGGTATGTTGATCATCCACCCTCCAATCATCAAACATACCAAATTGCAGCCCTCTAGCTTTGGTATTTTTTTTTTTTTTTATTTAAGGTTAAGATAGCCGTGGATCATGCGTGTGGCAGCGCTTTCCGGGGGCGCCACCGATGAACCTTCACTTGACCACATCTGGACAGCAACTGAGCGCTGCTCGGTCATAGATGAGAGTTTCATAAAGCATTTTACGCTGTACAGAAAACCCGATTGCTCCGAAGAAATTTCTGCGCATTTTTTACTTGTTGATACTGAGCTTAAAAATTCGAACCTGTATAAAAGAGGAAGTGCCTGTATATCAAAAAGATTAAAGATAAAAACCAAGTTTCCCTTGAAAGCAATCTGTATGGCCATAAATACAAGGAGATAGAACCCAAAATTAAAATCTTATCAAATCAGTCAAAGTTATCACAGCAATCTTCCCCTTGGGTGTGATCTGTCTCTTTTTATTTCATGTTCCGACGATGTTTTTGCGTGCAGGAAATTAATTTCGTTTACTCCTGAACAACTTTTACGTTGATTAATGACTTCTTGCCTAAATCGTCAGAAAATGTTCCCCGGCTTCCCTATCAAAAACGACATACTTTCCGATGAATTTTGATTCGATTTCTCAGTCATAAAATCATGTCACACCATTTTTATGTTACAACACCTTTAAGGTTGCAGACCGAGGCGTTGATGATTGAGCATACCTAGTTAATTTCCATCAAACTTTTTATTTTATCCTGACAGTTTAATTCCCATGTTCCATATGAAAAGTACTGGACTCTGTCATTTTCATGTGAATAATATTACTTTAATAACTTTACATTTTATTTTTAGGGAAGAGGAGGGGTGGGAGAGATAGCGAGTAGCGACGTTTCTGGACATTAAAAGGTATCAAAAACTTAGTCGTGCTCTGTGGGTCAAGGTAAATCCATTATGACATTAATAGTATTTTTAGCATTTTAGTTCGCCTACATTTCGGTCAGTGTAAAGCAAAAAAAAAAAAAATAAAAAAATCGCCACCTCTTACTCTTTATTATATATTTTATTTTGAAGTATTCAGAAATAAAAGAACGACAGTGGATTTTGTGTTAAATGCCAATGATTGTTTATGGAAGGGGCAAATGGTCGAATTTCAACTTTTCTTAAAACTCAGATACCTATTTTAGAACAATGGAGAGAAAATGATTATCCACATTATTGTAACACTACAGTAGTTACCGGCAGCACAGCAAAAGTCGTTGATTGGTCATAGATACATATCCCTCTCTGTCTGTCTGTCTCTCTCTCTCTCTCTCTCTCTCTCTCTCTCTCTCTCTCTCTCTCTCTCTTACACACACAAAAAACAAACAAACAAACTAACACAAACTTTGGGCGGCTTTTACGAAATTCAGATTGTTCCCGTGCCAAAAAGAAACAAACTAGATTACAAATGAAGGCCACGGAATGTTCCGTTATTTTTGTTTTCCAAGGGCCCGTTACACGAAAGGGCTTCTGACACAAACCCTTTATTCATTTTGGGTGGAAAGCTTTTTGGCAGAGAGAGAAAGAAAAACAAATGTCACTTAACTCTCCCTGGACTATACTTTTTTTTTTATTTCACCATTTACTAAATAAGGTTGACACTAGTTCTAGAAAATACTAAAAAAAAATGAAACAAACGATTCCTCTAAAAATAAATCTGTCTCATTTAGCGTAGCCTTTGGCTATGTTTACCATACAAATGAAAAAGTAAGAAAAGGAAAAATCCTACTGGGTTATTGAAATGTAAATAAGAGCCAGTACAAATAGTTTAACTCAAGCATGGAGATTCAT
The DNA here is from genome assembly GCF_040412425.1 of Macrobrachium rosenbergii. Taxonomy (NCBI): domain Eukaryota; kingdom Metazoa; phylum Arthropoda; class Malacostraca; order Decapoda; family Palaemonidae; genus Macrobrachium; species Macrobrachium rosenbergii. Next base: position 23,127,373 of record NC_089795.1, read on the forward strand.
TGAAGGGCTTAACTTTCTCTCCAAAGTTGAGATTCGGTGATGTCAAAGGAAGCATAAAAGAAAAATTGAAGTTTTTGCATATATATATATATATATATATATATATATATATATATATATATATATATATATATATATATATATATATGCATGTGAATGCCATTAAACTTGTAAACTTCTATGTATGTAAACTTGTGTTCTATAGAACCTGAACCACTTGACTGATCTAGACAAAATTTTGCATGCGGCCCTCATGTGACCCAAGGAAAATGCTTTTCTTTCCTGTGAGTAATAATTCTGTCAAGAATTCATTGGTTTGAATAAGCATGTTATTTAAAACCAGACCACATGTTACTTCCTCTCTAAGGTAAATGATCAGTCATTCAGAGTTTTCCCCAGCTGAGCTGAGTTGGTCAACTAATATATATATATATATATATATATATATATATATATATATATATATATATATATATATATATATATATATCTATATATATATATATATATATATATATATATATATATATATATATATATATATATATACTCCTAACTTAAAAAAAAAATTTTTATTTCTTTTCACTCCCAATCTATACATACATACATGTGTGTGTGTGTGTGTGTGTGTGTATATACATATATATATATATATATATATATATATATATATATATATATATATTATATATATATACACACATGTATGTATGTATGTATTGGGAGTGAAAAGAAAACAAAATTTGTTTTTAAAGTTAAGGAGTCATGGAGGGTTTAGAATACTTTATTCCACATTAAGAAAAGCAGTCTCAGCAATGTCCCGTTAGAGAAAACAATAAAGCAGGACTGTAGAAATGATATGACAGTGGGAAAATTGCCCCAGTCCCACAATGTGATTAACAGGCAGAATAGAAGGACTTGTGACCTATGACTTTATCTGCAACCAGACGTAAAAATGAAGATTTTCTGTTAGATCGTTCTCGACTTTTTGGTCGGTCGAATGTACTGTAATGAGGTCGTCTCTGCTCTAATGTCAGCCAGTATATGGTTTTACAGACAATAAAACTTAGTCTAACATCTAACGAATACCAAGAGAAATTTTACAATAAGCCATTTCATAATATAACATTATACACTTTTGTGCCTTATTTTCATATAGCCAATTCCTATTTTCTTACTTTTCTGCCAACTAGCAAACTTTGGTAATTTCTTTTGCCTTTGGCTCAAATAATATGGATATGCTTTGTGAGTGATGAAAACAGCATTGATACTAACTGTGAAATAAAATGGCCTCTACATGCTAGCAACAGAACTAGTTAAATGAAGGCAAACAGCTGACATCCAACAAGTATAACCGACGGAAAATGAAAGTAAATAATAAACCAAGCGAAAAATCGTATTCACTCACGCACCAGAGAGAGAAAAAAACATCAAACATGTTTGTAAAGGCAGATCAATCGCGAGGTTGGAGCTCCAGTTCATTTAAAACCTATATCCTTTTGCAAATCGTATTGAGGCAACCCTGTGCAACCTAAATTCACTTGAGAAGTTTTTTTTTTTTTTATAACGCAATACATAGGTTCAACGTTACAAGGAATTACGCATTAGGCACAAGACTCAAAATGAACCTGTCAAATTATTATTATTATTTTTTTTTTTTGGAAAAACATCCCCCTTTATCATGTGTGGGCTCTTTTAATTGCGAGTAATAGTAAAGGAAAACGATTATGAGTTAAACGTTTGTATCGTTTTCAGTACGCGTTTTAAATAGGCCTGCTGGGAAATGGCATTAAATCAGATTTATATAATAATCTATATTCTGAACAAAATATAAGAAAATTCTAAATAATAGCAAGAAATATCGGTTATTATAATTAAAAAAATTTTCTTTTTCTTTTTACCGAAAACATGTCTGGAAGTTTAGCCAAACAGACTTTAATAACGTCAAGGAAAAACACCTTTTGGTTTCTGTATCAATCTTCCCGGGACGGGAGAGAAGCTGACAAAGGCCTCTGATAATCTAATTCGGGTCCCAATAGGTATTTCCCAATATGCCAACCTCACCATCTAATAGGCCCGAGCGGATCTAACCGTCTAAAGTCATTAGTAGAATATTCTACCACTCTCTCTCTCGCTCTCTATCTCTCTCTTTCTCTCTGTGTGTCTCTCTCTCTGATAACCTGTTTCATTATTCATCAGTTAATGTATAGTTCCTCGTTAATTATTACCATTCCTGAACTTTTATCGTGAAAAGAGACTTGTTTTTAGTAAGAAATAACTTTTTGAGAATGCCTTAGTGAAAAAGACCGAGTATTTTTGTAGATAGTATGCTACGTGCCAAAAATACGACCAAAACAAAAACTAAGATCTGTTTATGTGCATGGATGTGCTTCGCCGAACATTGCCTAGAAAAAGTGTTTATTTTCACAAGACTTAAAAATATGAATTTTTTAATGTGAAGTTGTGCGAAAAAGGATGTGAAAGGCATTACATTTTAAAAAGAAGTAGATGTTATATATATGTATTTATATGAATATATATTTATGTATATATACATACATATATATACTGTATATATAATATATATATATATATATATATATATATATATATATATATATATATATATATATATATATATATATATATATATATATATATATTATACAGGAGAGAGAGAGAGAGAGAGAGAGAGAGAGAGAGAGGAGAGAAGAGAGAGAGAGAGAGTCTCTTATGCCTGCGAAACATTTTTTCTCTCAGGAAAAGCAGATTGCATAGTTTTTTCGGTCTTGTTGTTCAGACCGGCAATTTTCTTTTTACCTTAAGTCCGATAGATATTGGAAAAGTATTTTCCAACTAATTTAGTTATACGACGCATTTACGGGTGAGTTTGCTCCCTCATTTCAGAGGGACATTTGTATTGAGCTTTCTCTCGAGTAACACGCTTTGGTTTGAAGGCTCTCTCTCTCTCTCTCTCTCTCTCTCTCTCTCTCTCTCTCTCTCTCTCTCTCTCTCTCTCTCTCTAATACACACATTCATACATTCATACACACGTACACACACGGTCTCTCTGCTCTCCTGTTAAGCTGTTTTTTATAAGCAAGAAGTTCAACATTTATCGACGGATTTTAAAAGATATTTTCATTGACAAAAATCCTAAATATAATTACAAATCATTATTATGATTACAAATTACATTATTACGGATATAAAGTGAATTTAATTTCTTTTTATTAATTCTTAACATCTACGATACTAAGCTGAAAATTTCGAAATACTGGAATTGGAAATATTTATCACCAAATCAAATGTTTGAGAGAGAGAGAGAGAGAGAGAGAGAGATGTGTTAACCTTCCCCAGCAGACATCCAATAATGTGGTCAGAAGAGATATACGAAGTGAAAGTATTGAAAGGAGAGATTCGAGGTACAAGATTTAATGCCCAGATGTAAATTTGCCGGAGAATTATTATACGATGGTTGTCGCATTGCCTTTTCTTTTTTATGGAAAAGACCCGCCCACGTAAATATGCATATGTGTCTGTATTGGAATATTGCAATGTTTAGTTATCCATTCAATTCTATGTCATACTTCTGTCTTTCTGTCTCTTTAGGGGATAATGTATGAAGGTATGCTTTTTTATATGTTTGTGTGTTCTGATATATTTGTTTCGAACCATGAGAGACAAACTAGAAAGTCATGAAAGAGAGAAAGAAAAGAAAGGTTTGCATAAAAAATCACATTGATAAATATACTCGAACTTTTAAACAGACGTCTCCTTTTCTCCTCAGAAGTTACATTTTATCATGTTATGTTTTATTCGTTCCGAAAAAATGCATAATTATTGACTACCGTATTACGAATATTACCTAGGGTAGTCGTCCTCATGATAAATAATAAACAATAATAATAATAATAATAATAATAATAATAATAATAATAATAATAATAATAATAATATCATCTCTGGCAGTTTTCAAAACTTTGAATTATTTTAAAATTATTTTAATTTTCATTTCTTCTTCCAAGAGAATATTTTTCAGGATTTCACCGAAGTTCAAGAAGAATAAAGTGAAGGCACGGAAGACTAGAATTTTACTTTGTATTCTTGGGATGCACGTCAAGGTATCTCCAGGTCAGTAGAATAACAATGGCTGGGTCGTTGGTCTAGATTTAGCTGACTCATTCCAGCTCGGGCCTTATCTTAAAACGAAATTAAGATTGCTGGTATGGACCTCCGGATTCTTAGCACCCAACTGAGACAAACTGAAGCTGCAATAACAAATTGTTAAGTACTCAGGAGGAAAATAGGTTACATTATAGACTAATCAATATACGGGTTATGATTATTCCCAATGGCCAATCAAAGGCCAGTAGGCTAACCCGACTGGAAGATCGAGAGGCCCTCAGCGTGGTAGCAGGTAGCAAAAAAAAAATTCAACACCTTTATTTAGCATTTTTACATATTAATAACAATCATTGTAAAAGGTTTAAACTAAGCTAGAACATAATTAGAAGAATATAAAAGTTTTTAATGTGAGTAGGCTTCAGCCTAATAATAGTGTTATACTCGTCTTGGATAGGATTAGTCAATTTTAACAATCTAATCATATGGTTTTGAGTTACACGTATAATAATAATAATAATAATAATAATAATAATAATAATAATAATAATAATAATAATAATATTATTATTATTGATAATATTATTATTATTATTATTATTATTATTATTATTATTATTATTATTATTATTATTATTATTATTTCAGGAATGACGTTGTAATTATATCTTCACAATACCATTTTACTTCCCTGTAATTGGTCCAAATCACCTCTTTATCAAGTGTTCCGCTGAGATGAAAGTGAAAGTTCCTCCTATCATGGTTGCTCGTAGCACCCAACAAGCCATCAGGCTCCAGATTTATTCTGTTGAAAACAACCATCCTCCGGATGTTCAGTTCACCGAAGTGTTACTCTAAAGAAAGAACTGTTTTTAAATTGCCCTGGTGCTAATGATCCCTATGACGATTTTACCCTTTCTTTAATTCTTTTGCATCAAAAATATATTCTTACGGATTTAGGTGAGAAATGCTTTTGAAGGAATTCTTTCAATTTAATTCTGGCCTTAGGGGCACTTAAACACAACCAAATCCACGATGGAATGTAACGAGATATAGATGACTTACCCAGTATATTATATGTAAACAATAAAGACCGTCGCCATACAGAATTATTTGTAAGTGGGTTACTTAAATTACTTTATTTACACAATAAACAACAGAATAACTGTGGTCTGGGATGCAGTCCAACCTGGCAAATTAAGTGACGCAATCAAAACAAACAGTCAACACAACATAGGATGTCTGGGGGTTAGTAAGAAATTTACATGAATCAGCTACACAATGGAATACAAAGAACTATAAATCATTCAGTTTTTACAACAAGGAAACACAAATGCATAGTAGCAGGCAATTAGGAGAATTACTTTGGGGGGGAAAAGAAAAGTGAAATTATACTGGCACTCAGTAGTGGGTTTTCAGATATACTGTCTTATCTTCCCAATTGCACAAGCTTTTGCAATGAGAGGTGGCGTAGACTGGTCTTCCTTCAATGACTGAGCGGAGCTGCTTCAGCCTCCATTGATACTAGTGGCTTCAGAGATAAGGAGTCGGCTTCGGCTCCTTTTTAGAGAGACCAGGTGCATGTCTGAGCAGATCTGAGGTTAGCTATGGACTGACTTGTCTGTCCCACTTCAGTAATGATTTGGCAGATTCTGGAAGGGGAGGTAAACACGTGCAATGGAAAAATTCTGATACCAATAAACAGCTTAAGACAAGATTAGGGTTGTAAATCACCTTTAGAACAAAGGGGCAGAAAGGCTACCTAGCATTTTGATGCCCTTATCATTCAAACTTGCATGTACCCAAGTTGACCTTCTCCAAAAGCCCATCACAAAAACTCCCCTCTTGTAGGGTGGTTTGTAGCCCCATCCCTGGGTCCTAGTCTAACTATCTTATACACAGGAATTCCCTCGTTATGGATTCCTGCAATAGAGGTGGTTACGGCATAATATTTATAACTATATATATATATATATATATATATATATATATATATATATATATATATATATATATATATATATATAATATTTAGAGCTATTAATTAGCTCAGTGTTAATCAAACTCAGTGGTATACTCAACTTAAATAATGTATACTATAACTATAATATATATGTATATATATATATATATATATATATATATATATATATATATATATATATATATATAAATATATGTATATGTATATATATATATATATATATATATATATATATATATATATATATATATATATATATATGATTTGTGTAACTTTCTGTGTAATTTGTATGCTTCAGTTTCCTCCGAAATACAGCCTTGGATATAGTTACCATGAAAGGGTCAATCAAAACTTTGTTGTTTGTGTAAAGATCAATTTGGCTAAAAAGATGACAGTCCCAAGTCCGTATTCAGAGTTGACCTGGATACATTATGTCAATCAAATAGTTTTCTTTTCGAAGGTAAGGAAATTGCCGATGCTCGGGGCCATTTTAACTAAAGTTTCCCCAACTTGGCGATTTCGTCGGGAAATTGAAGGGAAATATACTTTGGAGCTAACCTCGCAATAAGGAGAGACAATTGATTTACCCTGTCCTGTTTGTAATCCTTTTTTATATACGTGTTACTTCCTTTAAAAACTTCCTCTCAAATTCACTGTCAGAAGGCCCTAATAGAAGAACCATTTTAATGGTTCTTCCGTTCACAAGGTAAATGGTGAAGAAACAATTTCTCATTTTTAAAGAATAATCAAGACAGAAATACTTCTCTGATTCATCCCTTTGCAACGGCTCATTAAATTTGTTCTCACACTGTTGAGAAACCTTTGTCCTACGTAGAACCATTCATATCCCCATGAGAAAGATCACTTTTACATAACTTAACCCTTTTGTTGGCGTGTAATCTTTAAAAAAAATATGAGTAACTTGTAGCGAAGGAGTGAGTAAGAGTCAGCATCTACAAACTTACTAATTTATTCAGACAACAAACAGTCAGGTCAATAACTCTTGCAAGTAGAAATGTAGTGTCTAAGACTAGGCAAACGAAAACAGAGGTCACCACACAATCATTTGTGTTTGTTGACAGATGAATATATAGCCTACATATAAATTGATATACAAGGCATGACTGAAGCTATGGTGTATAATGACTGAAATGCTGACATGCAATGCGTATGGTAACATGACAATAATATGAATGGAGATATATGTATAAAAGATGCGTGACGTATGCTGTTTCTTGTGTCCGCATGTTTCACTCGTAGAGATGTTGTTGTGAGGAGATTAGTAGGCCAGGTGAGATGATGGTGTATGGGGTCCACGTGGGATCCTACAGGACTCCTCCCCCCTGCCTCTTGGAGAGACCTATGGTTGTAGGCTGGTGTCTGGGATGTATGGTGTCTTTAGGCAGTCGATGGAGACCCACATCATCCTGTCGTCTCTGGATGATACGCTATGGTCCCTAGTAGGCTGGGGAGAGGGGGGGAGCTCTGTGCTCGTCTACCAGGATGAACGCATATTTTGTGTTCTGCAGCTCGCTGGGGACGTACACTTTCTTGGTCACGTGGTAGGTCGTCTTCGCTGGCATTATATGTTCTACTACTTTTTGGGTGTCAGATGGGGATGTTGGGCTCGTTTGATCTTGAAAGACATCTGCTGGCAATGTTAGTGCTTGGCCGTTTAGGACTTCCCCTGGAGATGCGTTAAATGCTGCATGAGGTGTAGTTCTTAGGTCCACTAAGACCCTACTGTAACTACTTTCTCCAGCTCCTGCCTCTGCATCTGGCGGTGAGTGATGCTTTCAACGACCAGTGTAGCCTTTTGATGATGCCATTAGCTTCTGGATTGTAGGGCATCATGTGTGTTGATCCCAAAACTTTCAGCAAGGACATTCCACAGGGCGGACGTGAAGTTGGCTCCCCTGTCGCTTGTGATCTATGGGACTCCATGTCTGCTGACCCATCTGATGAGGGCTTCACGCAGCTTTCCACAGTCTGTTGCCATATTGGTGTTGCTTTGGGCCACCTGGTATGTCTGTTGATGATGTTGAACAGGTATCTGTACCCCTCGGAGGCGGGTAGGGGTCCCACTATGTTGACGTGGATGTGGGCGAGTCAGCAGTGTGTTGTGTGGAACTCCCCTGTCCCACCCTTACGTGTCTTGTGATTTTTGACATCTGACACTGGATGCATTCTCTCATCCAGTTTTTTATGTCCTTTTACATTCCTTAACAGATGTACTGCTCTGAAATGATTCAGGGGGTTGACTGGCCTGATGGGTGGGGCACGTTGTGGGCAAACGTGAAGGCTTTTCTTCTGAGGCCTTCTGGCAGGTAGGGACGAGGGCATCCAGTACTCATTTCGCAGACAATGGTCATTTCTCCACTGTTGATTGACTGGTCACTTCATGTTAAGGTGGGGTTGTGCCGCCGCAGTCGCTCTAGGTCTGCGTCATCTCTTTGTGCTTCTGCTATTTCGGGATAGGCTATCTCGAGCTGGATGATGTTGATGCAGTTTCTTGATGGTGTGTCTGCCACAGTATTTGCTGAGCCCTTCAAGTATTTGATGGTGCAGGAGTGTTCAGCTATTGCTGACAGGTGCCGCCGTTGCTGTGCTGACCATGCATCTGCTGACTTTGTGAAGGCATGCACCAAGGGTTGATGGTCTGTTTGCATGACAAACTGTCTTCCCTCGAGCACGGGATGGGAGTGGCAGATGGCTTTGTAGACTGTTAGCAGCTCCCTGTCGAAAGTTGAGTATTTCTGTTCCGCTGTTGTTAGCTTCTTGCTGAAGAACGCCAGCGGACAACAACCATCATCTATGTCCTGCTCTAGTACATCGCCCATCGCCGTGTTACTTGTGTCTGTTGTCAATGTGAGGCACCTATGGGTTAGAGGAAAAAAAAATTAATGTGGTTGCAGAGGTTAACACTTGTTTCACTAAAAGAAATGCATTATCCTGATTTTCTGACCAATTTAACTTTTTCTGTTTTCCTTGTAGGCATTGATATACCAGGGTCATAATTTTAGCAATGTTAGGGATGAATCTATGGTAATAGTTGATTCATCCTGAAAATTCTCATACTGCTTTAATTGTTGTCGGTTGTGGGAAGTCGGTGATTGCTTTTACCTTTTCTGGTAGGGGTTTAATGCCATTTTGTGGGCTATGTGCGCTGTGTCGACCAACTTTAGGGATTCTTAGATTGGTGTGGTGGAGGCATTGGGCATGGCCACCACTGGTTGGCGGGGTAATCTTGTGAGGAGTACCTCTCTCACAAGGTCTACAGATGACTCAGGTTGGCTGTCTGTGGAGGGTAGTGTAATGAGCCGCCACAACTGTTTGTAGACCTTTGATGGTCACTTGTCTCCTATGGGTGTCCCCACGCAGTCGAGGAATTTCTTAGCTCTTAGGACGGGTGGCATGCTGAAGGATGACCTTAGTTGGTGCTTCAGCAGTTCATAGGTGACAGGGTTCTGAAGTTCTGCGAGCCATCCAGCAACTTGCTTGAGGACATTGCCTGGCAGGAATTCGAGGACTGCGTCTGCTTTGTGTGTTGAGGAGCTACTTTCTTTGATCGGAAGATTGTTTCTGCCCTGAAGAATCAAGCTTCTGGGTTGTGGGGCACGAGTGGAGGTAGACGTATGGAGGCTGTAGCGATGGTCTCACTGGAGAGGCTGGCATTGTCGAGGTTGGCTGGTTTGGTCATCTCTATGGTCACCAGTTTAGCGAAGGCATGAGTAAGAGGTCATTGTCTACAAACTTACTAATTTATTCAGACAATAAACAGACGGGTCAATAACTTTGTTGACAGAAGAACATATACATTTGAATTGATATACAAGGCATGACTGAAGCTATGGTACATATGGCTGAAATGCTGACATTGTAATGCGCATGGTAATAAAGATAGATACATTTAACATGACAATATGAATGGAGGTATATCTATAAAAGATGTTCGACGAATGTTGTGTTTCTTGTGTGCTCGTGTTTCGTGCGCAGCGATGTTGTTGTGAGGAGATTTATTAGCGAGCCAGGTTAGATGAAGGTGTGTGGGGTCCACTTGGCCCCTACAAACTAATGAACTTCAACAGTATTTCTCTCTCCCTCTCTTTCAAAATATGTCATTTAATTTTGGCCCAACATTCATTTTTTGGTGAGACAATAAAGGCGGATTTTTATATGATCATTCATTCCACTGCTTTCACCTATTCTTAGTAAACCAAAATAATTTTTAGTAGAACTATAAATGCGACTCCTAATACGATTATTCTTTTCCGTGCTTTCATCTATTCTTCGGCGGTGAGGTCCTGCACGATTCTATGAGAGAATCCAGATGTCTCCAGCCGTTCCTCGTATTTAACGTCAGGTTTTAGGTAGCATGCCCAACGCATTCCAGTTCCCAAATGAAATGCTGGCAACATTACGTTTCTTCAATGCATTTTCACGTTGTTGAACTAAATAGAACTCTTAAAGAATTCTTAATACATTCGTTTGATGTAGGATCAAAACTGTATTATTGTGTTGTTCATACAGCAAATATCATACCGGATCATTGCAGTCATAATCTTGGAAATAAAAAACAATCTGATCTGCAATGAAAGTCTACATTTGACCATTATTATGTATTGCTTGGGAAAGAGATTACATAGTGAGATTAGTTCAATTTGTAATATATGTATTCCAGACTAGGACTATTTATTTATTTATTTATCGCTCGCATATGTCTAACGCACACCTACAATCATTCACTGACACACACACACACATATACATACATACATACATATATATATATATATATATATATATATATATATATATATATATATATATATATATATATATATATATATATTTGAAAAATATGGCTGCTACAATTTTAAAGGACACATATATGCATTTCATAGCTTCAATGCTTTAAGATGTGATGAAAGAATTTTTGGAGTGAGATGGTACTGACAGAGCCGTCAGTTGTAAAATCTTTGTGTTCAGCAAATAGTTTGATTCCTCAGCTATCTGCGTGAGAACCTCAGCAATATTGGCAGTCAGGTGATCTCCGAAGTGTTATGTATATTCGTGAGTACGTGCGTTAATTTGATCTAGATTATGCCAAAATCTGCCCTAAAAGTGAGTTTGATCGTTCATTAACGTGATTGAACTGCAGTTGTCTAGACGTAGCTTTGGAGAGGATCCAGGCTTTGAATCGGCAGATAAGGTAGAGTTTGAAATCTCTGTTTTTATGGGAGGAAATTGAACTTGTGATTTTTACCATGATTTTCTAATCATTATGAACTTTTGAACTGGTGTGGGAGATTTAATATGAATATTCATACCTCTTTTATATTATTATTTTGTTATGTTACGTTTGCCATATCTTGGCTATGCATTTTACACTTTCCATTATTGTGTTTTGCATTTCATATATTTTTGGGAGTTTTCTATCATGTTTAATTCTTTCGACAGATGTCTGTGGACTGGTTCGAATAACATGTGGTAGACTGTTTTTTTTTTGACATGACTTTAGTTATTGATTTGGGGAGTATGTGTGAATTTGGATATTTTCAGGCTATTAGCCATAATGAGACTTCTTTAATCAGAAGTGTTTTGCAGTTTAGAGTTTAGTTATCTGACTTGATAATTCATTTATTATGCATTTTAATCTTTGCTTTGTTTTATTCATTGTTTTTGGGTTATTTGAATAATAAACCTATTTTTGTAGAAACTATTGTGTTGCTTTAAATAGTCCATTTAATTGCTTTGAGAGAATGAGTGAGGTCGGGTGGGTGAACTTCGGAAAACGATGAGAGAGAGAGAGAGAGAGAGAGAGAGAGAGAGAGAGAGAGAGAGAGAGAGAGAGAGAGAAAAAGGATGCAAGTGTTATCATAAGCGAACTTTTTTACGCCTTTTTCCTGAAGAAAGATCGTTAGATCACGTTACGTACACTTTCAAAAAAGTGTTAATTCTGTTTTATATATATATATATATATATATATATATATATATATATATATATATATATATATATATATATATATATATATATATATATATATATATATACATACGGATCTGCAGTAATACCCTTGTTTAGCAAGACGCAATGTATTTCGAGAAATATTTACAAAGCTTAAACCTTCCGTCCATCCCTCTGAGGTCTTGACATTAAAAAACGTTTTGGTGATCAAGCCCACAGAGGGATGGACGAAAGCTTTAAGCTTCGTAAATATTCGTACAAATAACATTTCATCTTGCTAAACAAGAGTATTACTGTGGGTCCTTCTGTTGATAACAGAGAAGCACGATACGGTGTTTTTATATCTCATATGTATGTATATATATATATATATATATATATATATATATATATATATATATATATATATATATATATATATATATATATATATATATATATATATATATATATATATATATATATATATATATATATATATATATATATATATATATATATATATATATATATATATATATATATAACTATTTATCACATCACCGTGATTCATATACAATCAGAAAGCTACAAACGTCCTTTAATATCCAATTCACTCTACCTCGGAAGTAATATATTTTCATATATGTTACCGAAGGGGAATTTTTAATTGATAATAAGTCCACCGTCCCGTGGGATCGAACCAGCGACGGACGAGGAATCAGGACTACAGTGACACACTAACCTCTCTTGTGGCCGACTGGTTAGTGTGTCACTGTAGTCCTGATTCCTCGTCCGTCGCTGGTTCAATCCACGGACGGTGGACTTATTATCAA
>NC_089795.1:23150267-23165267 GCF_040412425.1 Macrobrachium rosenbergii
CGAAAACGCTTATCTTTTTTCTGTTGGAATAATGGTTATAGTCTTTCCTTAACGTCCCAATGTTTTTCAAAAAGATACAGAATAACAGACTGAAACCTATTAAAAAAAGGGCTTTTCCTTGTCATTTCAACATTTAAATCTGGAATATTAGGAATAAAAAAAGATATCAGTTTCATCAAATTTATTCTTCCGTGTGCATCCAGAAATGGAATTAATAGCATTTTCCTCAAAGGAAACCAATTATACGAGAAATGTTTCTCACATTTTGCAAGTGAAGAGTACAAACAATAAAACTGAAAGGTCACTCAATTAACCGGTTGTATTTAAAAAGGAAAAAAGAAAATACACGTCCGTTCAAAATTTACCTTTGATTTATATGAAAATTAATCTTGGCATCGAAAGAAAAACATCCTTTTGATTGCCGAAAATCATCATATAACCTAGCCTTCTCCACTAATCAAACGACATTATTTATTAATGGAAGATCCCTGGGAATTTCATCAAGATTTCCTGACTCCTATTAATTTGAAATGGAAAGGAATGTGGGTACGAGAGAGAGAGAGAGAGAGAGAGAGAGAGAGAGAGAGATGTCAAGGACTGCGTAGTTGTATAGCAGAGAGGAGAAAGCATGAGAAAAAAGAAATAAAAAAATTAACCAGCTGGAAGTTGAATGCAGGGATGAAAAGACGAATATCATCCATTTCTTGAGAAGAGTAAAAAGTATTTTGGAAGATTATTTGAAGATGACTGTAACATATAAAGGAAAGATATTAGAGGCAGGAGTATAAACCAAAAACGCTGCACAGTTTCACATTTTATTATCTTTGCTGGGTACGACATCATCTGTAGCAGGCTAATCAAAGTCTTCTGTTTATCGTTGTAACTAAGCTAAATATATGTATAAGTATGTATACACACATATACACACATATACTGTATATATTTATATACATGTGTGTATACATACTTATACATATATTTAGCTTAGTTACAACGATAAACGGAAGTCTTTGATTAGCCTGCTACAGATGATGTCGCACCCAGCAAAGATAATAAAATGTGAAGCTGTACAGCGTTTTTTGGTTTATGCTCCTACCCGTAATAATATCTTTCCTTTGTTGCTTTCTAATATTTTGCCATTAATCTCTTTTGAAAAAGGCAGTATCTAGATCTAAATAATGAACGTTCTCAGCGCCTCATGAAACTACTGTTTTTCTGGATGTAGATTACAAATTGTTTATTTTTTTTGTTAGTCGCTTAATAGTCGATTTAATGGCAGTAAAGATCTTTTCGTAGATTCAATACTTGAGCTACAGTGTTCTGGATTTCCGTAAAAGCCATTCCTACTTCATTCCCTACAGCAAGTACCAATGGAAAATGTAAAACTAATATTTTTACATGGCTCGGACTCGAGGAAAACAAGAGAGGAAGGAAAAAATCCTAACCACGAAAGAAGCAATCGACCTACCTGTTACCGAAGGAAAATCTGTAATTGGAAGACGGAAATAAAAGATAGACAGGAATTCCAGACCTGGTCAATATGAATGGTGTGCCTACGAACGTAAGCTATGAATCTTTTTCTATCTCATGGATACGTGCCAGGAAACTTTGGTGACAGCTACAAAGTCTGTATCCGGTATTTGAAATATGACAACCAAACATTGAAAATGCTTTTTGAATAATTATCGGAAAATAGCCAGCTTATCATCATTACTGTGAGTGTTGTTTGTAATCGTTATTGTTATAGAGATTTCATTTGCTAACCATGGTGACCCTAGTTCTTTCTTTGTGCATCAAAGATGTATGTTTACAGCCATCTAGATATCTACTTGAGCAGACCTTTCCAGCTTCGAAGAATAATATCTTAACCAATTGTTAATGCAATATGATTAATGGAGGGGTTTTAAGCCTTGTTATTTTTTTATACATTTTTTCCTCTGGCTCTCTCCAACCCTCACTAAGAAGACCTGTAGCTAGCTGACACCTCCATAAGTCAGCTGATAGGTCATCGAAATTGCGATAGAGAAAGAGAGATCGAGAGAGAGGCTGAGATTGTGACTACATATAGATTCACCATTTTTACTTGATTACCAGAGGGAAGGGAGAGACTGACACGATTATGATTCCCTGAAATTCTAAAGGCGATATAACAGACATATCCGAGAAATCATAAGTACGCAAGCTGGTGAGACACAAAGCCCTCCGCAAATATTCATATAAAATAAATTTATTTGTTTTATGAAGTGAAATTCTACACTAACGTGATTTTCTGGAAAGATTAAAGATTATACAGTATAGCATTTCTGATCCAATTTGATAAATCTAGCGGTAGCTAGCGTAAGTTCATTTTTTTTCATTATATTTTTCTAGACAATTCATATTATTGTGGAATTTCCCTTCTTGTACCTGAGTACGACACTGCCCGGATGTTTTAGACTTTGTTTTTCCTTTCTAACTATTAACTGGTATCCTCTCTCTCTCTCTCTCTCTCTCTCTCTCTCTCTCTCTCTCTCTCTCTCACACACACACACACACACACACACAAACAAAATTCGTAAGTAAATTAATTCCCTTCCAAACCGAACCGTTTACAGGAATCCAGGTTCATTCAACGCCTGAACAATAAAAGTAAGCGCAAATGATGTTTCCACAGAAGGACAATTTTCGACAGCAGGGTCGATCTAATTTTTCATATTATCACGGTTGCCATTTATTGCCAGGGAAATAAACAAAATGAATGGGGTCAGAGACTCACATCCTTTAACTTTTCTTTTCTCCGTTATTGTGGTTTTCTTTTCGGTAGAGTACTAATGCATAGTATGCATAGTTTTTTTTTAATACACGAACTTTGTGTGTAAAGAAATGTTGCACTGAGGGACAATGATCTTTAAGGCTTGTTCTGTAAAACTATAGTTCATTTGAAATAATAATAATAACAATATAGAAACAGCGAGAAAACAAAGGGTTTCAAAATTATACTGGATATGAAACCATATTTTTTAATGTTCCTTTGCAGAACGATAGCATTATTTAATGTTGGTACATTCGAAGAACAAAGAGAGAGAGAGAGAGAGAGAGAGAGAGAGAGGCCACGTTAGCTGGGTGGGAATGTTCTGCACTAATGCATTAATACAAATGGGATTAATTTTTTTCACATCAAGAACATTGGGCCTGATGAATAAAACTTCAGCAAATGCTTTTGCTTAGATTTTAAAGCAATTGCTTCAGTTCCCATGAATAAAACAAAGTAAATGCTTGCACTAGTAGCAAATGCTTGAGCAGCTTCTTAAGCTCAAGCCAAATGCTTATAATTATCAGCAATTGCTTCATTTCCAATGAGATAAAAAACATAACCAATGCTTGTATGCTTCTCAAAAGCAATTGCTTGAAAAAAGAAGTTTGATGCCTCACTAGGTGCTTGAACGCCTGAGAACTGGATCTGATGGCGGCTTTTCTCCAAATTCGTAAAAGGGAAACTTTCCGAAAATCGCCATACAACATTACCCTGCGATTACAGACAGTTGTACAGATTCAGTGAAGAAAATGTGGAACAGTTGGCACAACATTTTTAGGGGTGAATATGGAGAAACACGTGGAGGTGCTCTCTCAAATAAGGATCGAATGAAAACATTCTTAAGGTATGTGTCAGAGCCAGGCTACCAAAACGGCATTGGAGAGGAGATAGAAATGCATCAAACAAGTGTTAGTAGAGTTATTGGAGATGTTCTCAGAAAACTGTTGAAAAAATAAATTTATGGATAAGATTTCCCCAGGTCTGAGAAATTGAAATGAGAAGGGCCCAAGAGAGTGGTCAGAAAATATCAGTTTCCATATGCAATTGGATCAGTTGATTGCACTCATATGCCCATTCCACAATTTAAACATCATGGTGCTGAATATATAAATAGGAAAGGATTTGCAAGCATTAATGTCCAAGCCACTTGCAGTGGTGATGAAGTGTTCACTAGCATCGATGTTCAGTGGCCATGGAGCGCGCATGACAATAGGATCTTGAAGAACTCCGATATTCATAATGTAATGAGCAACCTCAATGATAATGGTAATTTTCTGTTGCTTGGGGACGGTGGATACCCTATAGTACTTGGTTAATGGCTCCATTATCTGTGCACCGTTGGGAACATGTTGCCGGTTTTAATGGTCAGTGATTTTTGATTGGAGAGAGAGACCTTACCTTACAGACCTTACAGTACGTTCAGGTTGCCCCAGGTCCCTCAGTGTGAGGCACCTCTGATGTTCACTCAAGAGAATTGCTAATGCATCTTCCGGTATATTTTGCAGCTTAATCTTGGATGGTCTGGGATGCAGCTTAGATATTTGTCGAGCTTATTCTCAAACACATCTACGCTCAATCCTGATATGTTCCTCAGATGAGCTGGTAGAGCACTGAATAGACGCTGCATTATCGATGCTGGTGCGTAGTGGATTAATAATGTCCTGTGTGCTTTCCTTAGTTTTCCTGGTATAGTTTTGGGCACTATTAATCTACACTCTGCTTGCTCTTTCGATATTTTGGCTCCATGAGAGAGAGAGAGAGAGAGAGAGAGAGAGAGAGCCAGAGCCAGGAACATACGTAGAGAGAGAGTCAGCAACTTACAGAGAGAGAGAGAGAGCCATGAACATACGCAGAGAGAGTCAGCAACTTACAGAGAGAGAGAGAGAGAGAGAGAGAGAGAGAGAGCCAGGAACATACGCAAAGAGAGAGAGTCAGCAACTTAACAGAAAGAGAAAGAGAGAGAGCCTGGAACATACACAGAGAGAGAAAGAGTCAGCAAATTACAGAGAGAGAGAGAGAGAGCCAGGAACACACGCAGAGAGAGAGTCAGCAATTTATAGAGAGAGAGTCAGCAGTCAGCAACTTACAGAGAGAGAGAGAGAGAGAGAGAGAGAGACAGGAATATAAGCAGAATATAAGCAGAGGGAGAGTTAACAACTTACAGTGAGAGAGAGAGAGAGAGAGAGAGAGAGTTAACAACTTACAGTGAGAGAGAGAGAGAGAGAGAGAAAGAGTCAGGAACATACAGTGAGAAAGAGATGCCTCGGTACAGGGAATGTGTGTGTGGAGCTGTTGACGGTCTTTGTAGGTTAAATCATTTCGTTCTTCTAGATTAAATATAATTGATATAGCGTTTCATTCTGGTAATATAAATTTATACTGATATTATATATTAAATATATTATCGAAAGTAATTTGAAGACTGGATCATGTCGACATATGTTTACTTTTATCAGAAAGAAGGAAAAAGTAACTGGCAACTATTTTTTGGCTTTTAACATTTTTTTCTGGATTGATATATCACTAATATCAAAGACTGGCGCACAACAGTGAATTATAATGTGGATGAGTGAGCTAGTGAGCGGACTGATTTTCATCTTACTAGTACAACAGTAGTAAAATAGGACGTCAGTATTCAAGCAATGATACAAATGAATCATATAAAGCAATTTTGTTGTTCTGCATTATGAAGGACTATTATGTTGCTCCGCATTCTATTGTTTAATAATGTGTGACAAATTGGAAGTTCATTACTCATAGGCTATAAGTGTTGCACACAGGAAAATTACATGTCTTGCAATTGTATTTTTACATAGGTAAAAATGTATCAGCCTCAAATCGTATTGGTTATACCACACCACGTCCCCTCATACAGTATACATTATACGGGCACTGTTGCAGTGTCCCTTTTAGGTCTAAACTGCGAAGTACACAAAGAAAACACACACACACCACGTCTCAACTCTGCAACTCTCTCTTTGCCAAAGGGGTTATACCTAAGGCCCAAAGGATAGGAGGTCTAACCAATGCAGGTAATTGGGTTAGCCAGATATGTATGTATATATATATGTATATATATATATATATATATATATATATATATACATATATATACATACGTATAAATATTATATTTTATTTATATACAAGGTGATATAACTATTTTTTTATTCATGTACATTTACGCAAATATACCGTCGGGAATGGATTAAAACATAAGTCGTATAATGGCTGGGTCTCTAAGCAAAGCTAGGACTCCATTCAGCAAAAGGTCGCAAACGTTGATAATTATTATTATTCATAAGATTTTAAGCAATTGCTTTTGCCTAAGCATTGGCTACCTTTTGCTACTTGAGCTTTGCTTTTTCTTACAAGCTTTTGCTTTGAGCAAATGCTTGCTTTTTATTCATCAGGCTCAATGAATGCCTTTCAGCAAAAAATTCAAACACGCAAACATGCAGAAACAAACACACACACACATTATATATATTACGTGTGTATGTATATATATATATATATATATATATATATATGTATGTATATACATAGCTGGCCAACCAGGCCCTGCCAGGGAAAACTCTCAATGACAGTCTAAGGGTAGGGGGAGGGAAAAGGGAAAGGGGAGGGGGTGGGGAAGGGAGAAGGGAGAGGGGGAGGGGTTTGTGTTGACGGTCTGACTGACAGTTCTACTTTTTTTCATTCGAGCGTTCACCCTTTGAACAGTCGTGTGTGAACTAAGAAGTGTTACTGTGGTGACTGTCTCTTTTATCCAGGTATTTCTGTGGTGACTGTCCCTTTTATCCAGGTACTACTGTGCTGTCTGTCACCTATAACCAGATATTATTGTGGTGGCATTTATCCAGGTATTACTGTGGTGACTGAAAAGCATTTTCATTAATATATTTGTATGGTCTTGAGTTCATGAAATGAGGTATGATAAACCCGTATAGTTTATGTACCGCTTAAGTTATAAAGGGGAGGGGGAAAGGAGGATGGGGGAAACTAAGGCGGCGAGGGAGCGGATTTGAAACCTCCTGTTATCTAAGTTGGGTCAAATGACGGCCACGCGCCAAATTTCGTCCGGATACAGCCAGGTAGTTCGGGTTTCTATAGTGCAAAACATACAAACAAACATACAAACATTCACTTTTATATGTAAGTATATGTAACGACCCGAGTGGGCCGTTATGCAGGTTCTTTAATATACTCAGGACGGGGCTGTCATGACTACGGCAGATGCAAATAAACAAAGGAGGGAAAACAACAAAAACAATATAATGAGCTCAAAATTAATTTATTTACAATATTTACAAACTGAGTCAGGTCTGGTAAAAAGATAAACCATAAATACAAAAAACTAAAAGGCAGCTCTAAAACAAAATCAAGTTAAAATAAACAAAAAAGTAGCTTTTAAAAAAGGCAAAAATAAACAACAGCAGGCAGAAAAGAAAACCAAACATACATCCTCCATCGGGGCACCAAGATTACCCTCAGCTGTACAACGGGACAAACCCGCCAGAAAACCCCGATGGAGACGTCAGGACAGCCTCACGCTGTCATCAAGATGAGCAGCCTTCCGTGGTCACACGACTACTCATGGTCACACTCCACCTCGGACGTGCTCCCACTTCGTAGGCGTGTCAACGGCTGCTCAAAACTCGACCAACGTCGACTCAAAAACTGCCTGCTGCTGCTGCCACTGCCGCCACCTTCGCCCCAACCAGACCCGACTGGCGAAAGAAAACGGCAGCTCGCCGACGAGAACATCAAAACAAAAAAACTTGAAGGTAAGGAGGCAATCCACAAAGGAACGAGCGGGGAACCAGCAGTTCCCGCAAAACCATCATAAACGTGACACCTCCCAAAAAAAAGAAAAAAGGTGTTTTTTTTTTTTTTACTCCCAAGCCCTCCAATGCCGCATTAACCTCGCCAGCCAAAAACAGAGCCAGTCCTGTCGCGGTCGCCATTGTAACGACTCCGAGTGGGCCGTTATGCAGGTTCTTATACTACAGGACGGGGCTGTCATGACTGACGGCAGATGCAACAAACAAAGAGGGGAAAACAACAAAAACAATATAATGAGCTCAAAATTAATTTATTTACAATATTTACAACCGAGTCAGGTCTGGTAAAAAGATAAAAACCATAAATACAAAAAAACCAAAAGGCAGCTCTAAACAAAATCAAGTTAAAATAAACAAAAAAAAGTAGCTTTAAAAAAAAAGGCAAAAATAAACAACAGCAGGCAGAAAAAGAAAACCAAACATACGTCCTCCATTGGGGCACCAAGACAGCCCTCAGCTGTACAACAGGGACAAAAACCCATAAACCAGAAAACCCCGATGGAGACGTCAGGACAGCCTCACGCTGTCATCAAAGATGAGCAGCTCGTGGTCACTGCGACTACTCATGGTCACACTCCACCTCAACGTGCTCCACTTCGTAGGCGTGCTCCAATTTGCTGCTCAAAAACTCGACCAACGTCGACTCCAAAACTGCCTGCTGCTGCTGCCCAACCAGACCCGACTGGCGAAAGAAAACGGCAGCTCACCGACGAGAACATCAAAACAAAAAAACTTGGAAGGTAAGAGGCAGCAGTCCACAAGGGAACGAGCGGGGAACCAGCAGTTCACAAAAACCATAGCTTAACGACAGTATATATATATATATATATATATATATATATATATATATATATATATATATATATATATATATATATATAATAGATAAGATATATAGATATATATAAACAAACAGGAAGAAGACGACAGTCAACAAAACAGTTACATATTTATTGTCAGAAACGCTTCGTAAACACATCATGGGTCTGTAAAATTGAAAAATACATATTAATTCTCTTAATTCAAAATAAAAGCTAAATTAAAAACAGTAGTTACATTCTTTAAACTTACAAAATCTATAAGAGGCAAAAAAGAGCAAAGAATTTTTTAAGTCAACCTGATCACAAGAAAGGGAAAGACGAAATGAGAACGCAAGCTCACGCATGCCAAGAAAATGCTTCGGCCAAGTGCAAAGCAGAAGACACGTTGGAGTATTGAAGAGGTGCATGACGTTTAATAAACAAAGACTCAAGGGTCGTTAAGTAGGCAGATCGTTTCGTAGTTCCAATTATGAAAAAAATGTTTTTTATCAATGTCAGTCTTGCATTTAACGGCATGATTTCTAATACTAGAAAATTCTGGGTTAGTTATTCGTGAGCCAGTTCTTTAGCTCAAACCTAAGTGGCTGTAATAACGGACCTGCAACATTCTCTTTGATGAGCCAACATAACTATCCAAGTCATCTTGGGCATTCAAATTTGTAAATAATATTGGACTTCATAAAGGCCTGCAGCTTGTTCTTATAATTAAGATAGCCGCCCATCTTTAGCGGATTCATAGGTATTAGATTCAGTTTCAGATATACAAACTCCTTTTCGATGAAGTCCAATATTATTTATAAATTTGAATGCCCAAGATGTCTTGGTAGTTGTTGGCTCGTCAAAGAGAATGTTGCAGGTCCGTTATTACAGCCACTTAGGTTTGAGCTACAGAACTGGCTCACGAATTACTAACCCCGAATTTTCTAGTACTAGAAATCATGCCGTTAAATGCAAGATTAATGCTGATAAAAAACATTTTTCCATAATTGGAACTAAAAACAACCTGCCTACCTAACGACCCTTGAGGCCTTTCTTTATTAAACGTCATGCACCTCTTCTAAACTCCAACGTGTCTTCTTCTCCCTTGCACTTGGCCTAAGCATTTTCTTGGCATGCGTGAGCTTGTGTTCTCACTTCGTCCTTCCCTTTCTTGTGATCAGGTTGGCTTTAAAAATTCTTTGCTCTTTTTTGCCTTTTATAGATTTTGTAAGTTTAAAGAATGTAACTACTGTTTTTAATTTAGCTTTTATTTTTAATTAAGAGAATTAATATGAATTTTCCAATTTTACAGACCGATGATGTGTTTTAAGTAACACGAAACGTTTCTAACAATAAATATGTAAGTGTTTTGTTGACTGTCGTCTTCTTTGGACTCTTGCTTGTTAATGCATTTCGCCTGAATATGTATATATATATATATATATATATATATATAAATATATATATATATATATATATATATATATATATATATATATATATATATATATATATATATATATATATATATATATATATATATATATATATATGAAAATGTGCGCATGTGTACATGCGCATTTGTGAGTGTATGTATGTGTATTCAATTCAAATTCAATTTAAGCAAATGTCTTTGATTAAAAAATCTGATAGAAAAATGCTTTCAGTCTGCAGATATAATCTTGAAACGCTTAATCGTTGGAGATTAAATAATTTCAGATATTCCGAAAAATTAAGCTTCCGACAAAGCAAAAATTAGGTAACAGAGAAATTGTACTTTATGTTTTTTGCTCTCTCTCTCTCTCTCTCTCTCTCTCTCTCTCTCTCTCTCTCTGGGGTGGGGAAAATGGAAGGAACTATGGTGTTGGTTAACTATGATAAAAATATAAAATGACTGATTAAACAGCAAGAAGCAAGCATCGCATCATTTTGAGCTGGAGGAGATCTGAAAAAAAGATGATGATAAAGGAAAATCTGGTGAGATTCTCATGAAGCTTCCCATATCATGTGACTAGACCGCCACTGGCAATAAAGTCGCCATTCTTTACCATATATCAGTAGCAGAAGGATAGGTTTTCTTGGTTTCATTCAAGACCTGTGCAAATAGCTGTCAAACTTCAACGAGTCACCATCAAAGGGATATGCAAAGGTTCTTGTTTCTGTAAACGGGATTAGTATTCACCTAACAAAGATGTAAAAAAAGAAAATAAACAAGTAAAAAATGCGTCGAAGTTTCGTCGGAGCAATCGAGTTTTGTGCACAGCGTATAATGCTGTATGAACCTCTCAGCCGCGACCCATGGAACGTTCAGTCACGGTGCGGTTGTGGCCTGTGTTGTTGGCACCGCTATATTTTATAGCGGTGCCAGACGCACTATCATGGCTAACTTTAACCGTGAATAAAATAAAAAGGCTGGATGCAATTTGATGATTGGAGGGTGGATGATCAACATACCAATTTGCAGCCCTCTAGCCGTAGTAGTTTTTAAGATCTGAAGGCTGACAGAAGAAGCGCGGACGGGCAGACAAATAGCCATCTCAGTAGTCTTCTTTTACAGAAAACTAAAACGAACTTCAATATATTATACTAAACAAATTGCAAATGGTGCTTTTAGGTAAACATTTTGCTTTGTCAAGTTTTCTTGCTATTTCTGCACTTGAGATTCAAAAAATTGAAAGGCTGAAACATATGAAGGAGGGAGTAAGACTTGCATTGGTGTCTAGCGCAAAAAATGTATATTGGTTCTCAAAGGAGAATCCGACACTAATGTGAACCATCCGAGGGGCTGGGAATATCTCTTTGTGGAAAGTACAGTAAAATCAATCAGTCAGTCAATAAATAAATTAGTAAAATATCCTTCCGATGCACCGAAGGCTAGGATGGAAAATCTGTAAAGCAAAGTATGATCAAAGACAAAACTTCCACCCATCTAGCAGTAACCTTTGTAAATATTTTAGTCTGTATTTTCTTTAGCGTTTAACGCACTGATTATGCTTCTCTCTCGTTTTCCACCCAACCGACAATTAATTCACAGAGTAGGTCGACACAGGCATACCGGAATTTTAAGGAATGTCTCCGTATTATCGCTACTCATTTCTGTGGGGAATTAAACGTTCGTCATTTATTTCGCTAGCTGAAGGTGTTATCACTGCGCTACGAGGCCTGAAGAGAGAGAGAGAGAGAGAGAGAGAGAGAGAGAGAGAGAGAGAGGCTCTTTAAATAGTGAATCACGTGTAAACAATTTAACCAAAAAGTCTTGAACTATCGAAGATGTAACTTAACCACCGAAATTATTTTAAGTTTCATTTTGGGTGGAATAAAAAGGCTGAGTGTTATCAGTGTATTTCAGTCATTCATTTGACAATTAAAAAAAAATTGTTAAAGCGGCAATACTTATTTAAAACTGTAACGCCTTACGCGATAATTATTCCAGAAGATTTCAGATATATATATTAATGATCACAAAATAAAGAAAATAGCTACCATCTAGGGCGAACTGGAAAGTACTGTACTTCATAATCACAAATAATACAGTATGTTCACTCAGCTGGAAGTTACCATATCGTTACGAGATGAAAATGATGCAGGGGAAAATGTGTGATATAAATTCCGTAAAACGTCCGGCTTTTGCAGCATGTAACTGAGAGCTAAAGAAAGAAACCAAGTGTTTATCTCTGCTAACCATGTCTTTTTGCCAATATCTGGAGCATTACACCCTTCCACTGAATCTTTCTCTCTCTCTCTGGATATGTGTGTGTGTATCATCGAACACGGCTTGCTGATAGGGTACAGCCCAAAGGGATATTGCCAATCTCGTGACCAATCTTATTCATCCTTTTCGTACAGTGTCTTCGGATCTAATACTCAGATAGCAGTTATGAACTTTAGCCTGGTTCATATAGAATGTTTCATGTTATGTGAAAGGAGTCTATTTTTTCTCAGTATTGTATCAGTATTGTACCATAAGAAGAAGAAGAAGAAGAGGAGGAGGAGGAGGAGGAGGAGGAGGAGGAGGAGGAGGAGGAGGAGGAGGAGGAGGAGGAGGAGGAGGAGGAAGTGTGGTAGATTCATATTGTGTAATATCCGAAATTTCTTTACCATTTTACTGGTTTTGATAATTCCGGGTTGAGGTATTTCGACATGATAGACAGCGGTGCACGATTCTTGTCCAAACGGCGAGGGTTTGAAGTACTGACAACCTTACGTGAACGTTATTCCATCATGGTGCAGGTCTCTGTTTATGTATCTTCGTCTTCTTGTACCCTCTTTAGAACAGGCCCTTGGTTCTGAGCGTCTGTTACTCATGGCATTTATTTTTGCTTCTTCTTAATACTTCTGTCCAGGAGTTGTAAGAAAATAAAATTTCGATGGAGATAACAAAAATTTTACTTTAGCCCAGCGTAGCTATTCCAAGAACTTACCGCAATTTCGTACTTCTAGGAAAAGAGACAAACTTTGAGTACTTTTTTCTCCTGGGTTTGTCGAGAAAAAGAATGGAGAGAAACATTCTTTCTCGAAATGCACCGATAATTCTTTTTAAACAATGATCTTTCAGAGTGTATGAACTAACCTCTGGTTTGTTTCTCATAATTTTTAAATTTTTGTAATCTAATTTTTAGTATTAAACTCCAGTTTTATCATCTATGAACTACAATCTTAAAATTATTTTTTTGTCAGAGCAGTCGCAATTTAATCATGACTATGTGCCTCATTGGTCCTATTTCTATTCTTTTATTTGATTTCGATACTTTCAACACTTACGTCAATAACTGAATGTTCAATTTTCTTCGCATGTCTTGAAGAAATCTCTGAGGCTCATGTCACTGGGAAATTCTGTCCTCACAGCTGTTGTCCAAGTTTGCAGAAGGAAACTTGAGCAGCAGCTTCGTTAATTTCTGGATTCTTGCTCTTTTTTCCAGGGCTTAGCTTTTTGTGTTTCCCGCCGACAAGAATCAGGTCAAGACACTTCGTTTAAGCAAGGACTGTGCTCCTTCCCGACCTGCAGATAGTTTTTCCCTTGTAACGATGCCTTGCTGTATTGCTGATTGTAGGTTAAGTGATTATCTGTTTTCTCAACTCTCTCTCTCTCTCTCTCTCTCTCTCTCTCTCTCTCTCTCTTTTCGCAAGTTAAAAGAGCTTTATGTGCACAAAAGTCACCCTTGACTTCCTGTTGCTGGAAGCAGTATTCTTAATATTTTTTTGCAGAACCCATATTTCTCGCCCAAAATTCCTCTCATACTTGTTCTGTCAATCTCCCATTCAATTTCATTCAATTTTATCCTTAATATAGGTTTCTCTGCATTCTTCAGTGTATCTTGGACATTTAAACAGCTACTTTTTAGGCGGCTAGGCTGTCATCACTGAAGGGCTGATCCCCATTCACGCACTTGCTTTTGGGAAAAGTTTTACTTTTTTTTTTTTTACCTAAAAAGCACTTTTCAAAGAGTCTCTGCTATCAGAGTATTCCCAGATCAGAACGAAGTACTTTGGGTCAGCTTATGTCTATGATTTAAGGATGGCAGAATCAAGCAGAAGACATGGCTACTAAAGTAACTTTTTCCATAATAATACCTTAGGTATGATAGTAAACTGTGTTTTTGTTTGGAAAGTACTGAGAGAGAGAGAGAGAGAGAGAGAGAGAGAGAGAGAGAGAGAGAGAGAGAGAGAGAGAGATCTAATAAACAAACAATCATTAACCCCGTGATTAACAATAAAACAATGCCTCATCACAGTGCAAATACCATCTTCAGATTAGGTAACAGCATGGTCGTTGCGTGAACCAAGTGTGTTTATCGGATTCTGGTCAGAGGGAAACTTTCAAGGAGCACAACAGATTCAAGAGCAAGATTCCAGAAATTGACGAGAACGTTCAGGGGAAAATCAGATATTTGAAGAAATGAGGGCAGTGGAAACAGACTGGTACATAAAACCATCTTTATTTGTGCCGACGTTTCAAGACAACTAGCCTCATTTTCAAGGCAACAGTAAACGAATAAATATTGTGAATTGTAAACACTTACAGATTATGCAAAAATCTCTTTAAAAACAAATTTTACATAAGGATAGATTGGGCATTGCTGGAGAGCTTCTTTGGTTTTCACTCACATTCCAGTCGCCCTCCTTCTCCCTTCTATATAGGTTGGTACCTCCAGCAATGCCTATTCTATCCTTATGTAAAGTTTGTTTTTAAAGAGATTTTTGTATGGTTTATATGTTTTTATAATTCACAATATTTATTCTTTTTATTGTAGCCTTGAAAATGAGACTAGTTGTCTTGAAACGTCGGCACAAATAAAGATGATTTTATACACACACACACACATATATATAAATTTTTTTCTACCTTAATTCAATTAAAAATAGTGTATGACGCATATAAAAGGGTTCCATAATATTTCTCTGAAAAATTTTCTTAGTGCAATAAGAATATTAATGAAGAAAAATCTGTTGTTTTTGGATATTGCCAAATTTTGCCTTTACATACGATTTTATTACATTTCATTTAGACAGGAATTTCTTAATTTCAAATACATTTTTAAAAATTGTATATTGATACTTCAGA
>NC_089795.1:23172767-23192767 GCF_040412425.1 Macrobrachium rosenbergii
CAGTCCCCGATATGATATATATATATATATATATATATATATATATATATCTCCTATATATATACATATATATATATCATATATTATATATATATATATATATATATATATATACATATATATACAGAGGACTGATGAAATTTGTTGTATACTGTATATGTATAAAAAGTATATCTCTGCATTTTCCCAGACCTTTACTGTCTGATTAACAGCTTCTCCACAAATGTCAAACCATCGTTGATTTATTTTCTCTCAGAACTTCTCTGGTTACTCAGCAACTTCGAGAACAGTCTTCCTCATGCTTTCCGCTGGAAACCTCCAATTGCACCACTCTCCTCCCAATAACATGTCTCAGCCTTTGTCATAAACATGGCCATGTGTGTATCTTCTTTTTATATATATATATATATATATATATATATATATATATATATATATATATATATTATATATATATATATATATATATATATATATATATTATATATATATATATATATATATATATATCTCATGCCTATATATATATTTATATATATATACATACACACATATATATATACATATACATACATATACATACATACATATACACACACACACATTGATAATAACGCTGACACGTTATTTACAAGGAAAAATTAAAAACTGGGTGTAAATCCAGACCGGTTTCGACTTTTTATCTAAATTATTTACAGAGGACAGTATATATGCTGTATGAACTTTACATCCGATCATACAAACCGATGGAATCCAGGTGCGAATGTTTGGTTGCCAACGGTCAGTACGATAGTTTGTACTTCCCCTCTAGCATATATACAGCAAATTTCTATCAGTCCTCTGTAAATATGAGTTATATTTGAAACCGTGGATGCATCACAGTAAGGGCTGGCGATTGCATTGACCGAGTTTGTGCCCAGACTATCGTTTATATGTCTACCCAGCTTTATGGTGGGTGCCAGCATTTGATGGTGCCAAGAAAGAGGGCGTGAGGATACCTGCCTTACCCTTGAGACTTTCTGAGAAACAAGCATGTTCTACCGTTCTGCCGATGTCCTAATGATAAGAGAACGAAGACGTATGATAAGAAAAGAAAAGGAAATATAAAGAGTCGCTGTAAATTATTTACCTTTGAAATTCTATCATAGCGGCATGCAACGTTGGCACGAAATGTGTAAAACAAAGGGGCTACAGTCGCATGCAACATTCATGTACTTCAGAAACAAACTGGGTTCTCAACATCATGTCATTCTATCGTAGGAACAAGACCAAGTATTGAGGATGCAGAACCCTAAGTGTTTAAAAAATAATTAAAATTATTATTATTATTATTATTATTATTATTATTATTATTATTATTATTATTATTATTATTATTATTATTATTAACTGTCAGTGTAACTGCTCCTTCTTTACGACAAACTTGAAGCATCTGCAATTTCATTGTGTCTACAGTATATCGATTTTCTTCATTTTTACTTACTTGTTCAAGGTCAATGCTGGGAGTTTACGAATTAAAATGTCTCATGACCCATGTTACAGACAAAAACAATTATCGGTATTAGCAAAAGGACACTATATATATATATATATATATATATATATATATATATATATATATATATATATATATATATATATATATATATATATATATATATATATATATATATATATATATATATATATATATATATATATATATATATATATATATATATATATATATATATATAATATATATATATGTGTGTGTGTGTGTGTGTGTGTGTGTGTGTGTTTTACCAATCCATAAATTCATTAAAAGTCACATTTTTAACTGAGCTGTGTGGTATAAATATTACTTAGCTAGATACCACTGGAAAGGTTATTTATAGTAAACTGACATGGAGGCCAAAATAAATGTTCTGTTATTTTTGTTACTTTATTTATCGTCTATGCTTTTTACATCACAGAAGATAAAAACATTTTTAGGCTAACTGCAACTTATCATTTCAGTGTTTGGTTTTGTTTTTCGCTTCCATTGAAAAAACTGCAATAGTAAAATATATTAAATTGGGAAATGACTCCACAAGCAACTAACTTTACGCAACCGACCAGTGGGAAATAATGTTAAACAGAAACGTGTTCTCCAAATTTTCGAAAAGTATATTCTTACAATTGACAAGAACGTGTCGTGGTTAGGTTTCCTATTTATTTATGATTATACGAATCTACCAAATACCAATATTACGAAGTAAAATATTAGTGACTGTCCTCTTATTTCTTCACGATTTTACAAGAGAGTAGTATGACACAAACTTGCTAACTGGCCTCTAATTTCTCCTTAGGAGTGTAAATTTCCGGTAATTACGATAGTGTTGGGTAATTTATTTCATTAGCAAAGTTAAATTAATGCTACTAACCCAAGGGGCCAAAATAGCTACATGCAGAGGTATGTTAAACAGGACGTTGGTGTTTGATCTTTAAAGCCTTCCACAGACATTTTGATAATGACAGGGATGAAACATTTCCCCGTATATTACCAGGAATGATTTAACCTCAAAGAGAACACTGGCTCTCTCTCTCTCTCTCTCTCTCTCTCTCTCTCTCTCTCTCTCTCTCTCTCTCTCTCTCTGGCCTCATAGTGCTGTGGTAGCACCTTCAGCTAACTAAAGATATGACTAGCGTTTGATTCCCCAAAGGAATGAGGAGGGATAATATGGAAGCCTTACAATTACCTAAAATTCCGGTATGCCGCTGTCGACCTACCCATTAAATTAGTTGGTGTTGTGGGTGGAGAGAGAGAGAAAAAAGAAAAAAAGAAGAAAAGAAGAAGAGAGAATAGTCCGTACTATTACACTACAGAAAATACAAACTTAAAATATTTGCAAGGTTACTGCCAGATTGATAGACATTATGTCTCTTGATTATTCTTTGTTTGTCAGATTGATCTTCGGGCATTGACAATTTTATTTATTTATTTATTCTGTACTTTCCACAAGGAGATGTCTCAAGCCCCTAGAATCGTTCATCTTAGTGTATGTTTCGCCTTTGAAAACCAGTAAGATTTTTGCGGTAGACAGCAGTACAAGTCTTACTCCTTTGCGGATGACTGTCTTTTAAGTTTTTGGAATCTCTTGTGCAGAAATAGCTATAAAAACTTGACGACGCAAAATATTTGGTTACAAGTGTCATCTGTAATTTGTTTAGTATATTGAAGTTCTTTCTTTCTAATAATACCTTTGTTAGATAGATACTAATTCCGATGACTTGATGGAGTTGACAGCTATAAAGCAAAAAAGCAAGACCAGACTATAACACACAGACAGAGAGAGAGAGAGAGAGAGAGAGAGAGGAAGGGCCCAAGAAAAATGCTTTCTTTAGGTCTTGAATGAAAGAAACGAAACCTATTCGTATGCTATTGACACATGGTAAAGAATGGCGATTTTATTGCCAGTGGAGGTCTAATCACATGATATAGGAAGCCTCATGAGAATCTCAGCAGATTTTCATTTATCATTCATTATCTTTTTTTGTTCAGATCTTCTCCAGCTCAAAATGATGCCGGTGCTAGATTTTATTGATTCTTGCTGTTTCATCAGTCATTTCTTTCTTCGTGCTTAACCAACACTACAGAGAGAGAGAGAGAGAGAGAGAGATCAAAAAAACATTTTGAAGTAGAATTTCTTCAGTCATCTAATTTGTGGTTTGTCGGAAGCTTCATTTTTTTCGGAATATCCATCTCCATCGACTAAGAGTTTCAAGATTATATCTGTAAACTGAAAGCATATCAGTTTTCTAATTAAAGACATTTGCTTCAACTGAGCACACACACCCATTCACACATACACACACATATATATATACATATATATATATATATATATATATATATATATATATATATATATATATATATATATATATATATATATATATATATATGTGTGTGTGTGTGTGTGTGTGTGTGTGTATATAATATATATTAATATATATATGAATATATATATATATATATATATACTATATATATATATACATGTATATATAATATATATATATTATATATATATATATATATATATATATATATATATATATATATATTTTATATATATATATATATATATATATATATATATATATATATATATATATACAGTATATACACATATATATATATATATATATATATACTATATATATATATATATATATATATTTATATACATACATACATATATATATATATATATATATATATATATATATATATATATATATATATATATATATATATATATATATAATGTGTGTGTCTGTGTGTGTGTGCGTGTTTGGATTATTGCTTAAATGTAGTCATTGTCTTTAATGTGAAAAAATTAATCCCATTTGTATTAATGCACTAGTGCAGAACGTTCCCAGCAGCTAACGTGGCTCCACCCCCTTTCTCTCTCTCTCTCTCTCTCTCTCTCTCTCTCTCTCTCTCTCTCTCTCTCTCTGATGTACCCACACTAAATAATGTTAACGTTCTCCAAAGGAACATTAAAAAATATTGTTTTCATATCCAGCATAAGAAGAAACCCTTTGTACTCTCGCTCTCTCTCTTTATTCTTGTTATTATTATTTCAAAAGAACTCGAATTTTACGGAAGAAGCCTCGGAGGTCATTGTCGCTCAGTGCAGTATTTCTTCAAATACAAAGTCCATGTGATAAAGGAACAAACTATGTGTACCATTCATCATTACTGCCCCGAAAAGAAAAACCGCAATAACGGAGGAAAGAAAAGCTGAAAGGAAGTAAGTCCCTGGCGTTTTTCATTTTGTTTATTTTTCCTGGCAATAAATAGTATCCGAAATAATATGAAAAGATTCGATCGAGCGCTGAGGCCGTAAAGTGTCCTTCTGTGGAACATCATTTGCGCTTGCTTTTATTGCCCGGGCGGTGAATGAATCTGGTTCCTGTAAACGGTTTGGTTTGTGTGGGAATTCATTTATTTTTGTGCACTCTGTGTGTATGTGCAGGTGTGTGTGTAAGAGAGAGAGAGAGAGAGAGAGAGACAGACAGACAGACAGAGAGAAAGAGCGCAGAGAAGTGGATGTCATTCAATCGTTGAAGAAAAGAAAAAAAATATTCACAACCATAATTTGGCGTGTAGTTAAAGGCGTGTATATTAATATACCCAGTGTGTGTGTATATATATATATATATATATATATATATATATATATATATATATATATATATATATATATATATATATATATATATATATATATATATATATATATATATATATGAAACTCAACAGTGATATGAAATGTCTAGAAAAATATTAAAAATATTATCTTTTTCCAGCCACCGCTAGTTTATCAGACTATACATTTTCCCCATAAAATTCATATTATCTTAGAATTTCTCTTTATAAATCATTATTTATTAAACAATATCATCAATCTATTTTAATAGTAATATTGCATACAAACGTTTGGATCTCGTCTATTTGTGTACTTATGATTTCTCCGCTACGTCTTCCACATCACCTTTGGTATTTCATGGAATCATAATAGTGCCAATCTGTGTCTTATCTCTGTTAATGAAGTATAAAAGGTAAATATATGAAGTCAGCCAGCTGCAGAGTTTGCTAAGTGATCCTTTTTTACTCAGGAGTGGTGTACAAGTATTCAATACCTCCTTCATTTATCGTAGCGTAATTGGTCCCGTTGCGAGTTTTTTACGAAAAAAAGCGTTTATCACACGACTGACTACAGCTGGCGCTTGAGATTTCCACCGATTGTTGTCACTCCGATGGTCAAGTTATAATAAACACCGGGCCTCTGCAAGGTAACACCGGAACTTTACCGTATTATTGCTACTATTGCGGTGTATTTACATTCAGGATTTCGAATCTTGCTGCGTGTTGAGTCTCTTACAAATCTTTGGCAGTCATTATAACTGTTTCTGTGGGCGTTCACCCATAATCTGACGTGAGTAAACGTCCAAAATTTACGAGATTTAGAATAAGTTACGCACAGCTCTAAAGCTTTGTCTTTCCCAGGACGTTCTTGGCACGAGTTGGACTTTGAGTTCCTGTTCTAACGGTGAAGCTTCACGCTTGATAAAGCTGCTCTCTTTAGCAACAGGTATGTAGGAGGTATTTTTTTTCCCGCAAGTTTAGTTTTAAGTAATTTTTTGTCATACATTTTCTTTTTTAATTTGTCATAAATATATTTTTTCAGTTTTTTTAATAAATTTTATTTTTCATTTGTCATAAATTTACTTTTAAATTTTTGTAATAAATTTACTTGTTTAAATCTTTAAAATAAATTTACTTTTTTAATTTGCCATAAATTTACTTTTTTTATTTTTGTAATAAATTTAATTTTTTAATGTCATAAATTTACCTTTTACATTTTTAAATAAATTTACTTTTTTAATTTGTCATAAATTTACTCTATTAATTTTTGTAATAAATTTACTTTTTTAATTTGTATATACTGTTCTTGATCAACATCACTCTATCCTCCACCCCTTTTTTTCTGGTGGTAAGGATAGACTCCATCTATTGCTTAGTTTTCTTGTAAGTTCAGATAGGTATTAGGTGTTTAAATGTACTTGTCACCTCCCACTGAGTTAAGTTTGCAAAAGCTCCTGAGGTTTGAGGAAATTAAGAATGTGTATGCCATCAAACGACAATATTCAGCGTTAAAAGAAATGAAATTTATGTACAGTCCTAAGTGTCTTGGTATGTTTTACTTAAGAATTTTAACGTCCTGAAAATGGATTAAGTTCGTGGTTCGGTGAAGTCAGATAAATCTTGGCCACTATTCTTAAAGGTTTTGCCCGAATTTAAATTTTTAAGCGTAAAGTTGGCGCTAGACTTAATAGGATTTTCAGAGGATTCGAACTTGGTATTTCCTTTCTCGCGACCGAAAATTTCTGCGTATAGGGGTTATGGAAGCTCCCTAAATTTACGATAATAGGGCTTGCTTACCCAGTAGCTAATCACTTGGAAATCATCAAAACCATACAAATTCTCCCCAGACAGAGATTATGTCCAGAGTAATGTTTGGATTTCTGCTGTTAGATGGAGTTAGTTTTATGAAGTTTGTCAGTAACTCATAGCTAGGAACTTTCAGCTCCTGTTAACAGACAGCGAGAAAGCAATATTGTGTTTAGTTGAAAGTATAGAAATTTTAAGTCATGGATATTTTTTGCATAGAATAATTTGAATTTTTGTTAGTGTGACTGGGTTGTAATCAAGTTAAGTTTGTCAGGTATGTTGGTTAGTTTTGATACTATTAGGTTACTTATAGCATAAGCAGTGTATTTATGATGCTATCTGCTAAAACTGTTACTCTATGAACACAGGCAATGAGTTTGTTACTCTGTGAACACAGGCAATGGGTTTGCTACTCTGTGAACACAAGAATGAGTTCGTTACTCTAATGAACACAGGCAATGAGTTTGTATTTTACTCTATGAACACAGGCAATGGGTTTTATTAATCTATGAACACAGCCAATGAGTTTATTAATCTACTCGCTTTCACATTGAGAAAAGACTTCGCTACCCATGAACTTAGGCAATGCGTTTTGTTACCTCTGAACACAGGCAATGTGATTTCAGCCCTCTTTTTTTTACACAGCCAATTGAGTTTGTGTAATGGCACTATTTGCTTTATATACTGATTGAGAAACCTCCCTGGCTTCTCTTTATGGTTTCAGCTCAGCTCACCTCCATTCTTTTCTTATGACAATTTATATATTTTATTACCCCCCTTTTGATATATTCATCACTTTACACCTGTGATTTCAGCCCATATTTTTTATAATGGCAATGCCTAGATTGAAAAATGGGGTATAAAAGTGAATGTTTGTTTGTTTGTAGGTTTCAACTGATTTATGTATGTAACTTTGTGCGCTGTAGAAATCCAAACCGCTTGACCAATCCAGACAAAATTTGGCACGTGGCCATAATTTTACCCATCTTAGATAATAGGACAGGTTCAAACCCCATACCCCTCCTCCTTCCCCCTTCCTTCCTTCCCCATCCACCGTCCCCCTTCCTTTGGCAACATGTGGTAAATAACTATGGGTTTATCATACCTCATTTCATGTACTCGAGACCATAGAAATATATTATTGAAAATGCTTTTCAGTCACCCACAGTAATACCCCTGGATAAAATGGACAATCACACAGTCATGCCTGGATAAAGGGACAGTGACACAGTAATATCTGGATAAAAGCATGGACCCAGTCACCACAGTAATACCTGGATAAAGGGAGTCACCACAGCAATACCTGGATAAGGGACAGTCTACAATAAAACCTGGATAAAAGGACAGTCACCTTAGTAATACCTGGATGAAAAGGACAGTCACCACAATAATATCTGGATAAGAGGACAGACACCACAGTAATGCCTGGATAAAAGGGACAGTCACCACAGTAATATCTGGATAAAGGGGACAGTCTACAGTAATATCTGGATAACAGGGACAGTCACCACAGTAATATCTGGATAAAAGGGACAGTCACCACAGTAATATCTGGATAAAGGGACAGTCACTACAATAATGCCTGGGATAAAGGGACAGTCACCACAGTAATACCCTGTATAAAAAGGACAGTCACCACAATAATGCCGGATAAAAAGGAGTCACCACAATAATACCTGGATAAAATCAGACAGTAATCACCAATATCTAGATAAAGGACAGACAGCACAGCCAGCCTACCCTGGATAAAAGGACAGTCTACAGTAATATCTGGATAACAGGGACAGTCACCACAGTAATGCATGGATACAGGGACAGTCACCACAGTAATGTCTCTCAGTTTACACACGCCTGTTTGAAGGGTGAACGTTCTCTTGAAGAAAGTATAACTGTCAATCGGACCGTCAACACAAACCCCACTTTTCCAACTTTTCCTCCTCCTCCCCTATCCCTTCCACCACCCCTTCCTCTTCCCTCCCATGTAGGCTGTCCTTCCCTCTCCCTTTTTCCCCATATCCTTATATATCCCCTTCCCCATGTATATTGTCATTCACTATATTTTCTATATATAATATATATTGGCCATATATATATATGTTTATATATATACACATACATACACACACACACACACACACACACACACACATATATATATATATATATATATATATATATATATATATATATATATATACACACACATGGTAATAAGCATTCTAACTGTTGAGGCATAGGTAAGTGTATGTGATAATTTTTAATGAAGACAATTGAAAGTAAGTCAGCCATCTTCTCCTAACACCACTTGCTACTCACACACATTAAGAAAACGGTGCCTCTTCTAATAATGTGAGCATTCCGTACCCGAGCATCAAGAAATTTGAATTTTGGGGGCTAATTTGAATGGCATTCTGTAACCTTAAAATTTCATTATTTCAAAAAAACAAACCCCGAAAGCCACCCCTCCGGGTACGAGCTTCAGAAAAACTAAATATCGGCTATATCTTTCACCTTTGTTACCCCAGATTTGTTACTTACCACCCACCCCTATGACATCTCCTGAATGCCCAAAAATCGATATCTGGATTTTGGAACAGCTGAACGGATTTGGGTGACATTTGGCACGATGAATCTTAGAAAACCTTTGTCCAAGCCAAACTCTTTGTTTCATCCCATTAGGTGATCTAATTTCAGATCATCACGATCGGTTGAATATTTCCAGAGTTATATAGGGCCAAAGTCGGAGTTTTAGTATATCCGGGTGGCTCAGGGCTTACTAACCACCTAACGGCGTGTGGTTATTGATGTGATGACGCTAACAAATGTCATTTTAAAAATTACTACACAGATGTGATCTTAAGAGAATGTGTTCCTCATATTCCTTAGGCTTTCTTTTTGCTTCTTTTTCAGCATTGTTACTCAAATAGTGAATGGCAATAAGTTATTAGATTTTGGGGAAAATACGAGTAAGTTTTGTGGAAAAGTTTTACCGAAAAAAATTAAAGAAATCACGTCATACATTTCTAGTCTCAGTGACTTCTCCGTAGGTTATGGCATTTATGTAGACTTGTTTGTTCGTCTGTTTGCCTCAAAGATTATTAGCAGGATTACGAAAAATGTTATTTATTCATTTTTACGAAAAGTATACCGAAAATGCCAGCTCGTGCTCAGCAAATAGTAAATTAGAACTTTGGAAAGATATGAGAGTAACTTTGGGGAGAAGGGACGTTTGATGTTGGGGACCAGTTGTGGAATGCCGAGTTTTGGTGGATGTTTCTATCCATAAATGCCCCTTTCTTAATACTCTACGTGCGATGCATAGCTGGACATCGGGAATAGCGGAAGAATTTTACGAGCAACTCAATAGCCTGGTAGTTCAGTGAAGTATTTAATTTCAACTCCGTCAAAGGAATTCTTTTCCGAGCGTGATAAAACTTGTGAAAACAGGAGGGCAATAAAGCAAACTTTTTAATTGGGATGTGACTTTTAATATCAGTAGTGTCTTCAACTGTAAAAAGATGACGATACTCTCAGGAAATATCACAAATACCGCAATGAATGACTTAAGTGCATCTAATATTTTGTAAAAAAGAAAAAAAAAATGACATCACAATGATGTATGAACTTGTTTCTTCATTTTTTATTTGAACTTTACCTGGTGTGATATATTACACCTTTTTTTTCTGCACCGAAAAAAATTATGTTTTAGTCATCTTATGCCACTTCCTTCGCTCTTTTTTTACTCTCAGTGTCTCTCTTTGAAGCAGATAACAAGAAAGACACCTGTGCAAACATATGTCATAGACAGATTATACCTAATTGCTATGGCGATTATTTATACATTATTGAATATTGTATAAATATACATTATTTTACATATCATAAAGAATTTTACGAGTAATAAGCGCATATTTATATATATATATATATATATATATATATATATA
This sequence comes from Macrobrachium rosenbergii, assembly GCF_040412425.1. Lineage (NCBI taxonomy): Eukaryota > Metazoa > Arthropoda > Malacostraca > Decapoda > Palaemonidae > Macrobrachium > Macrobrachium rosenbergii. Next base: position 23,183,700 of record NC_089795.1, read on the forward strand.
TATATATATATATATATATATATATATATATATATATATATATAGAAGCAATGGGAAGATGAACCAATGAAGAGAGAGAAAGATAACTTTGAAATACGCTGAGCCTAGTAAAAGAATTTTTGCTTTCTACCAGAACTGTTGCAAAACTGAGTTTAGGTAAAGGACGTTTCCTTGTACGAAAACTATTCGAAAATTGAGCCTGGCTAAATGAGGGAGAGGAGGCGAGATAACTTTGTAATACGCTTAGCTTAGGATAGGAGCTTTCCTTTGCATTATAACCATAGTACAAGATAGCCTGTCTAGAAAAAATATAATTTTGTAGGCTCTTGAACAAATGCCAGGAAACATTTGTATTTTACATAATATTTAGCTCTGATTTATAAAAATCACTCCCTTGAATTGATACTTTTCTCGAAACAGAATGTTTTTCTTGGGATTTTTTTGTGTGAGTGTACTCTTTCCTTCTGGAATTTTTGTCAAAGCAAACTATTTTTAAGAAAATGTGACTCTGTTTATGGCTGCAGGCCAGTCAGCCACACAAAAACTAAAGCAATCTTCATCATAAACCTTGTAAGGAAAATAACTCTTCATCTTCTTTAATCATTTCCAAAAAATAAACCGGAGCTAATCACTTGACCTTTCTTCTGAGTGGTAATGATGTAATCTATTAGTCATAAAAAAAGCCGCCTGTTCAACATCAATTCATGTAATCACTCACAATTCAAGACCTTGACACACTATAAGGTTCTGGACAATTAAGAAGTCTGTAGTGGTAGCATCTTTTGTCTTTATCCTTCACTCTTTTTGTTTTTTAAGTCTTTGTTCTCATTTTCGAATACAATGAATCTTTTTCTCTTTTATTTCCATTAATAATAAAAGGTTAGTCTGGTCGAGTCTGGGCGGGTCGGGACAATAAGCTAAAAAACAAAAAAACAAAAAAATCATGGTACCCGTTGATCTAAATAGTGAATTGGGTCTATAGCGATTAGCAGACAATGGCGATCACCGGGAGGGTTGAACTCTATTCAACAATTAGGGGCTATCATCTTCCGGCAACCTCGCCTTCATAGGCAGAAAATGCTTTCCTGCGCAAATCTTCAAGGGCTGTGTTATATACAGTATATATATATATATATATATATATATATATATATATATATATATATATATATATATATATATATATATATATATATATATATATATATATATATATATATATATATATATATATATATATATATATATATATATGTATATATTATATATATATATAATTATATATATATATATATATATATATATATATATATATATATATATATATATATATATATATATATATATATATATATATATATATATGTGTGTGTGTGTGTGTGTGTGTGTGTGTGTGTGTTAGGTTTGGAACTAATGAACACATGAGCACGTGTTTCACAAAAATAAGTTTCTGACTCACATCGGGATCGATCCCCGGTCTCTCAAATGAGACCAGTGCAATATTGATTGACCCACGCACGTCATACAAGAAGATGGAGCCTAAGTACTTCTATACTTGAGGTTTTTCCTGGGCAGGCTGTCGCCTAACACACGTATACCAGTGGATTTTACCCAATCTCCCAACGCACAAGAGAGTCAGTTGGTAGCATGTTGTTCGAATTACCGCTTCAGTGTGAACATCATGGCACTAGTGAACACATAAGCTCGTGTTTTTCAGAAATAATATTTTGTCTCACATCGGGATCGAACCTCGGTCTCTCAAATCAAAGGCCAGGCCGCTACCAATTGCCCCACACATGTCTTACAATATTCCTTTTGTATCTGAGGTTTTTCCCTATCAGGCTGCCGTCTCACATACGCTGAATCACTGGTGGGTCGGGAAGTTTGGTAAAATATAAATCTATATAAAATACAGCTAAATTGCAGACATTTTAACTGAACTTTAGGTTACTTGATTCATTGTTTTACTTTTCAAAATCAGTGAAAGAAAATATTGGTTAAAGAAATCACAGGATTAAAATTCTATTGTAAACCTTATTCCCCTTACAGAACTATTTGAATACATATAAGTAAAAATCTCAGCTAGTGTGGAATGATCACCGATTCCTTCACAATGAAATGTTTTGGGTACCAGAGGAATGACAATACATTACAAAATATATTACCGAAAATATTTCCTATTTTTTAAATAAATGAATATTGAAGACAAGGTGGTTGTAGTTAAGAGAGAGAGAGAGAGAATTTTACATTATATTTCTAAAATCTATAGATACAGATAAGCATTTATTTTTCATATGATCGTAAAAATGAAGTATATGGATAGAGTGATAGAAAAAGAGATAATAGATAGAGACATAGCTGTAACAGTATACTTTATTTCGTATCAAAAATTAAAAAAAAACAAGTTCTTCGTCATAAGATGACGTATAACAATACAAATCCAGATCTATACAGCCTGTGTTCCTAAAACAATTTATGGCAAAAAAGGGTATGAAAAGTCATACGTAATTCGATTAAATAATATTTATCTAAAACACTCTTCAAAGTCTGTCAACTCGTCTGAGGTGTGCCCATTGGGATATGGAATGGTACCGTTCTGAATGCAAAGCCTAATTCCCCGACGTGTCCCTTCCCGGTTCGGTAGGATCATATAATGCAGTGAACGAATTCTGGAAACACTAGCCATGAATCATTGCCATGACACGCACCCAGAAATTATTCATTCTTTTTCGATATACAAACAAATGGACTCCCAGAGAGATTGAAAAGCCTTGAAAAAGATTCGTACTCTCAGTTGCACTCGCCAGGGAATACGGCTGGAAAGTAAGGATACTGGAAAACTAAAAGAATTCCTGATACAGAAAGCAACCAAGGACCTGGAACTAGATTTACGGCGCTCACACGCCTCTTGGGAAACCTTTTCCTTTCTCCTTACCTTTCTTTAGGAAGTAGAGCCGCTATTATGAGCTAAGTTGAATTAAGGATTACGTTTTAGATCAAATTAAAGTCAGTATTTCCTTGCAGGTTAGATATCAAATTCAAAAGAAATCCGTGAATTCCAGTAACATTTTCTAAAATACATTCGAACTATCGCATTTGAATATGAGAAACTGCATAAGCCTAGTTGGAGAATTGTGAATCATCAATTTACAAGGGTTACTGATGACAGTCTTTACTTCTCTTTGATCAATTGCATATAGATATTCATGGTCATACATTTCAGTTTGTTGGCTTTATTGTTCCATATTTCAGTTTGTCAGCTTCATTGTTCCAGACTTCAGTTTGTCAGCTTTATTGTTCCAGATTTCAGTTTGTCAGCTTTATTGTTCCAGATTTCAGTTTGTCAGCTTTATTGTTCCAGATTTCAGTTTGTCAGCTTTATTGTTCCAGATTTCAGTTTGTCAGCGTCATTGTTCCAGACTTCAGTTTGTCAGCTTTATTGTTCCAGATTTCAGTTTGTCAGCTTTACTGTTCCAGATTTCAGTTTGTCAGCTTTATTGTTCCAGATTTCAGTTTGTCAGCTTTATTGTTCCAGATTTCAGTTTGTCAGCTTTATTGTTCCAGATTTCAGTTTGTCAGCTTCATTGTTCTAGATTTCAGTTTGTCAGCTTTATTGTTCCAGATTTCAGTTTGTCAGCTTTACTGTTCCAGATTCTAAAAGATTTTGGAACCCATAGTGTTTAACCTGGGCACAATAAAATATACTCATGTCCATGAATGACATTGTGTAGAGTTGGTTTGCTGTTCATTTAAGGCTGCTGCTTTTACTATCGTTCCAGAGTTGCATGAAATCAAATATTACATTCACGATAAATATTTTCAAAATTAATTTGACGTCTCTTCTATTATGGAATGTTTTACTGCTTTATTGAAACACGTATCTATTCCATGAACAAGGGATAGAGATTAATGGCAAGATTCTTTATTTATAATATTGCAGATCAAAACAAAAGCGGTTGCACAGTGATAACATATATATATAATCTAAATGAATTATTCGACCCAACGAAATTATTTAATTCAGAACGCTTGACACACCAGTAGAGTTTTGTTATTACAGTGGGCCACCACTCAGATATACGAATATATGAGATTTTATCGCAGGTATATTACACCTCCACGAGCTGAGGTAGTGGAATGACATTCAGTGTCATATTCCTGCTTCTAAACATTAGGGATTATACTGATAATTCCATTTCTAATAAAATATAATTAGTAATGTCACAAAACCAATGTATGAAAGTCCTTAATACAAAACATAATTAATGACGTTTCCTCAGGTCTTGGTAACACTTGCTTCTAGACCCTGATATACTGTTTACCAATAATATCAGAATAGCAGATTGTTATTGTACACGTATTATCCAACATGTAGTTTTATCAGTCCATCTGTATGCCATACTCCTGAAATGATTTTTTGCTCATATTGTCAGAAATGTCACTAATTTGCTCTTTATTACGATATTCAACAAAACCATCAAGATATTTACTAGAAATATATGCAGATGTACAATACGATCCTCCTATTAAGTAGTTTCTCTGACCAAAAAAAAAAAAAAAAAACCGGTTGTTATTTCTGCAAAACTTTGATTTTCACTTACAATGTTTAACTAAATGTATCCCGGAAATAAAACTCACTAGTGACAATGCAACCGATATAAATGTTGAGATGAAATCATCCAGACGAAAATATTGATAAAATAGAATTCAGAGACGAAAAACCGGTCATTAATTTTTAGAAGGCATCGAAAAAAGTAGTAACATACACTTTAAGACAGACGAAATTCGAGTTATGGCGTTTTAGATGTTATCTATAAATCAAAAAGACCGTTAAATAAACCTTCCAACCAGATCATCTGCAGATATATTATTCGAGACGAAAAAAAAAAAAAAAAAGCTTTATCCCGAAAAAATGGGGATACGTAAGTGGAGAGTTGATGTAGGTATTCAGAATGAATAGGAATGAGAAGTCAATTCAGAGGTCTCCCTAATCATTAGGATCCTCTGGAGGCCTATATGGAATACTAATAGGCCCAAAGTCCTCGGTCCATCCTCGAGCCATTCGAAAGAGAAGAATGCCGTAAAGCCAAGGATGAACGAGAAGAGCTCCTGAGAGTGATATCACCATGAAGTGAGTATGATAAAATAAGGCAATTTGTCATTGTCATTCCATAAGGCTCTTTCTTCCCCACTGAATAATTTCAATAATACTTACTCAAGCGCCTGTTGGCCATCCAAGATCGTTATTGCTTCACAGACTGCTGGTTTTGAAAGAATAGAACGTCATACTGATAGGACGAATTGTATGGAGAGTCAGTAAGGTCGCTGTTTGGACGCTAAGAATTTTGAAAAAAATTATATAACTTCGAGTCTATTAAATGTTAGGTTTATTTTTCAGTTCAAATTTTACTTTTGCTGCTGTTGTGAGTGTCGTTGTTTTTCTGTGGTTTCTATTTGTCTTCTAGCTGCATGTTGTAAATATAAACTTTTTATTCAAGAGCATTTTCAGGACGTTTACAGACTTCGTTACTTTTAGTTTAAATACAAGTGCTAAATAATAGAAAATCACCCTTTACAGAATATAGTTTTATAGAACCTAAATCCCATTCTCTTTCGATTGTTTAAATTATGTAAAAATATATTTAAACGTAAAGAAATTTCTTTGAAGAAATTAATTTTCATGTGCTTTTATCCCAATGCCGCCACCCATTAGAATTTTATATTGACTCATTTGAAAACTATAAATGCTAAAAAAGAACTGTAAACCTTTCCGGTTAGAATGTTATATATTTTTAAAATGATTGGGTTATTTTTGTTCGTTTGAGAGAGCTTCATAATCTACCAGTTAAAAATAAACTGAGTCTTGTCAATTATTTTTTTTTACAGTTCCATCTGCAAATAAACGGCTGGTTAATTTCCGGAAATTCTCTTTTTTCGATTGATTTAATCTTCAAGTACCTTATTATTATTATTATTATTATTATTATTATTATTATTATTATTATTATTATTATTATTATTATTATTATTATTATTATTATTATTATATCAGTAGATGAAACTATTCACAGGGAACAAGCAAGCACACAGGGGCCATTAACTTGAAATTCAAGCTTCCAAAGAATGTTGGTTTCAACCTCCCAACGCAGACCTCACACTGCAGCAGTAACTGATCATGATGCAGAGCCAGTGATTTTTCATCGCCCTGGGGGAGACGCAAACCCACGACATCTGAGTGGCATGCCACGACACTAATCACTGTACCAACGGACCAGAAAAATTTAGATTACAATTACATAATTTTATTATTTTATTTTGATTCGAAGAGATCTGAACAGCTGCTTTTACTAGAGAGTTTTACAAAGCTAACAAGATGCTGTAACTATATGGAAGTCTTTGATAATCGTAGTTTTATTTTTGAACAATGAATTAGCACTTTAGTAATTTCCGAGTGGTTTATCATTAAAGACATTCAGTAAAAATTTCCGTGTGGTTTATCATTAAAGACATTCAGTAAAAATTTCCGTGTGGTTTATCATTAAAGACATTCATTAAAAATTTCCCAGTGGTTTATCATTAAAGACATTCAGTAAAAATTTCCGAGTGGTTTATCATTAAAGACATTCAGTAAAAATTCCGAGTGGTTTATCATTAAAGACATTCAGTAAAATTTTTCGAGTGGTTCATCATTAAAGACATTCAGTAAAAATTTCCTAGTGGTTTATCATTAAAGACATTCAGTAGTGGTTTATCATTAAAAACATTCAGTAAAAATTTTCGAGTGGTTTATCATTAAAAACATTCAGTAAAAATATCCGAGTGGTTTATCATTAAAGACATTCAGTAGAAATTTCCGAGTCGTTTATCATTAAAGACATTCAGTAAAAATTTCCGAATGGTTTATCATTAAAGACATTCAGTAAAAATTCAAAGTGCCGTCACAACTCTGACATCAATTCAAATGCCGCCTACAACTTTTCTATATCACGCACAGAAACTATTTAAGGATTCATCTATGGCTCAGGACCTCTTTGAGGTCCTAAAGGCATCACGAAGACGTACGTTGCCAATTTAATAAAATATTCCCAATGCCATGACATTGCTTTGTCTCAGCATTTTGGTAATTCATTTTTTTAACACTTCTCTTTTGCTACACATAGGAAGGAAAAATCTCCCCTTTCAGCTTTGTCTTTGAAAACAAACTTTGCAATTGTAGCGCTTCGTGCGAATGATATGGAGAAAGTGCAGGCGGTATTTGAGTTGATATCGCAGTTGCGACGGTCCTTAAATTTTTTACAGAATGTTTTTAACTAGTGTTTTTGCTTTTATACGAAGGTTGCTGCCACATCGCCTCGCTCCCATCCAAACCCTTTACTTCTTGAATACATTATTTCAGTTTTAATTATCCCATCATCCACTGATATTCTTTTTTTCCCTAAGCTTTAGGTCATAGCAAACGGCATGATAGCTCATTTTACTTCGTTTCTTCATGTACTTTAATTACCTTGAAAGGTTCATTTCCCTCCGCTTCTACTGGTAATCCCTTCACAAGATAAAAACAAGGAAAACATGCGCCGAAGTTTCTTCGGCGCATTCGCGTTTTCTGTACAGCGTATAATGCTGTATGAAACTCTCAGCCACGGCGCATGAAACTTACCCGCTGTCCGTGAAACTTTCAGCCATGGCCAGGTGGTGGCCTGTTTTGTTGGCACCTATAGTGGTGCCAGACGCACGATCATGACTAACTTTAACCTTAAATACAATGAAAACTACTGAAGCTAGGTGGCTGCGATATGGTGTGTTTGATGATTGGAGGGTAGATGATCAACAGCAATTTGCAGCCCTTTAACCTCAGTAGTTTTTAAGATTTGAGGGCGGACAGAAAAAGTGCGGACGGACAGACAGATAGCCATCTCTGCAGTTTTCTTTTACAGAAAACTAATAAGGATGAACATCCAGCATCGATGAGCTGATGCCTAATGTAGTGTTTCTAGCTCCTCCATTAACACAAAAGATGATTTATTAGTTTGTTTGTGTTTATTAACTTCCCACCACAAGTTATTTCGTGCTTCGCAGGGGTAAAGGAGAGAGATCACTGTTCGTTATTCACGTATTTCATTATTCATAAGCCTTCTTACCTAAAGAGGGTGGATCTGGAAGGTACTACGCATCTGGTTATTAACTTCAGGTCCTACCTCATATATCATTGGAAATAACTCCGCATGGTTCTTGAACGAACCATTACATTTTTACATTTTCTTCATCGTAGTTTTTGCATGAGCATATCTACAATATAACTCAAAATTAAATAAATGCATCAGGAGCCATGTAATAGATTTTAGCAACGTGCAAAATTCTTGATACCAGAATTCATTACAAAAAATGATAAAAATAATTATTATAATACGACCGAATAACGTGCGTTTAGTTTCATTAGAAAATCAATTCAAGGATCACAGAAACCATCTTTTCCTGTATTCTGGAAGGGGCAGGAGGGACAGCTAAAATTAGAAAAAAGTTTTGACGAGATCCCGAATAGCCAATCATTGGGGAATTAGTGAAGTTAGTTGCTGAGAGATTTTGTAACTGGTAGCCAAAAGCGGTAATGGTTTTTCTGCAACAGTGATTTTTTGTGATGCGCACAGTAACTCTTCTATGAAGCTACATTATTATATAAAAATGTGTAAAATACCGCTTTATCCTTTGTCATTGATGTAATCAAAATTCCAGCAAGGAAAATGGTCGTTTCGTTTTGTTCATATAGGTTTTTATTGCGCTTTGAGCCGTAGCTTTCAAATTGCCATTTTTTAAAAGCAGTTGAAATCAGTTTTAATATCACAATGCCTTATTTTATGTCATTCTCTGCTCAATCAAATTTGCAATCAGAAACATGAAAGTGTCGCATTTTACTGTTTTATTCATTTCTCACGCAGGAAAAAATCATATTTTTGATTGAGATGACAGCCCGAGTTCAAAAAATATAACTAAAAAAAATATTCATTTGAGATTGTGAAGCAGACTCAAACTTTCATTATTTCAGTGTAAAAATCTTTTTAGGTATTTATGAC
>NC_089795.1:23195267-23225267 GCF_040412425.1 Macrobrachium rosenbergii
TCCAAAGGATTACCTTACGAAAAAAAAGCAGAAAGGAATTAAAATTTTTTTAACTGAACGACTGGAACACTGGCTGTTCAAGTTAAATTTTTGCTTAATATAAAAATTGGGACCACAAACTTTATAACAAAAATATTTTCATTTGAGCACAAAGTAAATATAAAATATATGGTTTTTATTTCAAAGGAAGTCACTAGGCAGTCAATCTTGTGAGAGAGAGAGAGAGAGAGAGAGAGAGAGAGAGAGAGAGAGAGAGAGAGAGAGAGAGAGAGAGAGAGAGAGATGGTTCTAGACTTATAATATTATTCATATTATAATTAAAGAATTTGATGAATTAAATGACTTAGCTGTTGCTAATTTATTCTTTTATGATATGTTTTCGAAATATGCCTCTGAAACGAAGAAGTAAAATTATATTTATTTCTAACTCCATATTAAATTTTATTTAAATCCCATGACTTTGTTAAAACACGCACAGAGACACACACGTCCATATATATATATATATATATATATATATATATATATATATATATATATATATATATATATATATATATATATATATATATATATATATATATATATATATATATATTTCCCTTGAAAACACTAAAATAGAAAACTAGTGCAAATGAAAGTCAAGCTAACATTATTTATAGAAATGATGTACACGTCAAGACATTGCTAAAACTCCTATAGAGAATGCCTTTAATCTAGTGTCACAATATACCTACATGGAGTCAGTATCGCACGATAATAATTGTTTTTCCCTTCTTCTTACAGCGAAGAACCGGGAAAAGTTTGTATGAAAACGTTAGGAGAAAGGGAAATATGACTTCCTCTGTATTTTGCCAATTTTCTTATTTTCATAGAGGTATCTTTTGACCAAGCAAAAATTTCGTTCATAAAAGCGCCACAATTGCGAAGAAAAAAAAGTTAACACGGGACTACTTGTTAGCCCTCTGCTTCTTTATATCTTCTTAAGTGCATTTTGTGAAATGTAAGTACAATACACTAAAGGTAAAGTCAGTAACCTTCAACGTTTGCCAGTTTTACCCATAATATCCCGGAACATTGACTAAACCGTTCATTGAAAAGACGCCTTAATAATACAGTATGTGTGAATATAAATAGAGTTTCTGCTTATTGGGTTGCTATTATTTCCCTCTAGGTGGATTTATTGCCCTTAAGACATTTCGGTATAGCATCTGCATTTTTCCATTCGGAACCGGGGTATGAATGCGATATGATTTATGCCTTACTAAAGGGTCAGCTAAGTATGTCTGGGAATTCCTTTCTCAGAGAATCCAGATGGAGCAGCCTCCCTCGTTATGGTGAACTAAAACCTTTTCTTTTTTAATCTCCTTTTTTTGTTCGTCGTCTGTAAATCATCTTAAATTTACTTTTAATTTTCTGTAAAAGAAAACTATTGTGTCGGCTTTGTCTGTCCGTCCGCACTTGATTCTGTCCACAGTTTTTCTGTTCGCAATTTTTTCTGTTCCCCTCAGATCTTAAAAATTACTGAGGCTAGAGGGCTGCAAATTGGTATGTTTATCATCCTCCCTCCAGTCATCAAACATACCAAATTGCAGTCCTCTAGCCCCAGTGGTTTTTATTTGATTTAAGGTTACATTTAGCCATAACAGTGCTTCTGGCAACGATATATGATAGGCCACCACCGGGCCGTGGTTAAAGATTACTGGACCGCGGGTCATACAGCATTATACCGAGACCACCGAAAGATTACACTCTGTAACGGCTGCACAGAAAACTCGATTGCGCCGAAGTTTTTTCGGCGTATTTTTTACCTGTTTGTTTTCAGTTCATCCTCGTTAGGCACGTGTTGTTTTTTGATAAGTTCCAGACTTTTGTAACCTTTGTAACTTTCATATTGAAAGTAAACTAACAGAAAAGTTTCTCAGAGATAAGATTATGCATAGTATCGCTAAACGGTTGTCGAGAGATTAGCAGACGCATCATATAAATTTCATGGGTAGATCAGTACGTGAATTCTGTTAATGAACAATTTCATGAAATCTGTAAGTGCATAATATTAAAAAACCTTGTTTGGCAAAGCTAAACTACTTATGTCAAATGCTGGTGCTGCTAAACTTTCAGGAATCGAACCTGTCTCCAGCAAAATCTTAAAATCATAAATAAGAATATTTTCTTTAGTTTTAGACACGGTAATGTAAGTACGACAGCTAGGAATGGCTTCAGAGGTTTACACAATTTAGTATCTATGCATAGTATGGATTTTTCATTTTAGAGTACGAAACGGCGTCTTACATGCAGAGAATAATTCCATCTTTAATTCTTTCTTGATTCTGTTATGAATTGCATTATTCTGCCTGTTTGCCAATTGAAAATGAGGTCCATCGTAAAATAATGATAATTTATAAATTTTAAATATTAAACTCACTTCATCTTTGGTATAGCTTATATTATCTTTAAGATAGCATACTGTATAATTTCATTTTTCGATAGGCTATGAATGATGTCACTGATATATGTAGTACATTTTCCAGTGTTAATGATAAAATGATTTCCTTTGTTTCCCGTAACTAACAATTATTTTCTGTCAGATATCTTTCAGAATAAAATATTTCATGGTTTTAATCAAAGAGCAACGATGTTCTTTGTGCATTCCTCATGTTATTAACATTCATCATCGTAGTGTTGAGTTTTTTCTTTTACTTGTGATACTGTTTCGAATACTGATTACCTCAGTATTCTCGAATAATATATATAGATTTATTAGAAGATATTTCTTTGGTTCGGTTTCTTTGTGTCTGTGTTTCTGTTTGTGTGCCATTTTCGTTGGCGAAATTAGGCAAAAAAAGTTCTTTACGGAATTTTACGAAAATGCTTTCAAAGGTGCGATGAGATTTGTGAAGGTAACGTAGTTGTTAGATTTTTGTAGAGACAGGTACATAAAAATCGTGGCTGAAGGAGGCTTTGGGTGCTTGAAACCTTCAGAGAGGTTTCCCCTCTGCCTAGACACATCAGTAACCCACAAAAGGCCTCTCTCAACATATGACCTCAGGTACCCACTCGCCTCTTCTTTGTCTTAGATTAAGGTGGCCTTATGCCGAAACGGTTTCTTGTTCATGGGCAGCCCATAAAGACTTCTCTTCATTCACTAAGATGTCTGGATCCCGCACAGAAAGTAGTCGGTAATCGGTGTTCATTAAATCTGCCTTCCTTGAAATTTTCGTCTAGACCCACACATTACTTAGCTTGTTTGCAATACCTTTTAGCAAACAGAGTGGCCGAAACAAAAACAGCAATTAAATCGAGCAAATGCATAACCTTCTTAACCTTCGGCGGAACAACAAAAACAACGAAACCTTATGTTATATGTGATAATTAGTGCAGTTCCAGTATGAGTAAAAATCTATCACAGAACAATGAGAATCAGCCCTGAAGGCCACGTGGAGTCTAATCAAAGTAATTAAACTCATCGCAGGGTGTAATTCCGGCTCTTGAACGGAATTCTCTCCTTAGGATGAACGTTCGGGAAAATGTCTTATTTTCTCCAAAGTTTTAGACTTGAAAATCATGAACAGGGTTGCAGCATTAGCTGTGTCCGTGATATTATATATATATATATATATATATATATATATATATATATATATATATATATATATATATATATATATATATATATATATATATATATATATATATATATATATATATATATATATATATATATATATATATATATATATATATATATATGTGTGTGTGTGTGTGTGTGTGTGTGTGTGTGTGTGTGTGTACATACACACACACACACATATATATATATATATATATATATATATATATATATATATATATATATATATATATATATATATATATTATATATATTATATATATATTAGCCATTCCACTTCTCACTTTTCCATTGTGTTGAATCTCCTGATCATAAATAATAAAAATAATTTTCTCTATATCCTTGCCGTTCCAATTTCGTCTTAACACCTCGCTCTTTTGCCTTTCATGTTTTCTGGTCACAATACCCTCGTTTCGAGTCGGAATTTGAGCGCAATTGCTTCTTGTTATCCTTCCGTAATGTTTTTTGTTTTTTAATTCATCCCTTGTTTCCTTGTATTCCTCTTCCCCATATTTTTCTTTTCCTAGATATAATCCTCTTGTCTAATCTTGTGCCACTTCAGAGCGGGGAAAGAGGATTGATTATGCTTTTTGTTCTGACTGTTTTTCAAGAAATAACCTCTTTAATCTTTTAAATTTTTATATTTTCCAAGGCCTTTCAGTATGTGCTAGGATTTTGTTTTAATTTAATGGGAATAATTTTGTTTAAATGCTACCACTTGAATCACTGCTTGGGAAGCTGTCACTCTCGCTTGTATGGAAGGAAATAATTTGATTTAAATGCTACCACCTGAATCACTGTTTGGGAAGCTATGTCAATCTTGCTTGTATGGAAGGTGAGCAACTTTCCCAGGTAACTTCCCTAGGTACTGTGAGAGTTCATAGCTTCCAAATTCTTTTATATCCAAGTATGAATTTTAAGTGGGAATGAAAGCTCAATGAAAGTTAAATGTCTGATACTGGTAAAATGAATTTTTCGTATACTGTATGTTGCTGAAAAGAAACTGACAGAGCAAGAAATGTGAAGATGATTGAAAGTTAAAAGAAGGTCACCGTAAGTCTGAAGATGCGCGTTGAGGTGGATTGGCCCCAAACCATGACGAGAGAAAGCAAGATAACTGGTTGTCTGAGAGTGTGTATTTTTTGACAACGTAGGAAGAAAATGCAGTGTAGAGGGAACCGAAGACGTAATGGAAAAGAAAAGCTTTTGAGTCTACTATACGTGTGAAGCTGTATAGGCAGTGGCGTAGTTGGCATGACATCAGTGGGGGCCTGGGTAGGTGGGGCCAAGATAATTTTTGGGGGGCCAAAGAAAATTACACAAAACTCTTGTACCAATTCTGTAATTAGTCAAATATACTATTCTCGAATGTATATACCATATGAATGAAGGAAAATAACAGTATTAGTAATTAGTAAACCTGTATTAGAAATTAAAGAGCTCATTTTCAATTAATTTCCAACTTTTACTATATGAAAATGTATCAAATTCTGTAATGTGGATTTCCTCACAGCCTTATATTCAACACTAGCCTAATTTCTATAATCAAGTTTTAATTTTCAACTATAGTATAATATCCTTGCCATGTAAATATATCAAAATAGTGCATATCATCAATAACACAAAAGACTTATGACCCTCTAAAAAATCTACAAAATTTCAACCTATCCCATTCCCTCTTCTTCATCTCCTCTCCCTGGGAATTAACTCTAAGCAGCAGTAGCAAATTGCATTGCACTTAGTCAAAACTGTAACCATAGTTTCAATCACTTCATACATAAGTTGATGACGTTAAGTTGGATGAAAATATCATGAACAAACATGTCATTTGTGTGAAAAACCTGTAACTGTAATTCTGCTTTTGACCACCAAAGGGTTAAAGTTTAGCTACAAGGGAATTTCAACTTGGGGAGGGGGCGGGGACAAGCATCTGACTGGGAGGGGCTGGGCCCCGCCTGGCCCCCCATAGTGACGCCCCTGTGTTCAGGAAGGTTTAACAAACCGCTGATGAACCTTTGCTATTGGTATCTGAAGGAATCTTCATCCATGATTCATCAGATAAAATATGAATGGTGCAACAACTGCTGTTTTGTTTATTGAGTTAACCCTTGTTATGAGGAACAGCTTAATGGATATATATATATATATATATATATATATATATATATATATATATATATATATATATATATATATATATATATACACACACACACAATATATATATATATATATATATATATATATATATATATATATATATATATATATATATATATATATATATATATATATATATATATATATATATATATATATATATATATCGCCTAAAGATAAATGCAACTGAAATCGAAGAATTTCAGAAATATGAAAAATTGTGTTATGTATGCCAATTAACTTTCCTGAGTTGATTGCGTAATGGCGTCAGTAGCCTCATTAACTGAAGTGGTAATCTTTCAACATTTTACGGAAGGATTTATACCACTTACTTTTTTATACATTTAATTTTCTTTAATATAACAGGAATATCATCACAGTAAAAGGTTTCTAATAGCTTGATTTTCTTTCATTTCATCTTAATGATATCATTAACTTCCGAATTTTGATCCCCCTTATGCGATATTAAATGGTGCACTTATGCAGATTAGCTTTTAAAAAGCAATGTGAGCTCAGAAGGATAATCTTGAGATTTCTAGTCGTGATTTTAGGAACCAGGTGGTGGTCATTACAATGCAAATAATATTTGAGTGTTGGATGCAGTGCTGGTTTGTAAAAGATATCCTATTTTCCAAAAATACAATTAAGAGAATCTTTGTACTTTGACTTACTTGCAATATTCTCTTGGGTTTCATTACTTTGCTCGTTAGCTACCTTTTCTTGGAGTAGTCAGATGTTAATTCATTGGTCTTATGATAGTCTGGTATGCTTGAAATGAATTACTTTTCTGAAAATTAAAAGCTCTCTTCCATGTTTAATTTTTAATCTTTGTTTTTGTATATAAAAAGGTATAAGGTAACCTTTCTCATTGTACTCGGAATACACATTATGTACAGATATATACTGAGTTGCGTTTATAAGATTGTTGATTTCATACGAAAAGTAGAATTATGTATTTTTATCAGACATAAAACATTAACCAAATTCCATATAAATAAAACAAGAGATCTTTCGGTACACTGAAATTACTTTTAGCTCGGCGCCATGATATATTACGGAAAACTTGACGGGGAGCAAATTTACTCTTAGCTTACCGAGTGTTTTCAATGAGTATTTAAATGAAACTTGTTTTTTTCCCCTTTACTAAAATCTTTGCTCTCAAGTATTTCTTTTTATAAGGGTAGGAGTTCTCGCCAGATATTTTTTCTCATTTTAGAGTACAGTGATTTACAACTTTACGTCCCAGAATTGTAATTCTAGATAAAGCGATCCTCGGTCATTTGGAGCATTACAAATTTTTGATTTGGCAAGGCACTGAAAAGCTGCTCTCTCTCTATGGCATCTCTCGTGATTTTATTTCATTGTACTTCATATAGTAAGGGAGTCATTGTTATAAAAAGAATTAATATTCTGAAGAAGTTGGCTATCAAGTATTTCTTTATTCTTCATCATTGATATATTGTGAGTCCTTGTCTCTCTCATTGTTTTTGCATATGACTTATGCTAACACACACACACAAACACACACACACACACACACACACACACACACACACACACACATATATATATATATATATATATATATATATATATATATATATATATATATATATATATATATATATATATATATACTCATCAAATGTATCATTTATTGGTCCGACCAGGCTTTTTCATGTATACATATCCTGTTTGCCGTCTCTCAACCCTGGGTTCATCATACATGAAAGAACTAAATTCGTGAGCCTTCACTGAAAGAGTTATTCATGCCTCTGGATTATAAAACCATTGTTACCATCAGGCACGCGATGATGATCATTGGAAGTCTTTAGCCTTTCCCTGGTCGCTGAGTGGACAATACCGATACATCTCTCCATTCCTGCCTGGCCATCAACGTCACCTACCTACCACATCATTCCCATTAATCCGTTCTCTATTCCTCTGATTGGCTATTCCGAATTTATATCTCATAAAACTTGTATAGGTACTCTTTTTCTTTCCAGCTTTTTGTAGTTACGGATAGTTTGCTGCATGACAGGTGCTTAGCCAACGCCTAGTTAACTGTGACGTGTAAGAGAACCACAGCCAGTTGTCCTTCTCCCAAAATCAGCCTTTATGGGTTAATGGACAGCCTGACCTGAAGTAGGATCCTCTCCTACAGCATGCCCTGCAGAAACCCATTTACCTCCACAGCTCATGAATTTAAACCTTCTCAAATTGGACAGATGAGCTGTAAATGGTTGTTGGAGCTATGTAGAAAAGAAGCCCTGACCTAAAAATATCAGTGAAGCTGAATTGAAATGGAGACATGATTCTCACATCATGAAACAAGAGAGGATATACATTTTATCCACCGAATCCATCAGAGAGACTAAGGAAAGCAGTAATATGCAAATACTGACTGTCCTAACTCTAGATCCAATTCTTTTGTTGAAGACTGTCAAGGATGCCAAGAGATGCTTTAAAAAACACTTTGAATCCTACTGAGAAAGTCGTTGCCACCTTGAAAAGAACCATACCTGTCTGATTGCCCCTGAGTAGACAGAGTTCCTTCCTCACAGAGGACTATAGCCAAGCCTTTGAGCGTGTATGATTGTTAGTACATGCCTGCAAAAGAATTCATACAGTAGCCAGAATCAAATCCCTTCTACAACACCATCATATCTCACTGAGCCTTCCTGGTCAAAACTCAAACAAGCTTCCTCTCATCCTTAACTCACTCCTTCCATTTCCCTGGCCGTTTACTCTCATGCCCAAACTGTCTATCACAGAACGTCCTCTAAACGAGCCCCACTGAGGAGAGGCACCCATCCCAGAACAGTTTTGGTTCAATTTGTATAAAATTTATTTTAGCTTTTCGCTGAAACCTTTCCTGGCCTATATGAATTCTTCTTTTAACGTGCTTTTTTCCCAATTGTATGGGGTAAGCACGATGCCCTCATTTGAGGGACTTTGATTTGGCTTTGGGGTAGACCATAGTCTCGATCGGCTGCCCTGCCTGTCATCGCTTAGACCCAGGTAGCGTATGTACATGTCTTATACCAGTCACCAGCGCCATTTCTCCCAGCAGCGAGAAGTTTTTGCGCGGTTAGGTCGACAGTTTGAGATGTGTGAGGTGTCTGTTATGTTTTTAGGAGATGTTGGAGTGGCTTTGTTTGTGTATGTATTAGTCTGTAACACCCATTTGCTTTTAAGCAAACCTATCCATTGACTACATACATAATCCCGGGGTGTTTACACAGATAGCAAAGTGTCCGCCTCTTCCTGGCCTATATGAATTAATGATCATAATTACCTAACTATTTAGTAAATGAAATCCGAATGCAGTTACCTGTAGATTTTCTCTTCTTGCCATATGAATTCTCTTTTTCTTTCTAAATGTATCCAACTACAAAAGGACTTGATGCTTTATAACATTCCCTCTAACTAATAGGTACCCTAAAACTTAAAGAGACTAATAACGTTACTTTTTTCGTTTCACGATTCATTTACCAATTTTTTCTTCTTTCCATATCACAATATCGGATACCAGCTGCTCTAGGGACAAGAGTTTAATATTACATTAGAGACTTAATAAGGAACAACAACAAGCCTTTTGCACTTATCCTCCGTTTATAAGAGATCTGGGAAGGCTCAGAATCGTTGAACTTTTAAGAATAAAGGCAGAAGTGAAACATGAATATTCTGGAAAAAATGATTGAAATTGTATTACTGCAAACTGAAATTTTATTTCTTTTATTGATAACAGTTCTGGAATGTTCAAGGTTTAAAAAGACAAACAAATAAAACGCTG
The DNA here is from genome assembly GCF_040412425.1 of Macrobrachium rosenbergii. Lineage (NCBI taxonomy): Eukaryota > Metazoa > Arthropoda > Malacostraca > Decapoda > Palaemonidae > Macrobrachium > Macrobrachium rosenbergii. The sequence continues at coordinate 23,204,855 of NC_089795.1, forward strand.
CATTCACGAAATACCTGGACTTAAGTCAGCTTTATGTAAATCGATGCTGCGCTCCATTTTCATTGCTGACAAATCCTCAGATCCTGCCGAATTCCATTGTCTGAAATCAGGACACCACTCAAATCACAAGCCTTAATGAGCCTTACTTGAGATTGATTACTGTGGTTTGACAAGTGATAGAAGATCGATTTCCTACTCTTGGTTATTAATTCATGAATCATTTGCTGTTTGATTAAAAAGTCAGTGATTCAGTTATCATTTTCACCTATGTTGATTGGGCAGATTCTGGAGGTCCTTATCCGGTCTCCTGCTGCTTCTCATGCCACAGTTTTCCGTATTGATATATGACCGGCTTAAAATAAACCAGTCAGCCAACTCGTTTGTTATTATTTACGTTCAGGAATGATAAGGCAGAACAGACTTAGTAGTTCTCCCCCTCTTTACACACGAGGTTTTCGAAAGTATATCCCATCTTCAGTTCCTAGCCGGAAGAGTAAACACTCGTTTATATATAAACTTGTAGGAATCGAGAAACTGAATTATCAGCAGCCAAGCACGCACATGCACGCACACACACACACACAAACACACACAAACACACACACACACACATATATATATAATTATATATATATATATATATATATATATATATATATATATATATATATATATGTATGTATGTATGTATGTATGTATGTATGTATGTATGTATGTGTGTGTATATGCCGTATTCAATATAAGCCAATCAACCAACGCAATAAGGGCTGTGAACTATCTTTTACGTTTCTATGGGTAATGAAGTTGAATATATATATATATATATATATATATATATATATATATATATATATATATATATATATATATATATATATATATATATATATATATATATATATATATATATATATATATATATATATATATATATATATATATATATATATATGTGTGTTGTGTGTGTGTGTGTGTGTGTGTGTGTGTGTGTGTGTGTGTACATGTTTCTCTCTGTAATTGTGTTTGTGTGTGAAGAGAGGTAAAGAGCGTCAGTTCATTCAACCTTATTACCCATGCAAACATAGAGGATAGTTCATGTGAGTCCTTATTCCGTTGGTTGATTGGCTCCTACTGAGCACGGCATACACCGGCATAGGTCCATTCCCCAAGACTTCAAAGGTAGCAGGGGACCTGGTGTAGACCTCTATAAGCTGCCCAATCGGCAGAGATCAAAATAGCTACAAACTCAATACAATCTTAAATAGAAAGCAAATGATTCTTGAAGCAACAAATACTGGTAGGAAGTCCAACTCATATCATTCGTAAAACCAGTCATCAGCCGCATGCAAGGTTCATGAAGAGTTTTTGATCTGAGAGGTGGTCCTGATTTTGGACCATGGAATCCTAAAGGATCTCGGGATTTCTCAGTGCTAAAAAGCGTAATCCCGCATTTTGTGATGGAATTTTCAAGAATATCCGATTTAGTTAAAAATCTGATTCCAGGTGCTCCGTGAATTGGAGCATTTTTACTTGTTTGCCGTTTTATTCCTCTGAAACTTCAGGATTGGTTATAATACTTCGCAGTTAATACGATTCCGGTGATTTCTTTCTTTTTTGTTTAATTTCAGGATGCTCATGTTTCGCTTTGAAACATGAAATTAAACGAAAAAGAAAGAAATCTCCGGAACCGTATTAACTGCGAAGTATTAAAACCAATCCTGAAGTTTCCGAGGAATAAAACAGCAAACAAGTAAAGATGCTTCAATTCACGGAGCACCTGGAAACAGATTGTTATCTAAATCGGATTTTCTTGAAAATTCCATCACAAAAATCCCGAGAAATCCCGAGATCCTTTAGGATTCCATTGTCCAAAATCAGAACCACCTCTCAGATCAAAAACTCTTCATGAACCTTGCATGCGGCTGATGACTGGTTTTACGAGTGATATGAGTTGGGCTCCCTACCAGTATTTGTTGCTTCATGAATCATTTGCTTTCTATTTGAACTGTATTGAGTTTGTAGCTATTTTTACCTCTGCCGAAATTTATTGCGAGTACAATTTGGCCCGTGTATTTCATCAGTATTATGAATGAGTAGCATTGTACTTTTATAGTTGACAGAGGCTTCAAAAGACACCAAAGTAATTGTGCATTCTTCAGAAAGAAAGATGTAACTGTCAATCTGAGTTACTTTTATTGATTATTTATGGTACCCCAGTGTATCATGTGGGTGGCATTCTTATCAAAAGAATGTCCAAATAATGCAGAGGATCTAATACCATTTGCTGATAACACAGAGACTTAGGAGCTGTTTAATAAGCGAGAAATTCTCCCATTCATATAACTGATAACTGATAATTGATAAAAAAAAGGAAATATTCTACGATTTGCTCCTTTCCATTTCATTTATCAATTTAAGGGCATACAAGAGGGTAAAATAATCTGCTGTGCCTCTTTGACATGAAAGAGGCTAATAGCCAACAAACATCTGTATTCGCGGGAATTGGCAATGAGATAAACATGTGTTTTGCGCGAATTTCACTAACTATATTTAGCAAAAGATTTTTGACTAATTTAATATGAATAGGTTTTGAGCAGCACGGTTTGACATTTCCATGAAATTCTGTTTTCAAAATGCTTTTAATATACTATGAACAGTATTATACACGATACGTTTCGATGTGTGCTTTTCATCTACAATGAATACATTACATTTGATGAAGGCCATATATTTTGAGATTTTTGTTCAGTTTCTATGGGCAATTTAGTCAGAACCTAAAAATGAAAGTTGTTGCGTGGTGTAGGAAAACGAAGAGTCAAACAATAAAATTTCCTGATTATCAAGGGATGTTTAAGTGTATGAAAGGTTTCATAAACTTGGAGAAAAACAAAAATGAAAAGGTAGACTCTGCCAATATTTTAATTACAAATGCTGTACTCAATTCCAAATTAAAAACTACTGTGCCTCTGAGATTCCAGATGGTACTTACAAGCTTACGAGCTAAAGATATTCTTATGACTAAGGCTGAAAAGTAAAAAATGCATTGTTATTTTGAGTAAGAAACCTTACATTGAAAAGGCCAAACAAGTTTTATCCGATGAATATACTTATGAAAAACTAATAAGAGATCCCATTGACAAAGTTAATAAGTATTATAACAGTGCTGTGAAATCTTTGTTACAGTCCCACTAAGAACTAGTCAAGAAATTCTCTGTAGTTAATGCAACTCTTCCTTATATGTATGGCACAATGAAGAGTCATAAAAAATTCAACCAATCAGGTCCATTATCAGTTCGATAGTTAAATCCGCTTGTAGGAAATATATCAGAGGCACATATTAAGATACGGAAGACCTTATAACAAAGCTGAAAGGGAATGATAAAAATTGCAGGTTAACTGGTGATTTACTACAGTTGCTACAAGAAAAACCAGGAAATTATTGTAAAGTCATGCTAATGATCCGACCCAAGCTCGGATCTAGGGAGCACACCAGTCTAGTTTCATTTTTCTTCATTTCGTCCTAGAATAAATCTAGAAGTTAAGAGAGATTGTGGTCAATATATTGTATACTACATTCGTATCTGGTGAAAAGTGACCAGTAGATTCTACATATTTTTTTGCCTAAAAACCCAGTAAACGAATAAATACTTGGCTATGATAATGAAGGTGGGTGAAGTCAAGCTCTAGTAAATAATGTATCTGAATTAAACAGGGACAAGTACGTATGAGCGGAAATAGACTTATACCTTTCTTCGTGGCCGGGTAATTATTGTTATGTCGTGCTGATAGCACGACCCGAGATAGTGACAAGTGTTTCCAAAATGTTAAGAAATCGACAAGTTACGAGAGCATTGTAGCGAATAAAACATACATTATATATGCCTGTATACATACATACATATATATATATATATATATATATATATATATATATATATATATATATATATATATATATATATATATATATATATATATATATATATATATATATATATATATATATATATATATATGTATATATATATATAAATTGCCAAATAACAGTTCGACCCTCTCCACAGGGACATAGTGGAACCCTACCCAGACCAATGGGTTCAGATACTCTTCACAGCTACAGAAAGAATCACCTGAAGGCTAGATACAATCTCACAGACAAAAGCAACAGTGAGCCCCTGCAAAGAAGCACTTCTTCTTTGCTGGGTCCGGCAATTCAACACGCCCAACAATATCACCTCTTCCAGAGAGCAAGTTTTCCCCTCCAAAATATGGACAGCTGTAAATAAATTACTGGGGTCGAACATACACCACCCAACAGCATACAGCCCAGCCACCGCTGTAATGGCAAAGGAACCCACCAGTCCTTCAAAGTGGTGCTTATTCCAGGGTGTGATGGCCCTAATTGGAAAGCACAGTTACCCTAGGTACTAAATGGGGAATTTGCTGCCAGTAAACAAGAAGTCAGCACCTCTACCATTGAAATGGTGTTTGTCAAGACACTCTGTGATTCAGGTGATGCCAGTCACCCAACTGCTGTCCTCCCACCAGCCTTGGGCGTTGTGTCCCCTCTGAGTGGTGGTGGTGGCCAGTCCAGGAGCCTTGGCCTAGTGGGCATGTGCCAGGGCCAGGCAACCCTCCAGCAACCTCCCAACCGCTGTCCGCCCGCTGGCCTTGGACGTTGTGTCCCCTCCGAGTGGTGGTGGTGGCTGGTTCAGGATCTTTGGCCTAGCGGGCATGTGCCAGGGCCAGGCGAACCTCCACCGACCCCCCAACCACTGTCGGACCGCTGGCCTTGGGCGTTGTGCCGCTTCTGAATGGTGTTGGTGGTGGCTAATCCAGGAACTTTGGCCTAGTGAATATGTTCCAGGGCCATGCGAACCTCTAACGGCCCCCCAGCTGCTTTCAGCCTGCAGGCGATGGTGGCAAGTCAAGAGCCTTGGCCTAGTGGGCATGTGCCAGGACCATGAGTACCTCCAGCGGCCCCCAAAATGCTGTTGCCCTGATGGCCTTGGGCGTTGCGTCCCCTCTAATTGGTGGTGGTGGTGGCCAGTCCAGGAGCCTTAGCCTATTGGGCATGTGCCAGGGCCATGTGAATCTCCAGTGGCTCCCCAACCGCTGTCGGCCTGCCAGCTTTGGGCGTTGCATCCCCTCCGAGTGGTGGTGGTGGTGGTGGCCAGTCCAGGAGCCTTGGCCTAGTGGGGCATGTGTCAGTGCCATGTGAACCTCCAGCTGCCCCCCAACAGTGAGCCCCCAGCCGCTGTCAGCCCGCCAGCCTTGGGCATTGCATCCCCTCCAAGTGATGGTGATGTTGGTGGTGGCCAGTCCAGGAGCCTTGGCCTAGTGGGAATGTGCCAGTGCCAGATGAACCTCCAGCAGCCCCCCTGCTGCTGTCAGCCTGCTGGCCTTGGACTTTGCATCCCCTCCATGGTGGTGGTGGTGGTGGTGGCCAGTCCAGGAGCCTTGGCCTAGTGGGCATGTTCCACAGCTAGGTGAACCTCCAACGGCCCCCCTAACCACTGTCTGGCTGCTGGCCTTGGGCTTTGCGTCCCGTCCAAGTGATAGTGGTGGTGGTGGTGGTGGCCAGTACAGGAGCCTTGGCCTGTGGGCACTTGCCAGGGCCATGCAAACCTCCAACGCCCCCCAACCGCCATTGGCCCGCCAGCCTTGGGTGTTGTGTCCCCTTGGAGTGGTGGTGGTGGTAGTGGTGGCCAGTCCAGGAGCCTTGGCCTAGTGGGCATGTGCCAGGACCATGAGAACATCCAGCAGCCCCCCATCCGCTGTTGGCCCGCCGGCCCTACTTGTTCCTTCCCCTCCTAGTTGATGCGAAGGTGGTGGTGGTGGTGGTCAGTCCAGGAGCCTTGCCCTAGTGGAAGTGTGCCAGTGCCAGGCGAACCTCTGGCGGCCCCCCAGCTGCTTTCAGCCACCAAGCTTGGGCATTGCATCCTTTCCGAGTGGTAGTGGCGATCCCAGGAGCCTTGGCATTTTGGGCCTTCATTCCATTCCTTTTACTTTCTTCAAGTTTTCTTTTCTAGACCATCTTATGAGTCGATCTCTGACAAGCATCTGCAAAAAGAGAAATAGAAAAAAAAATTAGACACACGGGTGATTAAAAGGACTCCAAGAAAGATAAATTAGTCAGAAATGGTGAGGGAAGAGTTCAATGACACACAAAACCATGCATACTTGTACACCCACCCTCCCACCCACCTACGTACCTACCTCCCCTCTCCCACCTGCTTACATGCCTACCCCCTCATATACATCCATTTGCATAAACACAAACAACTGAGCGCACTCACAAATCACACACTCACATACACACTTAGACAAACATATAGGGCAAACCGCAGGTTCAGTCGTCTTCATTCCTTTGGGTTGGTGACAAGAATTCTTTCTCTTTCTCTTCATCTCATTCTTGACATCGTCTTCCCTACATAAACTGGGACACTGACGCTCCACAGAAACTCCTTCCTCCAAGTCGTTGGTCATCAGTATTACCATTTATTTCCACGGGATCTTTTCCCCTATTTCTCCTGCTCATCTCCTTGATATCTCTCGGCCGTTGGTGCTAGCAAAGTTGCTTTCTCCTGATCCCTTTCTTGTTTCTTGCGACGTGTCGTTCAGCTGTATGTTGCCCTCCTAGTGAACAGCTCGTGCTGATTGATGTATACTTTAGTTTTTGAATATGTCCTCTGGGACTTTCTGAAGACGGGAAGGAGGAGGAGGAGAAGGATTAGGGCTTCGAATACAGCTTCGTTGGCCTTCACAGAGTTGAGCCGTTACAGAGATTTCGACATCCGAATGATTGCAGGTGAATGGCATAAGTATTCGATAAATGGTTTCATCATTCGTTAAATCTATGGCAGTCATGTGTAATGAGATATTATCTTTGATCTTAGGGGGAAAATAGCAAAAACTATTATTATTATTATTATTATTATTATTATTATTATTATTATTATTATTATTATTATTATTATTATTATTATTATTATTATTCCAACAGATGAAGCAATTAATACTGGTTCTTGGATATGTCAAAAATATACATTTCATGTGCATCAAAACGCCTCTAAAACTGGTAAAAAACAAACACCCTGGTTCATCTTCCACAGAAGTACCCCCACCCTTACTAAATTTCTGGTTGCACCCCTGAATCTATCCAAGTCATAATGTCTGTTCAGGTTGTGTGGTATATCCAGTCTAAGCAGTCTAATCAGGCTAGGCTGTCTATTCAGGTTAGGATGTCTACAGATTAGGATGTCTATTCAGATTAGATTGTCTATTCAGGTTAGGATGTCAATTCAGGTTAAGCTGCCTGTTCAGGTTAGGATGTCTTCAGATTAGGATGTCTATTCAGGTTAGGGTGTCTACACAGGTTAGAATGTCTATTCAGGTTAAGCTGTCTATTCACGTTAGGATGTCTTCAGATTAGGATGTCTATTCAGGTTAGGGTGTCTATACAGGTTAGAATGTCTATTCAGGTTAAGCTGTTTATTCAGGTTAGGATGTCTTTAGATTAGGATGTCTATTCAGGTTAGGGTGTCTATTCAGGTTAAGCTGCCTATTCAGGTTAGGATGCCTATTGAGGTTAGGATGTCTTCAGATTAGGATGTCTATTCAGATCAGAGTGTCTATTCAGGTTAGGATGTCTATTCAGGTTAAGATGCCTGTTCAGGTTAGGATGTCTTCAGATCAGGATGTCTATTCAGGTTAGGGTGTCTATACAGGTTAGAATGTCTAGTCAGGTTAAGCTGTCTATTCAGGCTAGGATGTCTTCAGATTAGGATGTCTTCAGATTAGGATGTCTATTCAGGTTAGGGTGTTTATACAGGTTAAAATGTCTATTCAGGTTAGGATGTCTATTCATGTTAGGATATCTCTAGATTAGGATGTCTATTCAGGTTAGTGTGTCTATTCAGGCAATGATTTCAATTCAGGTTAAGCCGTCTATTTAGGTTAGGATGTCTGTTCAGGTTAGGATGACCGTTCAGGTTAGTCTGTCTTTCCAATCTAAGCTGTCTACCTAGGTTAGGATGTCTATCCATGTTAAGCTGTCTATTCAGGTTAGGCTGTCTGTCCAGGTTAGGCTGTCTATCCAGGTTAAGCTGTCTATCCAAGCTAAGCTGTCAATCTAGGTTAAGATGTCTATCCAATCTTAGCTGTCTATTCAGGTTAGGCTGTCTATGCAGGTTCATGGGTGTCAATTTCACTCTCAAGAATTTTCTTTCCTGAGAGCTCATATACATCTTTTATTTTCCGTGAATAGATCGCCCATCATTCTCACACTGTCTGTAGTCTGTCTACTTCTGGTGTCTCTGCTCTAGTTTTCCTTGTGTCATATATATATATATATATATATATATATATATATATATATATATATATATATATATATATTACACAGGTGAAAAATAAGAAATGTGTGTAGGTCCTGACCGGTTTCGACTTTATTTCCAAGCCATTGACGAAGGACTGATACAGAGTGTGAGAAGTCACAAATATTTATACTAAAGAACAGTACTGACGAACATACACAACCGTTAATATCCCCACTCAGGCCGGTGTCGGGTAGAGGATAACCTTTAAAACTCATTTGGCTAAAATCACAATAGACTCTCAGGGGACATTGCTGATAAACAGACCATACCCACCTCAGATCCACACCTGACAGGTGTCATGGAGATAGAGTTTGAGACTCATTAACATTACTACCCTCGTACTGTGTTTACAAATATGATAATCCTATTTTCATATATCTCTACTGCCTACCTTAAAGTTTAAACAATTTAAAAATTTCTTTTGATATTAAAGGATCAAGTTTATACATCCCTTGACTGATATTCATATTATGGTTGTAACTTTCTTTTATGAAGCTAGATTCAATGATGTTCCTTTCAGTGCATTATTAGAATATACAATCCTTTTGCCCCTTCCCAGTTGATAGCATGATTTTTCTCACTAACATGTACAAATATACCACTGTTCCCTTGTGCATATCTGCACATTTCTTATGTTGTTCAATTCTTTTTTCAGTGCTTTCCCAAGTTTGGCCAATATAAAATTGTCACAAGACTTAACACGGAATTTTATATACACACCCTTTAATATTGTCTGGGGAGTTCTTGATAAGTACATTTTTTCATTGTTGTATTGTTCTTAAATGCGACATTAACAAAAAATTTCTTAAGAAGATGAGGATATCTTTCATACTATTATTATAAGGCAGAACAAGCAAATTTTTTTGTGTTGTAAGGTTCTTTCTGGTTTGATACATAGTCTTTTTGCCTTCAAATGCACTGTTTAATACACTATCAGGATATTTCAATTTTTGCCTGCATTCCTAATCTTATCTATTTCACCATCAATATATTCAGGGCTACATACCCGTAATGCTCTTAAAAACATGATGAAAAAACTGACTTTTTAACCTTATTGCTTTGTCCAGAATAGAAATGCATATAGGAAGAAATATTAGTGGGTTTTCTATACACACTATATTTAAACCCACTACTATTTCTTCGTATGAGGACATCCAGAAACAGTAAACACCCATCATTTTCCATTTCCATCGTGAATTTAATTGATGGTACTAATTGATTTAACTTAGCAAAAACTTTTTTACATCTTGGTTCCCTGGCCATACACAGCAATAAGGTTAAAAAGTCAGTGTTTTCATCTATTTTTTAAGAGCATTACAGGAGAGCCCTGAATATATTGACGATTTTTTAGATAAGATTAGAATAGAAATTAATATCTGTTGTATTAAACAGATTTAGTAAACTTTTTGAGACGTATCAAAACCAGAAAGAATTTTTTCACAAAAAATTTTGCTTGGCAATAATAATAGTATGGATATCCTCATCTTCTGAATTTTACCCTTCAATACAACAATAAAAATGTACTTAGGAACTCCCATAAATTAAATTGTGTATATAAAATTCATGAACTCTTGTTAGACAACTTTTATATTGGCCAAACTGGATTTCATGGACTTCTGTAAAAGATCTGTACAACATAAGAAGTAATTTGCTCATCTTTCGAACGATATTTGTACATGTTAGTAGAAAATCATGCTATCAACTTGAAACAAAAGTTTTTATATTCTAATAATGCACTGAAAGGAACATCATTGAATCTAGTATTTTTAAGTTCATTTTTGAATTTTTCAATTAATTGTAAAACTTGATCCTTTAATATCAAAAATTTTATATTTTTTTGTCTGCGTGCTGTAGAGATATGGCAAATGGTTATCATGTTTAAGGTATACGATAATGTTATGATTTCTGGCCATGACACCTGGTGGATTTTCTGTTTATCAGCAATGTCCCTGAGAGTCTATTGTGTTTTTAGCAAATGTTTTTGAAGTTCGACATAAATGGGGATATGGAGCCTAAACGGTTGTGTATGTTCGTCAGTACTTTTTGTATTTGTTTAAATGACTTCTCACACTCTGTACCCTTCCCAATGGCTTTTGCAGTCGAAACCGGTCAGGACATTTCTTATTTTTCACCTTTTAATGTGTGATAAATGAATCATACAAAAGTTATAATATATATATATATATATATATATATATATATATATATGTATGTATATATATATATATATATATATTTGTGTGTGTCTGTCTGCCTGTCTGTTTACGTGCGCGCGCGCATGTCCTCGCTTGCATTTACAAATACATAACCCAGTTTATCAAGTAATGGACTGCGCAGGATTGTGCTTGCAAGGGATAACATATTATTATTGTGGTCGACAAAAGACGAGTTCAATTTTATTACGGCCGCTCGCCATCCCCTTTTATCGAAGGCGGAGAGAGAGAGAGAGAGAGAGAGAGAGAGAGAGAGAGAGAGAGAGAGAGAGAGAGAGAAACAAAAAGCCATTGGATTAGGGTATGGATCGGAGGAAAAAAAATATAACAAGAAATAGGGGCATGACAGAAGAAGGCATTGGGCATTCGTAAGATCTGCCGAAAGGACCTAGGATCTAAAGGAACATGGCCCTCCCCCTCCCCCTCCCCCTTCCTTCCGAGTTTTAAGCCTCCATAATGACACATTAATAAATTCCTCCCCAATTGCCATTGTCTGTCTGTCCTTTGTTCGACAGACACAAGAGACAGAGAGAATAAAAGTCTTTTTGCAGATCGAACGAGAAAAGAATTTCGAAAACTAATTTTTATAAGTGGTGCTCGCCGTCAAAAATTTTCTCTATTTTCTCTTTCTTTTCTTTTCAAGCACTAGCGGATCCAGAGGAGGGGACACCTGGGTACGTGCCCCCGCCTCCCCCATGAAAAATAATGACAAGATAATAATATTGAAGATTTAGATAATAACATAAATGAGAAATCTTAAAATGTGGAAAAAATAAAGATATCTATTATTGAAATATATATATATATATATCCGCTGGTGTTTTCAAGTCACTTTTTTGTTGATAAAAAGGGTCATTATCAAGAAATGATTTGTGCTGATTGAGTCCTTCCCATCTTTTTGCACAGGAGAGAATTTCTTACTTTCACCTTTTCTGTTGAAGCCGTCAATTGCAGAAATTATTTCTATTCAGAAGATTGAAAAACTTTTGAGACGTTTCTCTCTCTCTCTGGGCATTCTGAAATAATTCCGTGAGAGCTCTTGGCATGGCATGGTCTCTCTGCTTTTACCCTTCAGTCTTAAGAATGCATGTCCATAATTAAATTCTGTTGGACTTCATGAACTGTTGTTAGACTTCATGGACTTTTGTTAGATTTCATGGGCTTCTGTATTTCATCTGTATTTCGTAACAAATAATTTCTCATCTTTCGCTCTGATGTTTGTCCCGTCAATAACTACTTCACCTCAAGCCTAGCATTAAAAGTAAATGTTTTTTGGGTTCATTGTTACTCGCACCTTTCTGACCCTCACTATTTCGAGATTTTTTGTCTGTGTACTTAGGAACATAAAATGATTCATGATTAAAGCAGTACCTAGGATCTGTGTTCATCTCTGTTATAGATGGTTATCAATGTATCATTTCACCCAGATATTTATGAATGCTGATTTTGAGGGAAGCACAGTCTGTTAAAGTATTGAGCAGATCTTTTTGTAGATGTGTAAATGAATTTATTTTAGACGGGAAACTGATTTATTTGTATTTATTTCGGATGCTTTGACGCATTTTCATTAAATGAAGGAGATTTCGTTGAGGTGCTGAAATATTTTATGACTTTTACTCTATAATCTCTCTCTCTATATATGTATATATATATATATATATATATATATATATATATATATATATATATATATATATATATATATATATATATATATATATATATATATATATATATATATATATAGATAGATAGATAGATAGATAGATATTCCTTTTCAGATGAAAGTTTGTCTCTTTCTTCCCGCATTGCAGAACATTATATCAGTTAAAAATATTCGGCCGTTTGTAGGAGTTTATAAATATTATTTCATTAGTACCAGAGTTTTCTTTCCTAAAAAATATTCATTGTTTATATATAAGTTAAGCCTGGAAGATGCAGTGTTAACCTTTTATTTTGTGGTTTTAGAAACCTAGAATGTCTTTGTCAAACGTTAAGCCTGGAGAAGGGAAATTTCACATTTTGTTTTGTGGTTTTAGAAAACCTAGATGTCTTTGTCAAAGGTTAAGCCTGGAAGAGGCAAAGTTAACTTTTGGGGCGGCTTTAGAAACCTAGAATGTCTGTCAAAGTACACGAGGTTCTGTGTGACGTATTTGATTGGGCTAGTGCATGAGAGCTAGCTCCATACCATTTACCTTTATTGAAGGTAAATATCCATATGTGAGAGCTGTTGCTACCTCATTTAGCTTGATGACAAATTGTCTCATGAGGTTGGGCTGAATGCGGCGCAGTAGAGGTGCAGTTTGGCTTTTCCGTTCAATACCTTAAGTACGCAGAATTATGTATGAAACAGTAAAGTTCTTAGTCCGCTACTACTAACGAGTAAAGTCTTTCCCTGGACCGAGGAAAGAGCAATCTTTTAGGCTCTTCGCTTAAATTCCGGGTTTTAGTATTTTGAGGAGCATGAAGGTACATATTTTGTAAAGGCGCGCACCTTTATGTCGTTTTACAGTGCTTTTGGGCCCAGGCACAGGTTTACCCCCATGCTGATTCCGTTTCATTCTAGCTGAACTGAAGCAGTTTTCTCCGCAAGGCTGTTCTTCGCTGCACACATATGAGAGCCGTTACCCGCTGCATGGAATCCAACCTCTGGCGGCAGTAAGATCCATAAAGGATTCCAGATTAGGTAAGAATGCTTTGGGTTTTGATGCAAGAAACATTTACCTCGATTGGCTGAGCGAATTTGGTCTAGCTGCACTACCCACCATCCTCTGCCCAGTGTGGGAATCAGCTAACTTTAACAGTAGGTAAGATTCATCCCAAATAATATAAATTTTCATAATAAAACTTATTATTTGGATAGTTACCTAACGTTAAAGTAGACCCTGCCCAGCCTCCCCACAACTTAGCGGGCTGTCAAGGAGAATCCTGACAAGAGCTTAAACATTCGAAGAAACACACCTGGTGGAGAACAGGTGAACAAAACAGTCACCTGGGCAGCCATTCGATCTTTATTTGGAATGCATACTGGACTATCGGCGCGTATGTGTAAGCCAACTTTAACAGTAGGTAAGCATCTGGTTTTGCAGCAACTAGAGTGGCAGTTTTTAAGATTGCATTAGGATGTCCACCAGACAGTGGTCAGTGCAAGTAGAAGACCCCTGTTAGCCAGGATTCCCTGATGGCCTCCAGTGACAACCTCCTGCAATGACTCTTGTTTTTGATGCTGGGAAGATCTCTTTCCATTCTCTCCTTGCTCAGCTTGGCCAGCGTAATCACATTTTCCTGTCCTCTGCAACCCAGAAAATTTCTGAAGAAACCCCCAAGAATCTTGTAAGTTTGCCAGCATCTTATCAAGCACAAAATGAATCATTTAAAAAGTCTAACCATTCTGAGTATTTTGAAAATAAATAAATAACTTCAGAGTTAATTTTGTCATATGAAAAAGTGAACCAAAAAGTATGAATGTTTACTTGAAAGACTAACGTGTAGGTCTCAATATCGGAATACCAAGAAAAATCTTTTTAGCTGTAGAGGGTCCAAGTATTCTCGATTAGTTGGCATTCTTACTATTGGTGCCTGTTGTAGTGCTGGTTTTATGATTCTAATTTCCAGCTGAAGATGAATTATTAAAGAAGACAACATGAATTAACCATCATAAAAGCATTTTCAAGAAAAATTAATATGGGAGATGTAATTACAGGAAAAATGTTAACTGTGTTAAGGAGAACATCAGGATCAAGTTATAGTTTGTCTGTTTTTAAGAGTTCTTAGAACTTGTAGGTTGATGCCTTCATGTTAGCGTAATGTAGAGGGGACGTTATTAGATGACCATGTCTGAATATAAATGTGTTTGTTTCAGTGCTGACATCATCAGGTTCTTCAGTGCTTGGGATTCACACCTCCATACTTGTTCTACATATGCCTCTCTGCCATCCTTTTTTATCTGCTCCAAATCTCAAAATAATTCTCTTTCGTGTATCATCTTTGATCTTCAGAGCATTTTCTGTGAGGAAGCCTTGATATAGTCTAGTTCAGTCTCGAAGACACCATTCATACCTGTTTTACTACATGCTCTTTTAGCCAACTCCTCTAGTATGATAGAAAGTGGAGTAATCAACCCGTCTCCTACAGGAATTTTGGTGTTCAAATGTCATCAAATTTGCTTGCAGAGATGACAAATCAGATGTTGAAACTAGCATCTGAATACTAAGTTTGATTTCATTGTTGTAAATTTTTTGCTCTGTTACAATTACTTAAACTTGACTTTGGCCATAGGAGGCAATACAGTTTACCTTGCGTGGCACACGTAGATGGTGTTAACAGCTCTATGCAGCATCCCCTCTAGGCCTCTGCTGCATTACTTTGGTCTCATCTTACCCAGCAGTCCGACATCCTAACTTTCCCTTGCTCCAATTTGACCAGAAATGACTCAGTGGTCTCGTTAATCTGATAATAATAATAATAATAATAATAATAATAATAATAATAATAATAATAATAATAATAATAATAATAATAATAATAATAATAAAAGATTGTTCTCGTATTTAAATTAATTTGACTTTTGCCCATCCTCTCACTCCATCGGATAGTGACTGCTCTCTCTCTCTCTCTCTCTCTCTCTCTCTCTCTCTTCTGCTAATGGATTATCTTTCGTACTTATACAACCACGTCTTACTTGCAAAACCACTGCTTTCAACGTTTCCATAATGGTTATCATCAATCATCCTCATCGTGTTGTCACCTACTGCCAAAGACTGGAGTTCTCTGGCACTTCTACTTCTCTGGGGTAGTTGCCAGCCTCATTATTAGCTCTTCTAAAAGTGTAAATAAATAGGCTCACATAAATGATTTTTCTCCTCGAATCACTAGGAAAGGAAAAGTTAATGTTAAGTTTACATACAAGATGCAAGTAAAGTGTATTTTTAACGTTTTGCTACCCAACATTTTTGGAATTAAATTCATATTCATTTGTAACTCATTAATCTCTCTTGTTTCACAACGATACATATTTCTGAAATTTTTGCGGTGAATGTTTTGCAATTAACTACATTGAGCGACAGAGGGCGTTTCCCTTGTCAATAAAAATGGTGATCAATGTAAACTGTCACACTTATCTTATTTTATACTATTTTTCTGTGCTGGATATGCAAAAGTTTATGGCAAATGAAATTTCATGATTATAATGAAGTTAGATATCCAGGAGACGTAGATGATGTGTAAATTAGGGGTACTAATACGCGTGATGATGCTGATCATATATTGCTGAATAATACATCACCTGATCAGTGGTCCTGGTAGTAAGGCACCATTTTTAACTTGCATGGTTTGGGTACTAAGTCATCAAGTCCTAAGTTGCACCCTGACATAAAGGAAAAAATAGCTTTGACTGACGCGAAATAATTAAATGACATCGAAGTGATATATGATGAGCAAGGATTGTAAGTCTAGAGAGACAATTTGCTGACGCCGCTCTTCATGAGGCCCCTGCCTAATGGAGAAAGAACGAAGTTAACGCCATCTAACCTCCGTACGTTGATCTTATTGAAACTTTTAGGTCAGCTCTTTTTCACTAATTTAGCGCCGGACAACTCAGTCGGGAGACAGCTTCAGAAATTTCACGCCCCGTCAGTGGTGCCAAGGAGTTTTTTTTAATTTTTTTTTTTTGTCACTGTCAGTTCAGAGGATGCAAATCGTGAAGAGATAGAGAAAAATTTGTTTTGCTTAAATTTTCGTCTGTTGAACGACGGAATTAACATAATTGATCAACAAGGAGCAACATGAGAGACTTGTTATGTCGGTTGGCAAATGATTACAGAACTGAGCTTCATACATAACTACATGCCATCATCAACTGCTACAATGCATCTCTCTCTCTCTCTCTCTCTCTCACAGAAACACACACAAATTACACAAAAAAGAAACTAAATTACACAACATTAATAACTTAATTTTCTTTTGCCGTTTCTTTTTGTATGGGATTGGTTGTAATTCACAAGAAAACAATGGATATCCACGACGATGATTTATGCTCAGCATGTAATGAAAGATCCCCTAGGAAGCTGTTGGAAGAGGCCCACCACACAATGAAACATGCAAAGATTTCAAGAAATCTTTCATGCCTCATCAGCTGAGCACCTGCCCGTTCATATTCATCAGAAGTGACGCACACAGGCCTCCCCTAACCCTTCCATACAGAGGCTCATACCTAGCCAACGAAGGAAAAAAAACACATTGCCATGCAAGACAATGAGGACTGGGTGTCTGTGGACAGGCTTAAACTGTTGTACGGGTGATGGGGAAACTTCCCATCCTCCCAATCATCCTTTCCAGGTTCAGGCAGTAAATCCGGCTGCCCACTACAACAAACAAAACAAAGAGTGATCAGTGCTGGTAACAACTAACCACTGAAAAATGAGCATGCATTTAATGAATTCATTCACCGTAATAATATATGCTTTAATCAAACCAGTCAGCAAAACCATGCATCAATAATTTGCAGTAACATAAAACAAACAAATAACAAGTGATCACTGCAACCAACAACCACAAGTGAGTATTCGTACTCGGTTCATTCTGGCGTTCAATGTATACACTAATAATAGCCACTCAGTGAGAAATTGCGCATCAATATTTTTTAACAAAGTATGCCCACATCGAAATGTATAAAACGTTCCTTTACAAACAACTGTATGTAATTTTTGTTTGATACCATTGTTGCTATTGTATATGTCAGTGTTTATTTGTACACCATTTCATATTTTCAGTTACTACGTATGTGTCTCCTTGTTTATTACCTTCTATGGTGATTTTGTAAATCATTGTTTACCTACATAGAATTTAATTTTTATCGTTTTATTCATTACCACTCCTTCATATTATGAATACCAGTGTTTATGTCAAAACTTTAATTTCATCTAATTTACGGGTCTGTACTCCTTCGTTTAATAACATTTTTGTAGAATGACATTCCTTAGTACAATCCCTACCAATGAAAATTTGTTTATTTCTTTCTTATGTGTATGTGTTTACACATTTTTGTTTGCTATCATCACTTGCAGCATTATATCATATCATCACCAAGAACACTGAGCATGGTAATGATGTGAAATTGCCAAGCATTTCATTGTGAAAATAAGACTAATTGCTTCTTAATTATTCATACTTCTGCAACTCAGTGCCATATCAGCGCCCTAAACGATATGCATCCATTAATGGGAGTAGAATTCTGGTAGTTTTATTATTATTTCCTCATAAACCCTGCAGTTTTACATATTCAGCCATGTATATAATGGTGCAGAAACACGCGTCATCCCTCACATGTGTTCCAATTTCTTTATCTGTTTTAATTTTAGGGACATGTGCCCCGTACAGCCTAAATGCCATTGCCTCACCTTGTTTAGCTGGCAAGGTCGGCAGCCAATCACTAGGTAGGTCACTGCCATAGCTTGTAGATCTCCATTGGTACTGTTATTGTATCAAAAGAGGATCAAATCTCGATAATAAGTAGGCATACTCTGGGCATCCTGTGTTTCAGTGGACAATTACAACATATGCGATTGTACAAATGTAAACACAACGATTACATGGCGAAATTGCCATTATGCCTTATGACTAGTCAATTTTCATCTCGGTTCAACATTTCCAGTAAAACGGATTCAGCAGTTTAAAGATTCAAATCTTCTGCATTTTAAATTTAACTTGACTTGACCTGGGAAAATCGTCAGCTCTATTCGATTAACTCATTATAGATTCTCGATTCCCCAAAAATGGCTGGTGAATTTTCGGAAATCAAGATAATTTTGGGGTTGGAGGAAGCCAGGGGGATTAGGTGAAGAAGCCTTATATTATTCATCTTTATTTTTTTTCTATTCATGAAGCCTTTGAATTCGAAATTCGTTTATAATGGCTCCAGAAGCACACAGGATTTATGATGAATTCATTCAACCATGGGAAAGTGGCCCTTTTCAGTCACTTAACCTTGAAGTAATCTTTGAAATTAAACAACAGAGATGTAAATACCTGAGATATGTAAAACTGATTCTTTTTGTCATTTGTAATTTTTCTTAGACCCTGATGCCAAAAAAAAACTCTTATCCCTTACGCCCATTACATCTTTATGTAAAAGTTATTGAAGGAACACTGATATGAGTAATATATATATCACGTTTCGTGTTATGAAAATCATCTCATTACAGCATGAAATTTGAGTTCTTGTCATTTGATTCTGGAGGCCTGAGCAGGTAGCACAAATTGCAATTGTGTTCACGCAATGGATTACACTATGAAAGCTGGGATATTAAATCTCGGCGATTAATATCACCTGGTACTTACATTATGGAATGAGAGTAATATTATCCCTTTACTGGGTAAAAGATAAATTTCAGAACAAGAATTGCTGAAACCCTTGGTGGTTGAAGTTTAAGATATGGGTGTGTTTTTTTATACACACACACACACATATATATAGAAGCATATATATATATATATATATATATATATATATATATATATATATATATATATATAGAGAGAGAGAGAGAGAGAGAGAGAGAGAGAGAGAGAGAGAGAGAGGCTAAAACTGGCAGGTAACAGAAATCTCGCAGACGTAAGAGAGGTTGCGAAATATGCCACACTAATTTTGCTGTCCGCTATATATTTTGATGAAAATAACTTTCCATATATGTTATTGCATCCTCATTCGTATTGTTTTCTGAACACTTCTAGCAACTAAGGCTTAGAAAGAATACGTGGATATAGGTACGGTACTTGCAAATGGATTTCTTCAGTCTTTACTCTTCCTCCCCACCACCAATTAAGTCTAACCCTGTTAACATTCAAATGTTTTGTAAGTATTTTCTATATGATGGTAGTTTTTTCTTCTAATTTTAATTTTATTCATGTTCAGTGACATGAAGACGTGGTTCCGTATGTGTTGCAAACTCATCATCTACACAAAAAGAAAAAATTGCACACATGGGAAAATTTCATCAAACTAAATTTTCTTGGATTTTGTTCGCTGGAAACACAAGCCAGAATAGTTTCAGCTTAATAATAGAGAGAGAGAGAGAGAGAGAGAGAGAGAGAGAGAGAGAGAGAGAGAGAGAGAGAGAGAGAGAAGCTGCCATGCAGTACGATTTGTGGCTGAAAGCAAACTTTGACTGGTGAAAGGCATTGGGGAAAAATCTGCAAAGTTCTTTTTCTTTGTTAAAGATTCTTTATCTTTTAAAATGATCTGAATCAATTTCAGAAAATATTTTTATTTCCCTGAGTGAAATTCAGTATTATTTGGGGCAATATTTTATAATAATAATAATATTAATAAGGCCATCACCATCATGATTTTTTCGTTGCATAACTTCTTGTAATTGATGTGCAAACCTAGTGAAAAACAATGTTGATATTTCAGGAATCTCAATAATAGGACTCTGTGTTAAGATTCAGTCCTAATTGTTCTAGGAACAGCTCTAGTGTTGTTCATTTATTTTAAATTCCAAGAATCGCTTGTTAAAAATTGAATTTAGTCAAGTATTGCCTGTTAGTTTCCTAGATGTCTCCTGTCCTTGATTCAACGAGGCATTTTTACACTGACTTCTTACATTTTAATGTCATATGGTTTAGCACGTCATCATAACATTGACAGCGTCCTATACGAATATTACTTAACACAGGTATGTAGACAAGCATACGAATGCTATCTTGAGAATACTATCTTGAGCCTCTCTCTCTCTCTCTCTCTCTCTCTCTCTCTCTCTCTCTCTCTCTCCATGGAATGCTAGTAAAAGTGAAGCGATAAAAAAAAATTACGGATTATAA